>NW_025336044.1:5589639-5933698 GCF_004798865.1 Varanus komodoensis
AGGGAGTGCAAGGATCTTTCCAAGGGATTCGATGGCGATGGAAAAAAGGCAGGCAGTACAATGTCTTGTCCTGTATGGAAAGGTGTAGAGACTTTGGGCAAGAAAGATGGGTTGAGACGTAAAATGACCTTTTCTCTGTGGAAGTTTAGATAAGGAGGGTCGATGCGGAGGGCACAAAGTTCACTGGCCCTCCGGGCTGACATGACAGCTACAAGGAACGCCGTCTTCCACGAAACTAATCGGAGATCCACAGTCGCCAAAGGTTCAAAGGGGGCCTTCATAAGGGCCTGTAGAACTACAGAAAGGCTCCACGTGGGCATAACCGGTCTAATCGATTATACAGTCCTTTCAAAAATCTTTTGAGGATAGGATGAGAAAATAGGGGTGATCCATTGACTAAGCTACAGTAGTAGGCTGTTGCGGCCATATACACTTTAACAGAAGACGGCTTCAGTCCAGAGTGATGCAACTCCAGAAGGAACTGAAGAATTTGTTCGATTGATGAGACAAGTGGGGAGAACGAATGAGACTCGGCGAAGGTGGAAAAACGTTTCCATTTAGCCGTATATGACTTCCTTGTGGATGGCTTTAGGGCAGAGTCGATAATATGCTGAATCTCAGGGTGCAAAAGTGTTGGGTTTGAATTTGACAGGGTCTGTCTCGAACCGGATGGTACGGAGAGACTGTGGCAGTGAGAGGCACCCACATGGTTGGATTCGAGAATTGGAACCGACGCAGTCAAAGTAATCGTCGATACCGATGGATTAATAGAAGCTGCCAGATTCGAGGCTCTCGAATCCGTCATTGGCCCCAATGGAAGGTCAATCATCGAATCCGCCACACTGTCAGGTTCAATGAGAGCAAGTCCGGGTGACGAAGTGTGCCGTCCATTTGCGTTATAAGGTATGGAAGCGCTGGAAGATGAAGAAACTCCCCGTGGGAGATGTCGAGCAGTTTCGCAAACCACGCTTGGCGTAGCCACCAAGGGGCAACTAGTATCCCCGATGCACGGTCGCTCACTATCTTTGCTACGACCTTCATCAAAAGAGGGATTGGAGGAAAAGCATAGAAGTTGATGTTGCACCAAGGGATCATGAATGCGTCCCCTAGGGATGCTTGTCCAATTCCTGCTCTGGAACAGTAAGTCTCACATACCCTGTTCTGTTGGGTAGCGAATAAGTCCACATCAGGGAACCCCCAGCGCCTGAACAGGTGGTTGCGCATGCGAGGGTCCAGTTCCCACTCGTGAGAAGTGAAGATGTGCCTGCTGAGAAGATCTGCGTGCGCATTGTCTGTGCCAGCCAGATGAACGGCCATCAGAGTGATGTGTCTCTGAATGCACCAGTCCCAAATTCTCATAGAAAGCCTGGCTAAGGTCGGTGACTTCATCCCTCCCTGTTTGTTCAGATAAAAAACGGTCGCTATTGTCGGAGCCTGCTCCGGCAATCGGCGCGAGAAAGTTTAGAGAAAGAAAGACTGCAGTCAAGAGATAAGTTTCAAAGCATGCTCGGTTGTGTTCTCGGGGGAACAAAGGAATTCAATTCAATCTGCCCCCCCGTCACCACCAGCACCTCCATTTATTACTTCCTAGATTGTTACATTTGTATTTGCCTATAGCCAATTACCGTCGAGTAAAGCAGCCAACTCCCTAGTGCTTTTTGCGCAGGCGCAGGATACAGGAAGCTTACTTATTGCTATATGGGCACAAGCCTTATATGGTTACACAGGGAAGTACAATACTATTGGCTGGGTAAGTTGCAATACTATTGGCTGGTATGGCGGGCGTAACTACAGCGTAACCTAGCGATGCTATTGGCTGCCGCGGCATGCGTAACTCAGCGCGACGCTGCGATGCAGCGATGAATTCCCACACGCTATATTGTCCGAAGTTATCTGAACGATCTGATGATGAAGGAGGTCTTCAAAAGAACGAAGGGCCTTGAAGACTGCCAGTAGCTCCAGGAAGTTGATATGATTCATGGATTCTAGATGAGTCCACGTTCCCTGGGTAGACAGGCCAGAGCATATCGCTCCCCATCCTAGAAGAGACGCGTCGGTACCGAGAGTTATCGTAGGAGGTCGCGCCCTGAAGGGGACTCCCATCACTAGATTGGTCGGCTTCAGCCACCAGGACAGGGAGTGGAGCACGGAAGACAGGATCCGAATCAGTTTCGATTGTGGGTCCCTTTGAGGATGATACACCTTGTTGAACAATAGTTGTAATGGGCGAAGCCGAAGTCTGGCGTGTGGAACTACGGCAACCGAGGGGGCCATATACCCCAGGACCCACTGGATGGATCTCGCCGTAACCGTTCCCTGTCGACGGATTCAATGGATATGGTGAGCGAGGGTCTGCTGTCTGTCCCAAGGAAGAAAGGCTTTCTCCAACGTCGAATCCAAGTGGGCTCCAATGAAGGTGAGCGTCTGTGTCGGCAGAAGAGAAGATTTCTTTCTATTAATACGCAGGCCCAGACTATCTAGTAAGGTACATGTTGAATGGATGGCATCCAAGAGTCCTTCTCTGGACTGCAAGACCAACAGCCAGTCATCGAGGTACGGGTAAATTTGTATGCCCTGAAGGCGTAGGAAGGCACAGACAGGAGCCACGCATTTGGTAAAAACTCTCGGAGCCGTAGCCAGTCCAAAGGGTAAAACTTTGAACTCATAAAGTTGGTTTGCAACAGCAAAACGAAGGAAACGCCTGTAAGTTGGATGAATTGAAATATGAAAGTAGGTGTCCTTCAGGTCCAGTGAGGCGAACCAATCCCCTCTCCTTAACAACGGCAAAATGTTTTGAAGGGTGGTCATATGAAACTTTCTCGGTATAATAAACTTATTCAAGTCCCGTAAATCCAAAATCGGACGTAGACCACCGTCCCGCTTGGGGACCGTAAAGTATCTGGAATAGAATCCATGGAGTCCGTCAGATGGGAATACTTGGTGAATTGCTCCTTTTCGGAGAAGTTGGTGTATTTCGTTGAGAAGTACTGGCGAACATGAAGTAGACTGGATCGGACTCGATGGAGGAACGATGTAGAATTCTATTCGATAGCTGTGTTGAACAATGGATAATACCCACCGGTCAGATGTGATGGACTCCCAAATGGGAAGTCGGCTCCGGAGCCGATCCCCAGATGAGAGAGGGGTGGGTATTTGAGGAGTATGAGGAGTGGTTCGCCAATCCCGTCAGCGCTGCCTCCAATCGTCGAATCAGCGACTGCCCTGCTGGTATTTTTGTTGAGGTTGCTGACGGCGGCGTTGTTGTTGCCTATGTTGAGGCTGTTGACTGGGGTGATACTGCTGCCTGTAGGGCGGACGGTTCCATGGCCACTTACGTTTGGGCAGCGACTGAAGTTCCATTCGTCGGGCCGTCATCCGAGACTCATGGAGTTTCTTGAGCTTGTGGTCTGTCTTAGCGTGGAATAGCCTGGACCCATCGAAGGGCATTCCTTCGATGCGCCATTTGGTCTCTTCAGGGAAATTGGCGCTCCGTAGCCACGCATGTCTCCGAAGAGAGACAGCACCAACCAGTGCCCTCGAATTGGTGTCCACATGGTGCCTGGCTGTGGACAATTGTTGCACCGCCACGTGCATCGCCTCTTTGATGAGGACCTTGGCCAATTCGCCCTGTTGATCCGGGAGGGCCGAGACGACGTTGTTGAGACGCTGCATTATGAAATACTGGTATCTCGCCAACGTCGCCTCGTAATTAGATACGCAATCCCAAGCCTGAGGCTGTGTAAACCCTCCTGGCCAGTGAATCTATCTTGCGGCCCTCCTTGTCTCTCGGCACGGTATGACCCCTTGCCTCTCTTCCCTGGGAGGACTCCACCACAACCGAGTTTGGCTTGGGGTGTCAGAGGAGGAATGGAATGTCCTCCTCCCGAACCCGGTACATGGCTTCGTACCTCCGGGATGTAGGTTGAGGATGGGATGGCAAGTCTCAGGGTTGGGTCATCGCCTGCCGCAAGGTGGTAATCAGTGGCAGGACGATGGAGGTGGACTGCTCCCCGTGGACGACGTCGTATATTTTGTCCGTAGACGGCCCTGGCCGTTGGACGGTGTCGATGTCCAAAGATTGGACGAGCTTGCCCATCAGCTCCGCAAAGGACACATGTGACTCGTCCGGTGATGCGGGGCCCTGGAAGGTAACCGCGGCATCAGGAGAGGTCGAATCCAAGTCGGAGTTGTCGGAATCCATGCCGTAATGAGGAGGAGCCGAAGAGGAAGACTCTGCTGGCAAGACGGAGCGGCTGCTATCATCCCGTGGTACCGGGGATGAGCGCCTTGGATCCGGATGGGGCGGGCGGTCACGAAGGTGGAATTGTGGTTGATCCCTTGGAGCGGGATAGTATTCAGTCGAGTATGGCTCGTCCCAAGGTGTATAGTAGGGACGACGCCAGTCCTCGACCCTCTCGGACCGCTGCTCCCTAGAATGGCTTCTGCGGGTCCTAGGCAGGGTGTCAACCACATCCGCCTCCAGCGTAGCTGAGGGCATAGGGGTTGGTGACCTAGCCCTGGGGGGAGAGTCCTGGATCTCTCCATCCGAGATCGAACCCCGTTGGACAGCTGGCGGCGGTTCAACCAGGGGGTTAGTCACACGGTGAGGAGACCCTTGAGGGGTGGCCCTCATGGCTGCCTCGATCGCCGGCTCGGGTGGTGTCGGCACGGTAGGAGGCGCCGGTACCGACACTACTGTCGAACCCGAGGTACAGTGTCGGGGTCGATCCGGATCCTTAGCCTTCGGGGTCGACTTAGAAGGCTTCTCCTTCCTGGCCTTTTTGGCAGGTTTTACAGCCTCGGCATGCTTGCGCTTCTCCCTTTTTTCTTAGGAGAAGCTGGTGGGGCCCTCAAAGCAGAGGCACCTTCATCCGATGGACGGGAGGGCGGTACCACCGCAGCCGGGCAAGGCTTCGGAGCAGTGACCAATGGGTCGGACTGCATGAGAGCCCGATCCCACAGGAGTCTCCAGAGGCGGTTCTCCCGGTTTTTTCTGGCCTGTTTGGAGAAGGCCAGACAGTGGGAGCACCTGTCAGTTCTATGCCCCTCCCCCAAGCAGAGGAGGCATAGATCGTGCGGGTTGGATGGAGACATTTTCGATCCGCACTCCGCACACTTGCGGAAGGCCGCTTGCTGCCATCGCAGAAATAACGAGAAAAGGAGACAGTGCAGAGGGTAAGAATATATTTTTGGTTTTGTTTTTTTTAGGAGAGATGGAACACTAGAACGATAGAAGAAGAAACTAGAAGTAACAAGAGTTTTAGGGATATAAAACTGGGAATGAGAAGAAGACAATAGCTACGAGGAAACGGTCAAGTGAAAGATGAAAGCGGCACGAGGCACAGCGAATGGCAGTCGCAAAGACTGAACAAATGGCGGACGCTCCGCTCTTTATAGGCCATGGGGGAGGGGAGCGGAGCTTCCCGCCAAAAACCGTTAGCTTGTAATCTTCCGGCCAAAGGCACTGCGCAGGCGCAGAACCCATATGTGTGATGCACAGAGGCCACAACGAAGAACTTGGGACTCCTGACCTAGTCAGTATTGCTACTCAATTGTAACACTGGCAAACACACTGGGTGGTAATGCAAAGAAAGTAAAATTGCATTTATTTAAAGCAAACTGTTTACATAAAAATAGAATGCACTTGGAAAAAATGTTTTATTTCAAAATGTATAGTATAAAATTTACAAACTACAATAGTGCTTCTGAACAAAATCTAAACAAAGGACTTCTCTTCAGCAATAGATCACAAGATTTTGACAAACAATGGTATAACATTCTGCACTCTATCTACAAGTTGCATTTTAAGATCCATTGGCAATTGCATCTTCCTCCATTTCTTCTTCGGTCTCATCTGAAGGGCCTAAGAAACAGATAGCAGCTCATTAATATTGTAATACTACCTACTACATATTTTACATAAAGAATAACTGTATCCTGAAGTCTGAATTTACGATGCCTCAAAACAAATTTTCTGATTTGCATTACATAAAATCTGCAAATTCTTAACCTTTCTGTTGCCTCAAGCAAGGCAAACAAGATCCTTTTACAAATCATTACGGCCAGGAAAGATTCAAACATTTCCTTGCTTTTGAGCATTTGCAAAGGTGTGCAGAAGCCAAATCTCCCAGTGTTTTGGACTAGGGAAGCCCTCAACCAATAGTCGGTAATATTTGCGTTGAAATCCAAACATGTGAAAATCTACTTTCTGCTCGCCTGTTTTAAGGTGTCTGTATATCTTAACTCCTCTCTGCCTTCAATCTCTCTCCTAAAGATAAATATGTTTTTGAGCAGTAGGATGGGGGAATCAGTGACTAGCTGCTACTTCTCAATCATGCAAACAAAACTGCGGAAGCTGTTCCTTACCTGTTTTACGGTCTCTACCAGGTATCTGACCAGACTGTAACAAGCCCTTGAGCCTCTCAACTTCAGCCAGAGTTGTGGCATTAGCAATGGCATTCTTAAAGAGAAAGATCAAATGTCATTCATGCAGCATTGCCAGCACAGAGTTCAACACAGGAGAATGCACAATGCATATTTCAGTTACTGTCAGTTCACATCAACAGGATGTCAATGGTAAGTGACTTGACTTATAGCAGAGTTAACTGAAATAGCCTTCATTCTAAACCAGCCCGTCCCAACTTGGTGGCCTTCAGCGGCATTTGGACTGCGACTCCCAGAATTCCCACCTAGCAAGACTACTGAATTGGAATTCTGGGTGTTGCAGTCCAAATGTATCTGGAAGGCCCAAGATCAGGGAAGGCTGTTCTTATACAAAACTCCACAAGTTATCAACACTAGCTTAATCAAATGCCAGCTGGAATGTGGAGTTTTGCTTCTGTTATATTTTAATTTTTTGTTACATGTTCAAACATATATAATAGCTTTACTCTTTCAATTCCAACCTCCAGCCTTTAGGATTCGTTGGTTGGACCAATACAAATCTACATTTTTGCAATAAAAACCAAAGTGGTTACAGGAATGTAAGTTATTTCCCATTTGCTAGAAAAGTGAAACAATATATGTCACTAATGGAAAAGCAAGCCAATCTATTTTATGCTAAGTGTAATCATACACAAAATAATTGTAATATGATGACAGCAAATGCTTCTGTGGCTAGTTTTTGGCTATTTTTGCCCAAAGAGTGTTTTTTCCAAATAGACTCTTTTAACACAGGCCTGAAAACATTACCTTGATAGCTTCCACATCCCCTGGGGAGGGGCCAGCCTTCTTTTTGTCAGTTGGCAAACCAGCACCTGGGTTGAAGCTTAAGAAGAAAAAGTGCACTGTTAAATATAGAAGCCCACCACCTGCTTCTCAAGCTTCCATGGAGAATTATCTGGAAGCACCGATTTCAATCAAGTGTAGTATCTTATCTTTGTTAACAAACTGATACAATGAAGGAATAGCTCCTTCAGAAACACCAGCAGGGTGGCCTTCCCACATCCCTCCCTTTTACATACTTCCAAGCAAAAGACAAATTGTGCATATGGTCTAAGCTGTCAGCTTGTGTGCTGAATTGTTAGGGTTCGTGATGAACAAATGGGGTTCAGGAGAAAAGTACTGCATTCAAAAGTAAGGTTTGCTCTTCGAAACCTAAGCAATTTGGTGCTGGTTCATGTCTTTTCTTCCACCCAAGGGAGTTTCATTTGCAGTGGTGTTTCTGAAGGGGACCTTCCAGTTTAAAGTGGTTCTCTGTATCTTACGTTTTTGCTCTCCTGGCAATATCCTTTGCAAGCTGTGCACCCCGCTTGCCCTTGAACATTTTCTCTGCCTCCTGACGCTCCTACAGCGATACCACACACACAAAGTTAATGCATCATCAACAGGAATGAGCACACTGCACATAGCTTTTCCACATAAGAATGTGGCATGGTGAATACTACTTATCAACCCAAACACATGTAAGATGAAATTTTACAATTTGGACCTACTAAACTTATAAATCTTCTTTAGAAAGATCCATTTTACTGCTTACATCAGGTGGCAAGAAAGCCAATGCAGTATAGTGATTTGAGTGTTGGATTGGGATTCAGCTGGCCTAATGCACATGGAGTGATTTTGGGCCACTCACTGATTCTTACCCTAACCTACCTAACAGTGTTGTTGTGAAGATAAAACAGAGAACAGGAAGAAGACTATATATGCTACCTTGAGTTCTTTGCAAGAAGAAAAAAGGTGGCTTATAAATGTAATGAGCAAGTAAACAAATGCCAGGATCTTCCCAAACCTACAGTACTTCCTTTCTAAGAATTTAAATTTAACTTAAGTGCCCCATTGACATGAACAATTTTCCTCTGCCAGCCAGAGCCTCTCCATTTCTGGCAATGATCATAGATGCCACTTTAATTCAACTGAATACACAGGAATGTATATGCAAAATGCCCCACAGTCTTTTCCCAAAATAGCTTCAGATTTCATTTGGGATATGCTGACCAGAGATGAAGCAGGATATTTCTATTTTTCATCTGAATTACCTCTCTAGTGTAGAATACAAATAAGAAAAGCTTCTAGCTTTATGACTACAGATACATAAATTCTCATGAGATCAAGGTACCCACAGGATGCATCTAGGGTTACATTAATCCATATCTATTATGTTTTACTGCTGTTACCAAGAGATTAGAGGCTCCAATCAGACACAATGAAAAAATAGTATTTAATGCTCAGCTTGACAATGGACAAATACTTCACAAGAGACTTACTTTTAATTTCACTTTTTGGAAATCCAGCACTCTGATTTGTGGGATCTTATAGATTATATATAACCTATAATGCTTCTTATTTGTCACAGGATTTCTCAAAATACTAATGGAAAAAATGAAGAAGGATGTTATTCAATTCAAATACAGGCACTGTTGGAAGGGAATCTTTGGCTCCACTTCCACTTTTGACTAGTGTTTCCCACAGTTTTCCAAGTTCTGATTATTAATGCTGTAGTAATATTCTTCAGAGGCAAGGACAAAGGCAAGCATCAAGCCCAGCTTTCTCCTTAATTATGCCCTGATGCACATGTGTCAGTATCTATGGTTTATGTCTCCTGTGCATGCATCACTTCTGTTTTCCTGAACAACCACCAGATCCATGCAAAGTGCATTGTAGTAATACAGTTGAGATCAGCAGAGCGCAGATGAATGAAATCAGCTTATCCCTGTTTAGAGACAGGTGTACCTGGGGCATCAGTTTAAGGAGATAGAAAGCACTCCACACCACTGAGCCTCAAGTGACAAAGATGAGTCAAGGAGGATGCCCAAGCCCAGCCAAAACCCCAGCTGAAATGGATCCAGGCACTCTGTTTCATCCAAGAGTATCTGGAGATGGTTGGCCTTGTTCAGGAAGGGAATGTTTGTCACCAGCCTAAGGTTATTAGGGTTTTCCAGGCCCAGAGAGGGTTTCTTCAGGAATGGCCTCATCACTGCCTCTTTAAGTGGTATGAGACCCCTCCCTCTTGTAAAGAGACATTTGATCACCTCCCTGGCCCAGCTGGCTGCTCCCTCCCTGCTAGCTTGCATAGGTCAAGGGGGCAAGGATCTAGTACAGATTTGATTGCATGAACCTGTCCAAGAACCTTGTCATCATCTTCCAGCTGTACCAATTGTTCCTTACCCAAGAAAACTAAACTAGGCTTTACTCTGAAAACCTTGTCTAATACAAACTCTACAAAAATGGAGTCTAAATCCTTGTGGATACAAGATACTTTATTCTGGAAGTGCCTGAAAATTTATTAAGGCAGGCCTCAGAGAGGTCCCTGGAGTCAGCATATAATAGATCCTGGACAGCCCTGAGAAGCTCCACTGGGCAACAAAAAGAAAACTGAATACAGGCTCTGAGATGTTCCTTTGCTCCTTTCACTGCCCCTAAATGTACCCAACAAAAGGCACTTAGCAGGGCCTCCAGTAGGAATCCAGTAGGAATTTTTTTCCCATCCGCACGGAAGCCATTTTCTGTATTGCTTTACTGCTTCCTGGTCTGGGTGTAGCAGCATGAAGCTGTGCAAGCTCTAGTACAGAGAGGATGTCCAGGAACAACTGTGTCAACTGCCTGGGTCATCTCTGTATTTATTTATTTAAAACATTTTTACCCCATCTTGTATCCAAACTGGATCTCTAGACGGCTTACGAAGAACCAAAACTATAACAGCACAAAATAAAACAAAATTTCAATATATAAAAATATACAGTAAAAACAATTCTATTATATATAAAATAATCCAACCGTTAAAATGCTGGGTAATAAAAAGGGTTTGGCCTGGTACCAAAATGAATGAAGCCCCAGCACCAGACGTACATCTCTGGCAGGTTCCACAGCCAAGGTACTACCACAGAAAGGGCCTTTCCTGGGTAGCCACTTTTCTACCCTCTTTCAGAGAGAGATCCCAGAGAAGGACCTCAGCAGAAGATATCAAAGTTTGGGCAGGTATATATGGAAGGAGATCTTTCTTTAGATATCCAGGCCCTAATGGACTTTAGATGTGTAATACCTTAAATGGGGCATGGACTTCAATTGCTAAGCATCAAAGATGATGCAAGACTGAAATTGTGTGTTCACATCAGTAAGCAATCTTGCGGCTCTGCTTTGTACCAATTGAAGTATCTGGAGATTTTTGAGAGTAGCCCCATGTGGAGTATGTAACAATAGACCAATTAGGAGTATGGATTACTGTTACTAGGCTTTGCTTGTCCAGGTAAGGATGCAGTTGATGGACCTGCCGAAGCTGGTGGAAAGTGCTCCTTGCCACAGCAGCCACCTGGGCCTCCAGAGATAACTCTGGGTCTATGAGCACTCCCAAACTGTGCACCCTGACCCTTAGGGGGAGCGCAACCCCATCCAGAACAGGGCAAATATCACTCACCAAGACAGATGACCTGCCTCAATCAAATCCGGATTAAGCCTCAATGTATTGACCCACATCCAGTCCATCACACTGACCAGGCATTGATTCAGAACTGTCACTGCCTCAAATGAATTGAATGAAAATGAGAGGAAGCACTGGGTGTCATCAGCATAATGATGACACCTCAGCCTAAGCCTCTGGTTGACCTCTACCAGGACTTTCATGTAAATCTTAAATGGAACCCTGCAGTACTCCATGGCATAATTGCCATGGTGCAGAGCAGTAACACCCCAGCACCATCTTTCGGAATTAGCTGGTCAAGTAGGAGCAAAACTGGTCCTTAAGATCTTCTATGGAGGTCCTTCTCTGAGAATCTTCCTTGAAGGAAGCGAGGAGGCCCGTTACAAGCAGGGCCTTCTCCGTGGTGGCACCTCATTTGTGGAATATGCTCCCCAGAGAGGTTTGTTTGACACCGACTCTTTATTCTTTTTGGAGCTAGACCAAAACTTTTTTATTTAATCAGTATTTTAATTGTCGGTATTTAATCCTGTTTTAATCAAGTGCTGTAAATTGTTTCTATGTTCTTAAAATTGTAAAACATCTCAAGAATTTCTATGAAAATAAGACGTATAGAAATTTTTAAAATAAATAAACCACTGCAGGCAGCGCCTCTGACTCAAGCTGGACAGCCTATCCGGAAGGATACCATGGTCAAAGGTATCAAAAGCTGCTGAGGTCCAGTAGATCCAACAGGGACATAATCCCCACCTTTCTCCTGGCAAAGGTCATCCCACAGGGCAACCAAGGCAGTTTCTGTTCAAAAAACAGGTTCTGAGTCCAGGTTCTCTGTCTTCAAGAGAGGTCTGATGACCACCTCTTTCAAAGGGGTATTCCAGAGATCAACCAGGGATTTGACAGATTTGCCAGCTACTTCAGCCAGAAAGCCCCCAGAGCCCTGTGCAAGCCAATAGCCTTGGAGGTTCTTTTTAATAGGTTCCCCCATCCATGCAGACAGTGAAATCACCATAAGTCAAACTCAAGAGGCAGTGATCTGACCAGAACATAGCAGTCCCCATGATTTCCCCCAAGTCTTCCCTCCAAAGCCCTAGGAAGGGAAGAAAATAACCCCCAAGGGCTTTGAGCGAATCAATAGACACAATGTATGTGTGATTTGAGGGACTTGCCCTAGTGGCTGCTTCCAAAGGGACAACATTTTTGGAATTGTGGAATGCGCTCCCCGGAGAGGTTCGCCTGGCACTAAGCTTATATTCTTTACGGCGCCAGGTCAAAACCTTTTTATTCAATTGTTATTTTAAAAAATAGTATTTTAATGTTTTAACAGTCGCTTTTGATTTAATTTCTTTTTACTGGTTATATGTTATTATATTGGTATAGATTGTTTTATTGTATTTTGATTTTAATGATTGTAAGCCATCCTAAGATGCCATGTATAAGGGATGGCATATAAATGGTTTAAATAAATAAATTGCTGCCACAGGACAGATCCAGGTAAGCGCCTTCTCGAAAGGCACAGCTTCAAGTTGGAAAGCTGCTCAGCACAGTTCATTCTCCCCTCCCTGTTCCCAGTGGCAAAAAGGCAAGAGCCAAGCAGAGGTCTAAGGCAGGAGCTCAAAGGTGGCTTCAAGGACCCTGAGTTATTTACATAGTAATGGGAGTGAAGTTGCTTTTGCCCTACTCCCACTCTGCTGGCAACAGGAGCCTTCCATCAATGGGCTACTGCAACCTCAAGGTTTCAGGAAAATCCTCTGGCATCTTAAAGTTAGCAACTTTCAACTATAGCACAGACATTTGAAAGACAAGAGTGTAAGAATAGGGGAAAAAGATCTCATACCTTAAGTATGTCAGTGATTTGATGGTTGCCAAAGGATCTAGATCTCCCTGAATATGGCAAAACACAAGTGCAGTTAGTGCCAAAACATGCAGTACACTTTGCACAGTGTAAACACATCTTCAAACAAACTTATACATAAAAATCTTGCATATTTTAAACTCATTAAGAATGTTTATGCTTAACATTTACTGCCTGAAGCATTAAATATATCAGTCTGAGTTTTGCTGCTTCACATTGGTAAGGCAAGACTATTAATTCATAAAGTCTTTGAATCCTCAAATATATTCAAGTATTTAGAATACCAAGTATTTCATTTATGGGCTCCCTTATTTTTAACTGCCTTTCCATACTTCAGTACTCAATAAGGATTGGCATGAGGATTGGCCTGTCAAAGTCCAAGCAGAATTGAGCCAGTTCAGTCTGGTTCTGTTGTCTCCCAAAGCAAAGTAGAATTCCCTCTGAGGGCAACAGAAGTGAAGCTGTTCCAGAACAACATTTTGTTAGTAGCTAGTTTTTGATATGCAAAAGACAAAGAGACTTTATGAGTTAAGAAACAAAAAGAGGAGGGAGAGGAACATTAATGATCTTAGAAAATCCTGGTGATTGTGTATATGGCATTTTCTTACTTCAGCTTATTTCATCCTTCATTTCACTCACCAATTCCATTATGTTATTGTTCGTAAGGATCAGTTCCCTGAGATTTGGTAAAGATTGTTCAAGTGCCTCACCTATTCGGCTAAAATAAAAAGAAAGCGAAAGCCATGAGATTTAATTAAATAAAAAATGGCATAAAGTAGTTGGCAAACTTGCACTTCTAAGAACTGACACTGTGACCTCAAAAAAGTATATTTGGAAACATACCCACCTTAACCTGTTGTTATTCACCAACAATGTTTTTAATCTTTTCAGCAGCGGAAACCCATCTAACTTCCGAATTTCATTGTCAGAGAAATCAATAGCATCAAACTGGTCCAGGGTAGCACCCAAGTTTTCAATCACAGGGATCTTATACCCTGATGAACCAGCAAGAAACAAAAAAAGAGAAAAACATCAGTTGCAACAAATATAGGAAAGCAGAATTGTGTACCTTGATTATGCATTAGATAGTATTTGACATCATATTCTTGCAAGAACCCTATGAATAGGTCTGAGAGGATTAAGAGAGAATAAATAATCAACTAGGAACTACTGTCAAATTGGCTGACAGCAAGTTCAGAACAGAAGAAGTAATGTGTTGCACAAATTCACTATGGGTTATTTGGGGTGGCTTATAAGCCCAGCTGCTTCCTTTATAAAGCATTCCAAAAGTCTATGGCTTGTAGGGCTTGTTAGCTATCCCGATTTTGTCTTATCATTCTCACCTAGACAACACGACAACATTCACAACATGACACTTTTCAACCTTCTCTAAAATAACCAGAAACCAAGCAGTAAAAAATGCCAATAAAAGAATAACATATTGAAATTAAATGTAATCAAATATAACTGAATTTTTTAGAGAACAATGTTTAATTCAAATAAGGCAATTGAGAAATCTGCTGTTGCTTCTGAAAAGAATACTTGATAGTCATGGCTGCAGTGTTGATTCCAAGAGATGAAGTGCTGCACTGACATCCATTCTATTTCTCTGTTATCAGTGACAAGACTGAAAAACTCTTTTACACAAATATGTGGTAGAAAATAGGAGTAACAATTTAATAGCTCTGTAACCCTACCTGAAGGAGTGCTTACGTCCATATATGCCCGCCCGCCCCTTGAGATCAGCTGGAGAGGCCCTTCTCCGGGAACCCTCCATGAAGGATATTAGGAGGGTAAGTACTCGGAGGAGGGCTTTCTCTGCGGTGGCACCCCCCCCATGAAATGCGCTCCCCAGAGAGGTCCGCCTGGCACCATCGTTATTTGTTTTTCGGCGCCAGGTGAAGACCTTTTTATTTAAACGTCATTTTAATTGCTAATATTATTTATTTATTTTACATCTTTGGCCAGGTCGTCTCAAATTATATTGTTTTATATTGTCTTTATATTGTTATTATTTATTGTTGTGAGCCGCCCCGAGGCTTCGGCGAATGGGGCGGCATAGAAGCTTCCTAACTAACTAACTAACTAACTAACTAACTAACTAACTAACTACTAACTAACTTAAGAGACAGATATTCTTTTTCCAGTGATATCCAAAACTGTAACAATAATTGCATTTTATGTTTGGACGTCAGAGTGACATCAGAGCTCCTTCCCACCTCCTGCTTCAATAAGCTCAGTTCCCCTGGGAAGCACTGAGTGAGTGGGAAGAGCAGGCCGAGTGCAGTTGCTTCCTGATATGCAGCTGTGAGAATGCTGCTGCTGCTGCCACTTCCACTCCCTCAGCATGTCATGCAAGTGGCCCCAAGCTGCCTGGCTCTGGTCTTGCACCACCTGACAAGGAGCAAGGAATGCCTGGAAGATGGCTGTGTCGCTCACCTTGTCAGGTGGCACAAGACCAGAACCAGGCAGCTTGGAGGGGGCAGCAGCAGTGCCGGCAGTATTCTCTGAGCTGATCATAGGAGGAGGAGGGAAAAAGCTGGCACAGATCAGTTTCCCTCGTGCAGCTAAGCTCGAGCTGTTGCTCTTATATGCCACCCCTCTGCAGCTCCTCCTCAGAGCTTTTTCGTGGACTGGCAGGAAATCTTTTGCAGACCAGCACCAATCTGACTGAAAATCACTGATTTAAATCACTAGTAAGATTAGGTTTAAATCAGGGTTTTCTACGTGCATGCCAGTCTGAACCACAGGCAAAGAAACTCATTAAAACATTCCCAAACTGGGCCTCTTTTATAGCCTGCTATCATTATAGGTTTTCTCCTCCAAGGAAAGAATACTATGACAAACTTCCAGCTATACGCAAAAAGATCTAAAGACTTGTGGAATATTCTGCTCAAAAGGTTTCACTTTCATTTTTACTGTTTGCCTCTCCCTCCTCACACTTAGCTTCTAGGGCAGATCTATTCCAAAAACCATTTTCTATTCATTGAATTTTTTGAAACTTAGTACTTAGGGTTGGTTGATTTTGCAAAGGGACGATGGGGTTAAGGTCCTTTTCTCAACTTTTCATGTTTATTTTATAATATTTTTGATGTGAAGAAGAGACATGTGATTTCTGCAGACACAAATTCACAGTTCTGAGAACTGTAAACCATGCCTCTGTGATAATATCTCTAGACAGAAAATTTGCCCAATAATCTTACAGAAACCTCTGGAAGAGCATTACACTGTGAATGGATTAATGGAATTAATTTACTGGTGGGGGGAACAAACATTGCATGAATATACACCTCATGCTACATAATTAAAAACTACTCATTTCAGGATGAATAACCTTTGGACTATAATGTATCTTAAACAGAAAATTATCCTTAGATAGATTTTTTCCTCAAAAAGCATTTTTTTAAAAAAATACAATTTAAATTAAAAAATCCAATTGTATGTCTTGAAGACCATCTGGCTGGTATTCTTGGAAAGAGGATCCTCAATTAAATGGGCCCTTGGACACAGAAAGACCTTTAGTTGCCCTGTATGATGACCTATGCCAGCAGAGAAGGCAGTGTGACCCTGTTGATACTCCAAGGTCTGAGTTGGGAGTAAGGGCAGGTTCAAAGCTCAGGAGTCCTGCTTGAAACATCTTTGTCATTTAAGGCTCAGATGGCCTCAGTGGCATGGAGTGACTTATACCAGCTTTAGCTGGTGGTCCAGCTATGCCCCTACCTGGGTAGGGCAAGATTGGTTTCAGTGAAATGTGGTTGCCAGAGCAAAAGGAGCAATAGGTATGCATGTTTAAGGTCAGCTCTTGTGCACTTGCATTGCCTGCTTGTATTATTCTGAGTCCAAATCAAGGTGTTGGCTTTAACTTTTAAAGCCTTATATGGCTTGGGACCACAATCTACCTGGATGCTACTCTTGATGTTGGTGGTGTTCCTCCAAATGCCAACTCTGAGAGAGGCATGAAGGGCTGCAACTAGGCAGAGGGCTTTCTCAACTATGCCCCCCCCATCTTTGGAATTATCTCCCCACTGAGGCCTAATGGGCACCAACCTTGTCATCTTTTTGGTGCCAAGTTAAATAATCCTTTATGTTGAATCTATTAGAGGTAAGTATCAATATTCAAGGGTTTAAGGAGATTATCTATACCAGGTGTTTTATAGGAATTCTCTTCATCTGATGTTGTTTATGTTGTTTTGGCTGTGTTTAGTTTTGCTTTTACAAGTTTGGCACTTTGGAAAGATGCTATGGTATTTTATTGTACTGTTTTTATGAACTGTTGTAAACTGCCTAAACAGCTTCAGTAATCCTGACGAAGAATCAGAGTTTGGACAATAGCCCTTACAGAAAAATTACGCACAATAAAACTTCATTTTAACTTCATTTTTTAAATACGCAGTTTACTCTGTACTGCTGCTTTACTTCCATGCTGATTCAACTTCTATTGTGGCTCTATTCATTTTGAACTTGAATTTATACTGTGTGTTTTAGTTTCCCCCCTTTACTTTGTTAACCACCCAGAGAGCCTAGACTACTGGACAGTATAAGAATGAAACAAACACATTAAATGGAAATATTGCCTGTGGAGACACTCTTTGGGAAAGCATTGTATAGGCTTTATGAATCAACCAAATAAGATTTATTGGGCTGAATATGGTACAAAAAATGAAATAAGAAAGTAAGTTAAAATATTGTAAAGAAGAACACATGAACTTAACGTTATCCCACGCTAGTACGGGAGATGAACCATGTTACGTGTTTCATTCTGTTAATAAAAATAAAACTGACTTTTTTTTTTAAGCACCAGAACCGCGAAGCTTGCTTCTGTCTGCCCGCTCTCCATGTTTCAATAGGGAGGGGAAGGGACAGCCCCTACCCAGGACGAAGATCTCCTAAACTCCACTCGCACGCGCTCTCACCCCAATACGAGCGACGGATTCCTCGTCGCGTTCTTCATGCCCAGAGGAAATATTCCTTCCACCCCCCCGCTTAGGCCTACTAAACCCGCGCGACCCTCACAGGTCACCGCCTCAGAGGGAGCCTCTCGGCTTCGCCTGCCCGCCTCCGGCCTAGTGAGGCGAGACAGCACGACCTTCGGCGGCCTCCTCCGGATCCTCACCGCGCAGGTCCAGCTCCCGGTCCCGCACGGCGTTGGTGTACTGCGCCGCCTGCTCGATGAGCTCCGCCGTCAGCTTCACCATCTTGCTCAACGCGGCCAAGATAGCCGAGGCAGGGCCGGAACGGAAAAGGGGAACGCGCATGTGCTGCGAGCATGCGCAGCCCAAGGAGCCGAGTTGCCGAGCTACGGAGCGGCAGGGGCTGAGTGTCGAGCTCTCGAGCGACGCTTGCCCGTTGCCCTGGTAACGCCCTTCCCTTTGGGGCCTAGGTGGGCTGTTGGCCTGATTTTTTCGAAGCCGAAAACCATCAAGTGGCCTGAGAGGGTGAGAGGTGTAGTGGATACAGTGTTGGACTGGACCTCCAGAGAGTAGGTTTCAGGGCCCTCCTCGTCTATGGAGCTCATGGGTGACTTTGGTCCAGCCGCTGCCCTTCAGCCTAAGCTACCCTACGGGTAGTTGCTGTGAGAATAGAATGGAGGGCAGCAGGAACATAAAAGCTGTCTTAGGGGAAGAAAGGTGAGATGTAGATGCAATAATGAATACAGAAATATTCAGAAGCTAGACCAGAACTTTATGTTCTTCCCCAAAGAAGGCCAGTACGGATGCAGGAATCTCCTGACTCCTCCCAGATACAAATAAGTTCAGTGCCATGTAGGTAAGAATTTATATAAATATCGTACATCCATATTGTAATATATGCACTATGTATTTATTTTGACAGTTGGACAAAGTCTGCTATTAAATGTTACTCTGGTGATGTCATAAGATCAGTTTCCTATATTGTATTTACCAGCATGCTTCCAAAAGATGCAGGTGTTGCCAATTGCAGCACCCCAAAACACCCCAAAAGTAATTGGCCAGAGGAAGGCCACATAGTAAAAATGCCACAGTTATATTGTCCCAGAAGGGAGGGCAGATAAGAACAAAATGAACTTTGTGTAACCCACAGCTAACACACTAGCCTGACCTCGAATATAGTAATCAAAGGGACAGTGGAAACTGGTTCTAGCCACCATGAAAGTTGCAAATGTTCAGGGACTAAGAACATGGCAAGCCTGTGTGAATCTCGAGTAGATAAGAACTAGACATGGGAAATGCCCAGTCCTTGACAGAAGAAAAGACTCTTTGAAGCTAGCAGCAGTGGGGGGTGGGGGTGGCTACATTGATGTATTGATGCATTAGAAGTGTATTAGGTGTCCTAATTGGTTACCTAGGGTATAAAACGCATGTACTGGGGTGTAACTTTTGAGACACTGCTTTGGGCTGAATGTCCCCTTTTGTCTCCCTTTATTCTATAGTGCACTAGAATAAAGCTGGTTTTGGCTCTAAGTCTCGTCTCAGGCTCCTTTTGACTCAGGTCTGGGGTCCACCCGGGTTTGCTCTAGCTGTTGATTGGCTGAGTTTGGCAACACAGGTGTAGAGTTATGTTGGACACCTGCTTGTTGGCAGGTTTTTCCAATTCCTCTAGGGCACCTGTGAGCAGCCACATGGGTACCCATGCTTCCCCTGCCCCTTCAAATTCTCTTCTTACTGTTACCCCACCTCATTACTATATTGGGTAAGTTCATGCCTGCTGAACAGCTGGCTGTAAGACTTGTGGGAGTACAGCCTAAAAGGGGAAAGCACATAAGGAGACCCATCATTTGTTACTGCATGTCTCCCTTGGGGACAAAAAGAATGCTTTCCTCCTTTCAGGGCAGGCATGGCTTTAATGTGTTGCAATGAACAGATTTGTTGCAATGTGTTGCAATGAGCAGAGCAAACCATGGTTTGTTAACAAACTACCCATAAAGATAACCCATTGTTTGCTCTGGGTTGTGAATTGTGGGTTGTGGTTTTTTAAAAAATGGTTTGTTAATGTGGCTGGGTCAGGACAACACAGTTATCCACACTTAACCTGTCCTTAACCCTTGAATGTGAAATACTATGTTTTCTAAATGCAGTCACTGTAAAAATCACCTGGAAGATTTATCCCAGATTATTGATTAGTCAGTTTGTATTTTTTGTACAAGTTGTACAATTTCCACAGAAACACTTATATTGCAAAAAAGAATTAAATGGGTTTGCATGACACAACAAGCCATCACAGGTAACTAGTGTAACTAATACAGGTAATTAGAGTCCAGACTGTTTCCTGCAAAGTGGTTTATTTTATTTTTTAATAACAAACCACCCTGACAACCCATGGATTGTTGTAGGGGATGTTCAGTTCATGATGGGTTGTCATCATGTTAGGTGGTTGAGGCCCCATCAGTGAGGGTGTTCAAGGAAAGATTGGACAACCACATGTTGGGGATTACACGAGTGGAGCCGCTGGAACCGGGGGTCAGACTAGATGGCCAAGTGACTTGCTTTGTTTCTATGTTTCTAATAATGCAACTTAAGCATTCCTACCACCCATTCTGGGCGGCTGCACGTACAATAGACAGTCCTCTGTTTGAAGAGGGCAATCTGTTAGCTGGATACATCCTCTCTTTCAGCCTTCCCCAAACTGATACCCTCCAAATGTGTTGGATTGCTACACCACTTTGTGGAATCTTCGAGAGACACTGACTTGCATAAAAATGTGCGCTTGCCAGTTTAGACATAATTTATTCTAATGTAAAAAGAAATACAGTCCATCTCATTCTGTTGTGGATACCAGTGACCGGGCAACCAGTGTGCTGAGGAAGAATGAAATAGGCACTTCTGCGGGAGAGGCAAGGATGAAAGAAACGCCAGTACACATGTGCATGTAGTAATCAAGTTAAAGCAATCAAAGACTGCTTTAGGATCTCATCAAAAAGCAAACCAGGCATAGGAAGAGATAAAATAAAGAAGGCCACTTCTGATCAATGTTATCTTTGACTTGCTTCATTACTGTCTCTGCCTGCTGCGCTGAGCTAACCTAAGAGATCTTACACTGCGATACATACACACACACAGACAGGCACGCATGTTACTCTTTGGCTTGGCCTGGCCTGGCCTTGACACTTTGTTAGCCAGAAATCTGGAAACAGCTGGATTAGATTTGTAATAAATGCATCCTCTTGTGAAATCTCAGACTTCCCTGACTGTCATGACCATCTGAATGGCTGACAGATCATTTCCTCACAAAGGTACACACTCTTCTGAAAATCTAATCATAGCATAAGATAAGAGGATCTGTGCTGTGTGATTCCAATAATCCAATATCTGCTTCAGTGCAACAAATGCAAACCAAGTCTTCGGAGAGAATCAAGCCCTGGGTTTTTGCATGCTTAGAATTTGAAGAATCAGTTTAATACTCATAGCTTTGAAAAAATTCATTCAGTCAGTCTTTCAAATGAATGAATGCGTGTAAACCATAGGTCAAATTGTGGCTCCCTGCTGCTGGTTCCTTTTCATCTCCATTGAACAAAAATGCAGATTTGGTTCTTTTGCAAAATCGTAGACTGGAAATTGTGGCAGGAAGAAATTATTATGATCCATAGAGCAATGTGTGATGCAGTATTGTGGCAATGTTGAAGCTTAAGCTGCAGAAGGAAGAGCCACTGGTTCACCCTAAGAATCTCTGGCTACCATTGGCTGAACTGTTCTTACCTTTCAGAAGGAGCAGAGCAGACAGGATTCCTAGGAGAGAAAAAACAGGGAGCCTAGGAAAGGAAGCCATATTCTAGAAGGATATAAGGAGACATTTGAAAGTGGAGAGGAAAACTGGAAAAGAGAAGGAGCAAAGAAGCGTAGAAGGAAAGGCACTTCAGAACTAAGCAAATGTTGAAATTCTTGCAGATTTGAACTCTTTCACCTTAGCCTTTTCTTTTTGTATATGTATAAGTGGGGTATTTGAAGTGGTTTCTCCTTACCTGTAATTGCTTGGCTCACAAATATCACTGAGCTGTTTGCATCACTGTCTGCCTCCAGCTTTGAATTGAAACATTCATACAGAGAAGGCTACAATGATAAATATTCATTTCATGGTTGCATCCAGAGTCTGGGCTGAACTGAACTGAAGGACTGAAACAAGCCTCTTAAAAAACAACAGCAGCAGTATCACTACCACCACCACCACAACAAAAACAACACATACCTCATTAAATTCACCTCAGTGTTAATTCCATCACAGTTAGCGGAATGAGATTCAATTGTTTGGAAAGAAAATCTCATCAGGGAGTATTACTCTCTTAAGGTGCCATCCTATGCATGTTTAGAAAGAAAAAGGTCTTATAACTGTTGGCTGGGGAATTCTGGGACTTGGAGAACATTTTTCTGTCTAAAAATGTGTTGGGTTGTATCCTGATTTTATTAATTATGCATGCACCCTGCCCTTACATGAAGATGCTCAAAGCAGTATATATTTTAGACTAGAAGTCCATAGGGGCAAGGACTGAACTTTTTGTGTTCTGTAAAGCCCTGCTGGACAGAAGGAGTATCTTCAGGAGTATCTTGAAGTCTAAAACATTCCTTCAGATGTTTTAGACTTCAACTGCCAGGATTCCTGGCCCTTGATCATGCTGGCAAAGGCTTCCTGGAGTTGAAGTGCAAAAGCTCTGAAGATCGAGGTACTGTTCTTCATACTGCTGGAAAGAAAATACACAAAATATGCTATTATAGAAATAATAAGTAATTACAGTATTTTATCCTTCCAATAATGGTGAGGTGAGGCAGGTTGAGAAGGACAATTAACCTAAGATCACTCCGTGAATTGAACCATGGAGTTGAACCTATATCTTCTTCACTGAAGGCAGAAATCTGTTTCTACTCCATCACTCTTAAAGAGTTTTTCCAGTATACTTTCTGTTGTGTTGCTTTATTGCTATGGAAAAGCCTTACAAGCCCCTGCCCTTCAGTGGGGCAGTGTCTCCACTCTAGTTTTAGTCTAACCATTAAAGGAGCTGTACAACTCGGAGTGACTGCACAGACCCACTGAGATTGCAGTCACCAGCCTCCACTGCAACCAAGAGCATCCTTTGCTGGGGAATTACGTGTTCCCAACACCAACCCTGAGCATTTTGTCACTGGAAGAAGGCCGTTCTTGTTATGTGGGGAGACCACTGTCCAGAAGCAGAACAGACTCTGAAGCAAAGCAGACTTTGCATGTAGAGCAGGTCCCACATTTGGTCTCTGGCATCACCAGTTAAAAGGGCCTCAGTCAAGAGTGTTAATAAAAGCATTGCCCAAGATTTTCAAGAGCCGTATCATCAGAAAAAGCAACACTGGGCTAGATGGAGCAGTAGCAGAGGGCCTCAGGACTGCAGTCTGACTCCCACCCTGCAGGGTTTCCTAGGAATATATCGTATCCCCTTTTCTCCCAAGCCTGAATTGTTGGGTAGCATCCCAGTTTTTGTGTAGTACTTCACCCATTCTAAAAAGTGCAAACAGTTCTCCTAAGCTTAGTGTTGACTTTAAGAGCTTTAAGATAAATGTACTGGGGGTAGGTATACCCCTTTTAGCTCTTCCCACTGGAATGTGGCCCCAGAGAGCTTTGAAATTGAATTTTGCCCCTTGGGTCAAAAGCAGTTCCCCATTCTTGCTTTATTTTATGGCAATCCCCTCTAGCTTAATTTATCAACCTTGCTCTTTATTCTCTATATACCCTGTACTAGCAAAGATTTCCCTTCCTTTTCTAACCAGGAAATGGTTTTTGGTGTGATGCATCATCAGAGGGTCCCCTTCAGACAGCAGATTATCCTGGGGCATCAATAAAACAACAGCCCTTCCTTTGATAGCATGTGGTATAATACATCAGCTGATCAATGGGTTACCCCAATTATGTATTGGCACCATCCATCATTGGCAGAGGAAAACCTCTGGGAATATATTATTCATGCAGCATATTATCATCACTGTATGAGTAGAAGAACCATAAGCAAAGCCTCTATAAGTTTAAGGGCAAGACAAATATTGGTTCCTAAATAGGCCATTTAGGGGAATGGCAGCTCGAAAACCATCCTTTTGTGTGGCTTTTCTGTGTAAGCTCAATGGTTTTAGTGTAATGGAAGATACCACAAATTAAGCCAGAGATCTTTTCTGTGAAAATGGGAGAAAGAACATTTATTTCTAGGATGGAGTGATGGTTCCTCCCAGACACAAGACTGAGATGTATTCAGCTGCTAAACTTGTGACCATGGGAAGACTCAATCCTAGACTCAGACACTGCATCCACATGACCGCTATGGTTTTCCTTCAAACAAAAAGCAGCAGCACCTAAGCCCAAGAGTCCCAGAATTTGTAACCTTTCCTCATAGGGGAATCACTAAAGCCCCATAATCAGCTGGTTGCTCCTTTCTCCAGCCTTTCCAATTCTATGGTGTCTGTGCAGTGACCAGAACTGTATCCAGTATTCCAGGTGTGGTCATAGAAGGGTAGTATGATATTGCCAGATTGGTTTTCCATTCCTTGCCCAAAAATGCCCAACATAAAATGTGCCTTTTTCACAGAAGTTGCGCACTGGGTTGACATTTTCATTGAGCTATGAGATGGATGACTCCATAAAGGAAGCTGCAGCTTTGGATTTACAAGAGCTGAGCAGGGCTGTGAAAGACAGGACATTTGGGAGGGTGCTCATTCACAGGGTCACAGTAAGTCACAAATTACCTGCTGCCACATGACAACAACATGCTACTCTCAAAAATGACCTTGAAAGGTAAGGCTGGCCCAAGAGGTAAACAAGCAAGTACTACCCTTCTCTTTAATGTATGGAGGCCAACTGGAGTAGCTGCTTCAATACTACTGATGGGAAAGTGTCCTCCAGCACATCCAAAGGCAGTAGATTACTTTGGGATGTGTGGAGTAGGCCACAATTCTGTCTTCCAACACTTCTGTCTTACAACACTTCCTACTATGATCTGTCCATTGTCATCAGCTGCCAGAGAGAGCTGCCACAATCAGCCTAATGGTAGGATTGGGTTTGGTAAATCCCAGTTTTAAGGCCACATATTGTTATATGGCATGGATGAGGCTACTTTGGAGGAAAGCATCTCAGCTTTGGAAATAACGGACTGATCTGGACATAGGATACATCAAATTAAAAGTAAGAAGCTGAACAACTAAACATATATCAGCCCTCTGGAAGTCTCTCCTAAGCAGTCATAGTGCATAGACATGGCATAGACATTTAATCAATGCATTATACAGAGAAGTTCCTACATTATAATTAACATTTTAATTAGGCAATAAGTGGACTGACCAAGTTGCATTCATTGGACCTTTGACCTCCAGGTTAATGGCTAATAGTGGTAGAGTGGAAGTCCCTTCCCAGGACTCTTGGATGGCCAGGTGCCCTATTTTACAAAGGATGGACCTCTGTTTGAAAGGCTGTCAGAGGACTGTCCTGTACTGGAAGGCATTTGCTTTTTGAAGGGCTGTCCTTTTGAATTCCAATGTGAAGGATCAGAACCATCAGAACTGTAGCTGCCCCAACACAGTTGCCATATAGATCACAGAAGGAATGGGTGCAAAGGCACCAGGTCACTGCCTTCCACATTGGGATTAAATTACAATAATAATTTCAGAATATGTGCCCATACATATAAATTAGCACATGCAAGTTGCATGCAAATTGATACTGTCTTTCTTGGTGACCCCTTTCCCCTTTTATAGTGACTCCAACAGGGTCATGGTAAAGGAATCCTTGCAGTGCTTCCTTGGCTGAGTACTGGAAGCTGGGACAAGCAAGAGGCTGGTGTGGGGGAGAGAAGTACTTGTCCCCACAGACATTGCAGTACTACAGACTAAACCTATATCATAACTTTCTGGTGTCAGCAGAATCTGATTTATCTAAACATACTATGGCAGCTTTGGTGTTTGTGAGCATGCAGGACAACAGCTCCAAGAAAATGTTTTGCCATGTGTTCACTGGAAGGAAAATGATGGACAAATCATGCGAAAGACTCACTGGAGAAGACAGTAATATTAGGGAAAGTGGAAGGCAGGAGAAGAAGGGGAAGAGTGAATAGGAGATGGGTATCATGAAGGAAGCCACAGCCCTGAGTTGACAAGAGCTGGCCAAGGCTGCCATGGGCAGGGCATTTTGGGGAGCGCTCATTCATAGGGTTGCCACAAGCCAGAGATGACAGGTAGCCACAAAACCTATTGTGGTCTTGGCTGTTCTCTATATTAGTAACTCATGTGTGGTCAGAGCACTGGACTGGGACTCAGGAGACCAGGCTTCAAGGCCCCATTCAGCCATGAAGCCAACTGGGTGACTTTGGACCATTCACTGACCTTCAGCACAACCTTACTCACAGGGTGGTTGTTGTGAGTATAAGACTGGGAGGAGGGGAGAATTATGTAAGCCACCTTGAGTGCTTTGAAAGGAAAAGGGCAGGATATACAATAAAGAAACAATACACTTGGGATTGGTTTGTTTGCTGCTGTCTTGGTAGAAAGTCAGGGTACTGGTCACAGCAACAGATAAATAATTGTAATAACTTATTTGTTCCTAAATATTTGGTTTTTAATGGGGAGATGCAAAGATAAGATTAGCAGGATCGTTAGCAGTTGCTAATCACCTCAAAGTTGATCCAGTCCAAGCCCTGGACACAATTCTGAGATGAAGACTTATTTAATTATTGTTTCCAGCCCTTCAGAACAAGTGACTTCAGAGCACCTAACTAATCCAAAGATTCTCTCCTACCCTTTTAGTCCTCACAATAACTCTGTGAAGTAGGTTAGAGAGATTTACTGGTCCTCAGTCATCTAATGCAATACAGGATTGAGTAGGGATTTGAATCTGGGATTCCCAAGTTTGAGGCCTGCAAACTAACCTCTACAGTTTATATCACTTTATAGCAACCTCCACATTACATGTTAGCTAAAAATTTACAAGCTAAACATTTCTTAATCTTCTCCCCAAAACTGTCCAAGACATTATATAAACATTTGAAAAAAATTATTAAAGGATGTAACTTTGCTAGCCTATTGAAAATTAATGGGATTTAAAAGTGCTTTACTCTAGCTTGGATTGTGACCAACATGAAAGGGGAAAAGTTGAGAACCAAGAATGACATTTAAAATACCCATGCTATAAAAAGCAAATATCCTGGTATCATAGATTAGAGAACACTTGCTTCACTCCGCAAATATTTTGCAAAGAGGACTGCTGAGTTGCACAAAGAACTGCTCAGAGTGTATTCATTTCTTGCAAAGCTATAGAGGCCCAATCCACTCAGGTCCTACCCCCTCCATTAACATCTCAATTAATATACAACTCCACCATTCTCCTTCTCTTGGTTCTCAGCACTGTGATGTGTTTCCTCTTAATTGACTTGAGCTTCCTTTTACAATGAAAGGACATCAATAGACTCCCTCATCCCAAAGCCCACTAGGTCAATGACCCTTTCTGGGCAAGGCACTCCAGCACGCAGCAGAAGCCTAACTCTAGGTGGTCCTGGGTGAGGTGGATGACTTAATCTGCACCCATTTTGTCATGGATTCTGATCGACTTCTGAGAATGAACATTGCCCCATAGACAATCCACACTGGGAGTGCATCCCCTGGATCTTCTGGGCCTCTCTGTGATTTTGATACTACTGACCATGCTAGCCTTTTGACTAGCTGGGTTTGAAGAGACACAGTTTTATGCATGCTCCATTCCTACCTGCAAGTTAGAACTTAGAAGGTGGTCCAGGAGGACAACCGTTGTGCTCTTTGGCCTATGGAGTCACACAGAGTTCTGTCTTTAATTGTCTACATGAAACCTCTGGAAGAAGCCATCCAGGGATCTGGAGTGAGGCATCAACATGCAGATGGAAGCCAACTCTCCATCAAATTCGAAGAGGACAGTTGTAGTTCTGATCTGGGCTGCTGTCAAAGGTGTGCATAACTGGGCATTTGCCAAGGACCCACACTCCACCAGGACCCACAAAAGCCCCCTAGAGTTGCTCCCCATCTTCTCCATTGTGACCTGCTTGTTCTGCTGCTTCTTGCTCTGACCCAGACAATGGAGGTACTGAGTAGGAAGAGTGGAAGAAGCCATTACCTGTGTCTACCTGCTCACTGACTCTCTGCTAAGTTTGTTGTAGCATTGCTTAACCCTCAATAGATGGGTCTGCATGACACCAAAACCCTACCTGGGGCTGTGTATTCAAAATGTCACCCAGCATACACATCGTGGGTTCAATAAGGCACAGCGATCATCTTGCAAACTAGCTCATTGTCTCTAACTTGATAAGCATTGTCCAGTCTCCATCCTTTCCATCGTTCCATGAACATATTCTTTGCTTATGCCTTTTAGCTAATTGACAAGGTCACATTGTTGTCAAGATATCAGCCATCATGCAAACACTGGAATGCAGAAATGGAACACAGAAAAGCTCCTAGAAGAACACATAATGACCATCAGATCATAGGTGATCAGAGTTACCTTCTCTTTCAAGCAGTCTGTGGCATGAAGAAGAGAGCTGAGTTTGGTTTTGACTGTATTGAAAGACATCTGATACCTTTACCTGTAAATGTAGGTTTTCATTGGACTAGTCCTCCCCTCTGTCTGGACTATAATAGTTTTGGCTCAGAGAGGCAGGTGTGCTTCTGTGCATGTGTCCAATATTCCTCCATACCAAATGTTTTTTTACGCTTTGCATAGGAGGCAGAAAGCTAGTCCAGAATTGTTCTCTGACATCTAATTTTCTATAGTGAATCTTTTTACAGAGAGTAGACCTCAACTGGGGAACAACCTCATACAATGGTGCTGCTCAGACAGTTAAAGTCTTACAATCCTGTGTGATTTTACTTAGCACTAAGTCCCACCAAACTGACTGTCAAAGGCTCAGGATGTCAGCTAGGGTTAACCATGTTTCTGTCTGTCTCTCTGTACCTGGTGTCATAGCAAATGCTGCATTAATAGGTTTTAGGTAGATTCAGAATGGATGTAAACAATACTGGGATGCCAAAAGGAATGGTGTTAATGGATTCCGCCCCCTTTTATTGCAAGTTTTCATGGTATGCAAGATAGGTTTATTATGGAAATCGATAAAATTAGTCTGAATAGTTCAGACACCATCCTTGTGGTAAACACTTCGCCAATTTACTACATTAATTTCTGCACCCAGTTTTGCTGAGATTTAAAATGTCTTGGTATGACTTGGCTCTGGCCCAAATAGATATGGCATGCAAAGGAGAAAATAAGTTGGTGTCATCAGCGCTGTGTAGGCAAAGGTCTACTGCCTCTGAACACAGAGGTCCCATTTAGTTGTCATGGTGCATAACCCTTGGTGGCTCTTGTCCCTTTAATAAGGACTGCACGCTCCTTGTGACAGAGCTGGGCATTTTTGAGTAGGGCTGGCCTCTGCTTCAGTGACAAGAGACACGCTTGGCCTGTGTGGCTGATTCAGGTTCCATCTCCAGCATCTTCTGGGAAAATGACCCTGCTAGTCAGTGCGTGAGCAGTAAGTACAGTGTTAGATCGACCAAAGAGCTGACTTGATAGGAGGTCAGTACAGTCCTATAGGCTGCCGTCAGGGCCAGCGAGGCGGGAATATTAGCAGCCACCCTTACTTGGGAGTAAATGGGGCAGGCGTCAGGGGAACCCACATGTGGAATTGAGGCTCCCGCTGCAAGAAAAGGATCCCTCTTACAAGGGAGATGTCCGTTTGGCTTTAAGGAATGCAAGAACCTCCCTAGAGGTGGCTAGGGGCAAAGGCCCAGCGTGGCCAGCATCCTGTTCACACAGTTGCCCATCAGATGCCCAGGGAAGCCCACAAATGACACCTGAGTGCGAGGACAGCCTGTGCTCAGGTTCCCCAGACACTGGCACGCCAATTCGCACCTTGGCTACCGGCCACGGGTAGCCCTACGCTCCATGGCAGCTAGCCCCGATCAGGGGATTGGGCGAGCAGCAGTCCATCCCCTCCGGAGGCCCCCCGGTTGGGGCAAGGCTGCTCCGCACCGCCGCCGCTTCGCGGGCCACGAAAGCACAGGGCAACGCCGCTGCGCCGTCCCGGGCCCGTCTGAGATGGCCCCGCCGTCTCCGCGACGAGTCAGCCCGGTCGCAAGAGGCCGGCTGGAAGCGGCTACCCGGCAGCCTCCAGCGGCGGCCCAACGGCAGAAGCGGGGCAAGGGGAGAAGCGGTGGCCGCAGAACCCGGGGTGGCTCCCGAGCGCTTGGACGCGGCGCCGCCGCTGCCGGGACCCCGGGAAGATCCTCCTGGCAATGCCTCCGCCTGGGAGGAGAAGGGGACCCGACAGCCTCCGCCTCCCCTCGGCTGCGTCCGCCTTAAAAGGCGAGGCTCCCCCCACCGGCCGGCTTCAGGCAGGCAGGCAGGCGGGCGGGCGAGTGAGCCTTCACGCCGGCCTGCCGAGCGGACACCCGGCGTCCTCGCCGCCCGCGGCTCCCTCCCTCCGCCCGCCGCGCTCCCGCTCCCTCCTCACTCCCGCTCGCCCCGCGCGCAGCGACCCGGCCGGCGCCACCATGCGCGCCCTGGGGGCTTGCCTGCTCCTGCTGGCGGCGCTGCCCGCCTGCCCGGCGAGGCGCGCCCGCGCCGTGTACACCAACCACTGGGCCGTGCGGGTGCTGGGCGGCCCCGCCGAGGCAGACCGCTTGGCCGCTGCCTACGGCTACCTGAACCTCGGGCAGGTGAGGCGCAAACTTTTTCTCCTTCGCTGCAGCCCCGGGTGGCGCCGGCGTGCCCTCTCCGTGGCGCGGGGGCGCTCTCGCCCTTCTCCTGGAACTGAGCAACTTTCCCTCCAGTTGTTGGCACAGAGTCCACCCTGGTTTCACGGAGGAAGCTCGCGAAAATGAGCGAAGCAAACGATGCTGATCCGGTTTTAGGCAAAGATCTTTCTCCCCCCCAGTACCGCAGGGTGCTGGATCGCTCCGGGGGAAAGTGCGCTGCCCCGCGCACACAGCTGAGCTCCGGAGTTCTCCCAGGAGCTGTGGGCACCTCTGTGGCCAACGCGCGGTCGATGGCGTGGTGTGCGCATCTATTCGGAGGCAAACCCCGTTGGATTCAGTGGGACTTACTCCCGGTTAAGTACGTCTAGGATTGCGGCTCACTTCTAAGTAGAAAAGTATTAGGATTGTACGGTGATAGCGAGAGAAGCCAGAGTTCACTTTCTAGATGCAAATTGGGCTGCCGCCTAGAACAACTTATGTCACAATGGGGATTCCAGAAAAGAAGTAAAGCTCTTAACAGGGGCTGGATCGATGCTCTAAGAAATTTGTGGTAGCTGTTTTCATGGGCTAGAATAAACCTGGTTTGTCTGAGGCTTTGGTTTCGGTGGGGCTCTCCAGCACCTGGTGCACCTTCAGCTCTGGCCAATAAGAATACCCTTCAGGGATGCGGGAAAGTGGAGCCCCAAACATCTGGAGGGCACCAGACTGGGGAAGGGTGTGGTAGTGCAGATTGCTGTGTATAAATCTTGGCTGGTTTTGCTGGGATCACAAATGTGGCTCGGTTTAAAAACAACCATCCACAATGGGCAACAATGTAAGAGTTACTTCTTCTCAGAATGGAGACTTGTACAGCTTTGGGGGTGGGTGGGGGGGATGCTAGGAATTTTGAAACGGTATCCCTTACTATTCTATCAGCTCACGCATGGGCCAACTATAGACTGGAGAAATAGAGCAAACTTTTATGAATGCTATTGTTTAACCATTTTGCCTGGAGAGGAGTCCTGGAGAAGTTCAAAGCTTGCCGAATATTTCGTGAATGTTCGAGTTGGTTGAATAACAGTATGTTGGTGATACGAATTTTGGGAACTTTCTTTTGGTAAACAAAGCTATTTTGGCTTTTAAAAAAGCAAGTTGATTTTAAACGAGTTATCGTCTCCCGAATCAGTCTGTTTTCCTCCGTGCAGACACCTCTGAATAGCTACTGCTCTCCCAAGATCTTGGGCAGAAGGCTGGTTGGCTAGTTGGCTATCTTGACGTGGAGCTTCCAAGAATTGTAGGTGGGATCGTTTACTTGTAAAGTGTGTGTTCTAGTGCATTATTATGGCTGTCTTAGAGCTGCATGGAGCTATACTAAAGCAGCGAGTTTTAAAGTGCAGCCAGGGTGTCTCTCTGTCGTGCCTACTGGGGATTTTCTGCTGCTAGAGTCATGGAGGTGGATCCTGGCATTGTGGAATCCCAGCAGGAGCTTTCCCCTCCTGTGCAGGGCTGCATCCCTTACTTTTTCTCTTTGCTCTGCATTCTCTGTAGTGACTCCGATAATATCCCTGACTTCTCTCTCCTTCATTAAATCTGTGACTCTCCCAGGCAAAGATGTGCAACCTTCCTTCACTCCCCAGACTTTCATCTCTCTCCTCTGCTTTCTCCTTCTATGGCCGATTAATTTTCGGCACCACCTCAACTTTTGCTTAATGGTCCCATCCAAATGGTTGTAGTTGAGACATGAAAGCAGATGGACCCAAAAGGTAATTAGTTAGCTAAATCATGACAGAAAAACATCTTGAGGCAGATTCCAAGGGGAACTGCCTAGTGGAAATGAATCAATATTTAATTTTTGCCTGGCAAAATATGCCCTTATCAATTTAGAGCCATTTATAAAGCCGTTTATATATTTCTTCCCCAACTGCTGTATATGAGGTGAATAGATTTTTCTGTGGGTGTAGTTTGTGTGCATTTGTGTGTGCGCGCGCATGCATGCACGTGTGTGTGCGAGGGGGAATTGTGGAGAGGGGAGAATGTCTTAGATGGTTACAAAGCTGGAATTTTAAGCTGAGATCCCTGCCAACATTTTTTTTTTTTTTTTTGGTAATTGCTTGAACTGTAGTATCTTTGTAGATTTTAATAACAGCTCTGTTGGAGATTTTTTTTTTAACTTCATGGATCATTGGCATACGCGGCACTTCTGGGCACCGCATTTTAAGGCGGATGTTGACTAACTGGAACCTGTCCAGACGAGGGTGACCAGCATGGTGTAGCATTAGCTAGGTTTGCTTTCCCCAACCTGGTGCCTTCCAAATGTTTCAACTACAACTCCCAGCATTCCTGGACATTGGCTATGCTGGTTCACACTGATGGGAATTGTAGTAAAAAAAATCTGGAGGACACCAGGTTCCGGAAGGTTGAACTATGCTGTATTTTCAGTGGATCTGCCTTAAATGAAAGTCAGCTTGCATTTTAACATCTCTTTCCTCTCGTATCTGGTCCTATATGGGTCGCTTAATGTCACATGAGGCTGCTGGTGGGATTCGTCATTATCTGTTCAAAACCACAAAAACACTTCCTTGCAGGTAGAAAGTGAGTGTCAAGGAGAAGGCTCATCCAAAACCCTTCCTGCTTTCTGTGTGCAAGGAAATCTTCTTGTCTTTATGCACGGATAGTGACGATGTGTTCAACCCCCACTTGCCATCTCAAGCAGTGTGGTTGCGGCACATGGGAATCTAGCTCATGGAGAGCTGCCATAGTCACTGTGCTGCTTTGGGGCTTGGGGCATTCATTAGTAATAAAAAGGAACTGCTGCTTTCTGCATAGTTGTCAACTTGCTGCACTGAATGTCCTTCCCACTCTTTGACTTGCTTAGCTGTAACTAGTGGTGCAGCTACATAATATTGAACCTGGACTTAATGGACTTGTGTGTGTGTGGGGGGGGGGGGTGCTTTGGATATCTGCCTGCATTAGTGAAGCACACAACAAACATTTCTCTTCTTCGTCCTGAAATAATTAGAAGAACAGCAAAGTAGTTTGCTGACCCTGTTCTTTTAAAAACCCAAGGCATGAATTGTTTGTATTTCAAGTTCATTGAAAACACAGTACCATCCTAATAACAGGAAAAAAAAGGAGTTGTTTCCTGCATCATTGGCCACTCTCTGGGTGGTCATTTGATGCAGGCTATGGGGTATTTCTTCTCCCAGCTACTGTTACCACCTGTGGGGAAACTGCTTGTTCACTGGCAGCCCCATCTGAGAGGTTCCTTATCTATGAAAATGCTGCTATTTCTGACCTTAGTTCCACAAGCCGACCCTTTCCCACTACTACTAATTCTGTCAGAATTCTTGAAAACTTCCTCAGAGCTGGTATAAGAGGCTTAGGTATGAGATGGGCACAACCCCTTGAGACCAGCTGAATGATTAAGTAGGTAATCTATTAAAGGGATATGTTGTACATAAGGGTTTAGTAATATTTACTGCAGGGTTTTCAAAAGGCTGCTTACTGACGGTTCTTTAGGACTCAAGAGACACTATGCTGTTAGAGTTACAAACCTCTAAGGACTTCCTTCAGCTCAGGCCACATTTATTTATTTTTATTTAAAGTTTTTATATGCCGTCCCATTGCTACACAGCCTCGGGACGGCTCACAACACATTCCCTAAACAGCTATCCTAAATACCATTGCAAGGGGCTCAGCATCAGAAGAAAATCTTCCTCCGACTCCCAAACTCTTCTTGTTGTATTGCTAACTGCCTGAATGGTTTCTCTTGGTTTTTAGCACCTGCTCAGTGAATCTCCCTTGGCAAGACCCAAGGGTCCATCTCATCCAGCATTCCATTTGCACAAGGTGTCTGTGGGAAAGCCATGACTAGGACATGGGTGCAGCAGCGCCTGCCCATCCATGCTCCCTGGCCACTGGTGTATTCAGGCACACTGCATCTCGTATTAGACACAGCATGCAGCCTTCAGAACTGGTAGCCATATATAGTCTTCCCTTTCAGGAATTGGTCCAATCCCCTTTTAAAACTCTCCAAAGTGATGGCCATCACTTTATCTTGTGGAAGTGTTTTCTACAGCACAACTGCTCACAAGATCTTGGAGCCTATCAGAGCTCTTGCTCCTTCCACCAGATCTTCAGCAGACACCTAGCAATTACTCACAGAGAAAGAACAGTTATTAACTTTCTCATCAGCTTTCTCCTAGTCCTTTATACGCAACACATCAGCCAACAGACCTTCTCCTTGTCTCCCCACAGAATAACTCTGACTAAATTGTCAACTGCCATTCCTTAACTATCATTTCCCAGCTGCACTGCTCCACATTGCTAGAATCCCTGGACAATCAGAATTGAATTTAGTGGATCGAGGTCCCATCTAATCACTTTCTCCCCCTTCAGAATGCCACCCAGCCACTGCTACACAGTCCTTTGACAGAGACAAAGCAAGGCCTCAGGCTTCCTGATATACATTATAGTGCCTCAGATCTCCCTGCTCCCTGATCTCCCCCCACACTATGGAAGAACACAGCTATATAGGCATTTCTTCACAGGGACTTTGATCCCAGGGGTCCAGTCCTCTCTGCACCACTGGTTGTATAGCATAGTGCTGCCCCCCCACCACCTCCATTCAGCAGCAACCACCATGCTGATTTTCTATGGAACTCATTTCCAGATGGGTCCAGGATAACCTCCAGCAGGAACGCAACGAGGTTGTAATTATGAATTGAAAGAGTGTGCTTGAAAAAACACACTAATCTGTTCTTTCAAGGACACAAGTAAGTTATTATGGACTTGTAATATATAATGGCTTCCCCATGTGATCTGAAGATGGGGATAGGGTGTGAGGGAGAAGTGGCGGTTAGAAAATGCATATAAACTACAGGCACACACAATCAAACAGAGTTTAAGATAAGGCGTGTTGTGTAAATCAATCCATTGTCTCGTGTAGTGTTTCCACATGTCTCGCTTATTATTATCTGTGACAAGAAACTGTGCAGGGTGCTTCTAATCTAAATGGAATGTTTTCTTTGCATCATGCATCTTGTTCAGGAATGGCCACTAGTTCCTGGGCTCTGGAAAAGGTGACTGGGATCCTTCCAACTTGCATGGGTAGCTTCTAGTGCAAGGCACTAACAACAACTCTTCTTGACTTAATAGCCTTTATAGCATTTCTTGGTGGTTTCATCATGACTTCCTTTGCTGAACTCTGCTTCTGTCAATATTTCTTAAATCTTCTTTTTCTGTAGTCTTCAGTTGCAAAGAACTTCTTGGTGTTTTGTTTTGATTTTTTTAAACAAATCCCAGCTTATAGCTTTCCTTACTGGCTCAGTGTTGCTTCTCGGTCCACCGCTCCTCTGCCCTGGTGGCACAGCAATTCATCACAGTGCTAAAAGGATCCGCTATCCGTTCTGCCTTGACTTTTAAATTTCAACCTTGTTCTTGGTACAATTAAACTGGCAGATGGACGCTAAATGTTCAACTGCAGAACTTCAAGGCAAAGAATTGCCAGGTCTTTGGTAAACTGCTTCAAATCTGTTGAAGGGTGTATGTGTCTATAAATACCTTAAATTGGACTTCTCCAATCTGGTGCCCTCCAGCTGTTTTGAACTACAGCTCCTATCAGCTCCAAGAAACATAGCCAACAGGTGTGGATAAAGAAAGTTACAGTCTGAAACATCTGGAGAGCACCAGGCCAGTGAAGGCTGCTTTAAATTAATATAGATGAAGCTTGTGCAGCAAAGCAGCTCAGAGATATCTTTAAAAAGCAGAAGAAAATTGAGACCAGGAGTGATCTAGGGTGCAGTGGGTTGGGTCTGACCTGCATTTAAATCTCCACCCAGCCATAAACTCACAGAGATGACTTGGACTGAGAGATGAGGAATAGCCCAGCCTGTGTTGCTGTACCTAGATTTGGTAATGGGGTGGATGAGAGCAATTAACTGAATCCTGACAAGGCAGAGGCATTGTGAGCAGATGGTTTCTGGGACTGATGAACTGGTGGTCAGCCTGTTCTGGATGATGTTTGAGTCTGAGGCATCTGTTTATCCAGCACAGGGGTGTCCAAACTTTTTGCAAGGAGGGCCAGATTTGGTGAGGTGAAAATGTGTGGGGGCTGACCATTCAGCCTGACATTCTTTGAACCATTAACATTAAATGCAACTGAACTATTTTATGAAAGACTAACTGCACTAACGTGAAGGGTGATACTGAGATCTCAACTGCATTATATAGGCCAGGTCTGGCTCAAAAACAGTGGTGTTGATGCGCAAGATGTCACACAAGTGAAAGTCACTTAGTCTTGTCCTCACGTGGTTCTTGTTAATGTTCATAACCGAGAATGTCTTCTCGCACAAGTATGTCAAACCAAACAAGCTCAGCATTTTCTTAGCAAATGTTCGAATCTCTTGGAACCTGTCTTTATCCAGCTGGCGGTAAAAGTTGACAAGAGGGAGCTGTTGGTGCTGACTGCGACACTCGGCATCACACTGCAGCTCAATGAGCTCCAGCTGCCGGTGGTCTGGAGCGTCATCAGGATCCACAGAGAAAGGAGATGAAAAAAGTGTGATCTCCTTTTCAATAGCTGCAAAATCCCGAAAGCGCTGTTGAAACTCCTCAGCCAGAGATGAGATGTCTGCTTCATACCTCCTTATTTGCACACTCATATTGTTCTGTGGAAAACTGGTCATTATTTCCTGCAGCAATGGGAAATGTGTGGTATTGGGCTGCGTTTGTGACAGGTGCCTTTGGAAAAGTAGTAGCTTGGTCCCAAAGGCTTTGATATGTGAATACAGTTGGCTTACCACTGCATTTTGGCCCTGAAGGTTCGTGTTCAGCATGTTCAAATGTTGTGTTATGTCAACTAAAAATCCAAAATCAGCCAGCCAAACAGGATCAGATAGCTCTGGCATCGGTTGTCCCTTTTTTGCCAAGAATTGTCCAATTTCCTCCCTAAGAGAGTAGAAACGCTGCAGTGCAGACCCCCGACTGAGCCATCTTACCTCGTTGTGATACACAACATCTCCATATTCAGCCTGGATGTCGAGTCGAAACTGTTGAAACTGGCGGTGGCACAGGGCTTTGGAGCGAATATAATTAATAGCCTTCATCACTGGTTTCATAACATGATCATATTTCAGATGTTTGGCACAGAGAACTTGTTGGTGAATAATACAGTGGAGTTTTATAGCTTTGCCTCCTCCTTCACTGACTTTGTTACAGACTAGGGTTGATAATCCACTTCACTCGCCAGCCATGGCAGGTGCGCCATCCGTAATAATTCCAGTGACTTTATTCCATGGTAGTTTCATGTCATCTACGGCGGAACAAACAGGAACAAATAAATCTGTTCCTCTTGTTTGGTCCTTAAGCCTCTGGAAGACAAGTAGCTCTTCACTCACGTTCATGTCATTGTCCACTCCTCTCAAAAAAATCAATAACTGAGCGGTGTCAGATGCATCCGTGCTTTCGTTGCAGGCTAACGAAAAAAGTCAAACTCCACTCCTTTTGCCTCTAACTGTCTCTTAATATCAGATGAAACATCTTCAATTCTCCGTACCACAGTGTTACAAGCCAGGCAAACATTGGCAAACTCTTGCTTCTTCTCGGGATGAATTTTCTCCACCATTTTCATCACGCAGTCTTTAATAAATTCACCCTCAGTAAAAGGTTTGCAGTGCTTGGCAATCAGTGTTGCCACCTCGTAGCTCGCCTTTGTGGCATTTTCATTTGACTCACGGGCTCTTGTGAAAAAGCGCTGCTGTGCCGTTAAAGCAGCTTCCAGTTCCTTCAATTTTTCGCCGCGTTCGTTCCCAGTTAGCTTGTTGTAGTTAGCATGTTTCATCTGGTAGTGCCTCTTGATATTGAATTCCTTGAAAACAGCCACAGTCTCTTGGCAAATTAGGCAGACACAGTTGTTTCGTATTTCAGTGAAAAAATACTCCAATTTCCACTTGTCCTGGAAGCAGTGGCCCTCGCTGTCAACTTTCCTTTTTTTAGTTACAGTAGCCATTTTAGAAATGGGCACACAAGCCTTGTGTCACAAGGGTCATGCGGCGAGAGTGCTGACTCAGGTCCACTGCCATCTTCTGGTGAAATATAACCACCAGCCTTGAAGGAGCAGGAGGCAGCAGGGGTCAGCTGCGGGAACCGCTGTGCGGTGAAGGGAAAAACGCCGGCCGGCGGGGATGAGTGACAGGCTGAGCCGGCGGGGAGAAGAGGATGTGGGCCGCTCAAAATTTGAAAACAGGCTGCAAATGGCCCCCTGGGCCGGACTTTGGACATGCCTGATCCAACACATGTCTCAAACTTCCTCCTCTTGGGAGATCAGAGTTGCAACTTGTTGGATCCCTTAGGCTGATTTTGCATTGCCGCTTGACAGATCGGATTGTAACTATAGAAACTTCAGTTAGTCAGCCTGATAGGAATTAGGTGACCTGCACAGCCAACCAGGGTTCTGTCAGTCTTATATAAGAACTTGTCCAAGATTGGCTCCTTCGTCTGAGAAGTTTTTTCTGTAAGATAAATTGTGGAATAGATTGCCCTTAAACCCAGTTCCTCTGCCTACTGCAGGACCAGAATACCAGTCTGTTTGGGTCATGCTGTTTGCTTCTGATTCCATTGGACCCTGAGACCTAATGGTGGATGACTAAATGGAAACATCGTATTCAAAAGTAGGATACCACTGAATACAAGTGACTGCAGGATCACAGGCTGGGATTGCCATTCTTTCATGTCCTGCTCGTGGGATTCCTGAAAATGTGAGTCAGCTGTTGTGGAAAGTAGAATGCTGGAGCAGATAGACCAATCTTCCTGAAGCTCACAGTTCCTAGTTGTGTTGAACTACAACACAATACTGAGGGTTCTGGGACTTTTAGTTCGACACATCCGGAGGGTAGCAGGTAGGTGAAGGCTGAGCTGAATCTTCTTCCTCTGATCCAGCAAAACTCTTCTTATGGATCTTGTTAACCAGGTGTGTTGACCATGGCCAGATCTGGCCCTCTGAAAGTCCCTGGATGTCCATTGCCCTTTCCTCCTTTCTCATGACCTCCAGCTATTTGGTGGTTCCCCAGCTTTTGTACGATGGTTTTTCATTCTAAAAGATGGACATTTCTTTCCTAAGATGTAAGAGCTTTAAAAAAGAATGCTGGTATTTCTAGTGTTTTGGCCCTGCTTACCCAGTTTTGCTTTCAACCCTGCCCATCACTGGAATACAACCCTCTAAGAGCATCTCTGAAACTAAATTAGGCCCTTCAACACTTCTGTTGAATCTACTGCTTGTATTCACTGTTTTTTCTTCCTTTGGGGGACTAGATTGGTGTTAATAAGTCCCAAATTACTGAAACATTCTTTGTCTTCCAAAAAAGAACATGCTCAGTTTCTCTAGGACATTTCCTCACTTTTTCTGGGCTATTCACACTTGAATGAGATTCCAGTTCTCTGCTCATCAAAGGGAGCTGACCCCATGACTGCTGCTCATCAAGATGGATATTGGGCATGACTTGAATTAATTGCAGAGTGTCAGGAACTGGGAAGCTTCAGGGCTCCATTTGCTGGCCAGAACCAGAGCAACCAAGAGGGTTTTCTTAGGATTGGTCCCAGACTCTGCTGGAGCTCTCAGGCTCTTGATGGGTGGGATGAGCTCCCAACTGGGAACTCCTTTGCTGATGCATGTTCCAGTGTTCCTCCTATTTGACTTTCACCCAATCCAGTTCCTGCCATGCCTCACCTTGCCCTGCTTTCCCTGCTGCCTTGCCTTGCTCACCACACCTTTGCAGTTCCCAAATCCCACCCGGCTATCCTGCCTTGAGGTACCTGCTCCTTTTGTCTTACTATTACTCTTTTATCTTACCATTACTTGACTTCTGGCTTGTTCACAACTACATCCTTCCCTTGCTTTGTTACATGCTCCTGGTTCCTGGTTTTGACTGGTCCCTCAACTACAGCCCTGTCTCCCACTTTATTATGGACTTTGGCTTGTGTTTGTACATGGCCTTGCTCAGATCCTGCTGCCCAGATCTGCTGCACATGCCCTGATCTATGAAAGGAAGGCCAGGGGATGTGGCCCAGGCAAAGGAAAGCAAAGATAGCCTTGTACTGTAGCCAGTACAAGAAGGGAGGACATCTCGGTTACACAGGCTTGCAAGCATGGAAGACTTTCTAAGTGGTACCTTCCCTCTTTGTACAAGTGAAGAGCCAGTAGGTCAGTTGTCACTAGAACAGCCTTCCCCAACTTGGCACCTTCTGGACACATTGGACTGCAGCTCCCTGCATGCTGGGAGCTCAGATCCCCACTCAGCCAGGAGACTCACTGAGTGCTTTTGCACCAGGAGTGCCCTTGCAACCCAGCCAACTTCACAGGGTTCTTGTGAGGAGAAAATGGGAACTAGGGTAGGGAAAAACCTGAAAAACCCCGTTTGAGGAAGGGTTGGATAAACAGATGTTTCAAACATCAACTCCCATCAGCCCCAGCAAGCATGACTGATGGGCAGCCTAAAACATCTGGAAGACACCAGGCTGGACACAGCTAATGTGATAAATAGCAAGAAAGATCAATGTTACAGCACTTTCCTGGATGGTGTGGAGGGTTGCCGGTAACAAGAAAAAGGAAAACCTGGTTTGTAGTTATCCCTTTAATCAGACTCAGTGAAGCTCTCAGCAAATGTCCTCCATGGACCTTCTGATGTGCCCAGCCTTGGCCGCTGTAACTTTCTCACAATGCCTTGGTACCCTGAGTTATTGTGGGAATTGTGCAATGGCAGCTCATATCTGTCTGGTGAGGGTGGTCCCAGGTAGGCATCAGCACCACAGATCTTGCCAGGCTCTTGGTGAGAGCTTGGCTGCTGTGGAGGAGACCAGATGTGGATGCTGGCTCTGCATTCAGCAGCCGTTTCAGATCAGCAGGTGACTCATCTTTGGGGGTGAGAGCAGCACTCTCCTATCCGCAGATAAAGCGGCTGTTAAAGGCATGGCATACGGGGAGGGTTAAGGTGCCGGTTGACTCAGTGACCTCCCCAGTGATTCTTCCTCTTGACTACAGCTAGTATTTCATTCATTCATTCATTCATTCATTCATTCATTCATTCATTCATTTGAATGATTGCTGGCAGAAGGACAGCGGAGAAGGAGCAACCATGGCTTCTTTTGCCCTGACAGCTGCTTGTTTCCCTGAGCCAACCTAGCTTTCCTCACTGGGGTGTTCCCAAGCCTGGGTATGGCTCCTCAAAAGCCCCTCTATTGTATCACCATTAAACACGCTTTTAGTAGGACTGAGCAAGTGGCCTCGCTTGAAGATGTCCATACCTGGACAGGCTCTTATGGCAGTCGCCCAATAGCCTGGCCCTGAGCAACATGGAGCCTTGCAGCTCAGAGCCAAAGTACTTTGCTTGTGTCCAGAGGACAGTGGAAGTGTCCCAACAAGGAAGCTGCATGGCGGCAGCATTCAGGACCAGCTGAAGTGCCTGAACAGTTTCCAAAGGCAGCCTTGCATACAGCATGCTGCAGAAGTTCGAACAGGTGGCGCACCAGGCTTAGCTGGGCAAGCACCCCCCTGGCCACGCCTGAAAACCGAATCCCCAGTCCCCAGATGCCTTGCCTCAGCTCCTAAGCTCAGGGCTTGCTGTGGGTTTGAGTGTTGAGAACCAGGCATAAGTGGAAAAATGCCCATCTTTGGCATCAAGCCTATGGCAGGAGTGCCTTCAATAATGTACTTCCTGTCTCCGTACTGTTGTCTTTTCTGCCATTGCTAGTGGGGACTGACACATGTGGGAGCAGGCCAAGTGCTAGACCATCCCTCTCCATTCTGACTTATCTTGAATTTGGCCAGCCCATGCTGCGTAGCGGCCTTGGTCCACCTTCACTAAATAGTGATGAATGGCTCCTTCAGAGCCTAGCAGTTTAACATTTAGTTGGATGGAATTGGCAGGCCCATTTTCATGGCAACCGAGTGCTCCCTACCCTCCGTGTATAATGGTGGCACTGCAAGGCAAGGAACACTTCCTCATTGTTTGGGGCTTGCTCGCTGCAGACATAAACATGCCAAGCCAAGCGGCGCCAAGCAGGGGCTTTGTGCCATCAAAGCATAAGTATGGAAATGGAGGCCAGAAAGCGGAACACTTGCACTTCAGGGGAACCACACAATCTGGATTGGCTCAAATTAAAAGCCTAATTACTGCTTGGGTCTTTGCCAGAGCACGGGATTATCTGTCACTTATGCAAATGAATATCCACATTGCTGGTTTGCTGATAACTGCCAGGCCCTTGTGGGAAGATCCAAGGTGAAAATCCAGAGCTGTTCACCTTTCTCAGTTGTGGGCTGGATCTCCACAAAGTGATCGGCACCTGGTTCCAGGGAATTAGTGGGACTATTGGGACAACAGAAATTCTGAAGCTGGCTGTCCAGTGCTTCCCAGCGCAGAAATGTATGGGATGAGTACTTGTTTGTGAAGTGGAAGGTCTGGCCTTCAAGGAAAGGGTGAAGTCTAAACCAAGGATGGGAAACATGTAGCCCTCCTGATGGATGATAGACTCCATCAGCTGCCACCTTTGGCTATGCTGGCTGGGCTCATGGAATTGCAGTCCAACATCTGGAAGACCACATGTTCCCTAAAGCTGGTTTAAAGGCTTGGCCAGACTGGGGGCAGCAAGTCACTTCAGAAAATATTAATTCTATTAATCATCTTGCTATGACTATTTCTAGGTTAGTGGAACTGTTCAAGGTGGCATACGAGGTAATGACAACACACAATGTAACAAAAATCTATAAAAACAGAAATTAAAATCAATAAAAACAAAACTCATCAATAAAAAACTATGGCCCAGAACAATAGAATTGCAATATTAGTAATAATGATGCAAATGATAGTTTTGCAGAATATCTGACTACTCTTGGATCTCAAGTAGAGGGCCAGGGTGACCTGCTTTTGAAGAGAGAGCGCTCTTGGCAGATCAGATCAGACCTTCTGTATCAGGTGAACCATGCCAAGCAAGCCTTTTAGAATAATACTCACCTCCTGAAATGTCCTGGAATTAGGTTCTTTTTGAGAGTAGTCAATGTGAAACGCCAATAATTTTAAAGGATGGGAGGGCTGAAGCTTCTGCCTTATTTCATTATTGTCCCTCTCTTACCCTGAAAAAAATTGCTTTGGGGCAGCAGACAGGTAGGTTACGCCGGGAGCAGACATCCTGAGCAGCCACAGAGGAGCCAACATCACTTGCATGTGCTGGTCCACACTTTGCATGCACAAGACCCCAAATTCAAACCTGGACTCCTGCCTAAAACCCGGATTGCTGCTGCCAGTCAGTGTGGGACCATAATGGACTCTGGTCCAGTGGCTGCTATACTGGGGATGGAAATATGTGGCCCTCTAGATGTTGCAGGACCGAGGTTCCCTTTAGCCCTTACCAGTGTAGCCAGCGGTGAGCTATGATGGCTGTTGTTGGTAGATGTTGTTGGACGACATCTCCGTGGCTGTGTTCTTCACCCCGCAGTTCCATCTTGCTTGCTCTCATCTTGTGAGGGTTTCCAGACTAACTTTGGAAGTAATGCTTGCAAGTAAGCTGGAATAATTTCCCAAGTGTGTTCCCCCCTGACCCAACTTGCAAGATATCTTCCATGGAAATTCTTTCTGCTACCTGTCCAACCACAAGCTTGTTGGAGAGATTTGTGCCTAAAGAAAATGCTTTCATAATTTACTTTTGTTTTTATTTGGCCTCAAATGCCTTTGCTTCTTTTACCCCAACAGCTGCTTATTTTTCTATGCCATTTTGTTAGTGTGCATTTCAAATCTTGCATTTAGATTTTATAAGTGACAAGCACAAGGGACCATGTAGCTCTTTGCGGGTGGTGGAGAATGTGAGCATTTCCTTCAACTTGCTTGTTTATGAATTTAATTTATACTAAAAATGAAGACCCCAGGGATTGCAGATTAGAACTAGATTTAGAGTTTATAACGAAATGAACATTATAAAGGCTGGAAAATGTAAACTCTTAACAGTGGGGGTGAGCATAATGTTGCAGAAATAAATTGCTAACCAATATGGGGGTTGGAAATGCCTGCTGAAAAGAAACATGCATTTGAATTGCAAACATCTGATTGGTACTTCTGTCCTATATAACTGTGTGTGTGCATACACGAATTGAAATATCTGTAGCTCATATAACAAAAAGGATAGTAAAAGCATGCAACAGACGCTTGGCAAAAATTGTGCTAATTGAAATGTTTGGACCTTCCATTGTCTTGTAAAGCCCCTTGTCAAATCAATGCAAAACAGGAATGAGGAATGCCAGTCACCTCTTCAAGTGGAGGAAATGTCAGCCCAGTAAAACTGACAACACTGGGTTATTCAGCCTCAGCTGCTGCATTCTAGTGCAGGTTCTGCCATCAGGCATGCAGATACATGTTGGGAAGGTGCAGGCCACTGGGAACTGCCTGAAGTGCAGCAGCAGGTTGCGCTACGTGAAACAGGCAAAACAGGAAAATGCTCACATGCAAGCTTTCCATTAGGGCTTGTTGCAAGGAGTGACATTGCCCAATACGTAGAACAGAGCATAGGAAATGACCTGATCCTTTTTCAAACTTGCACTACCAGGCGTTTAGGGCTCTCCATATGCAAAGCACGTGTGGTCCTACAAGTGAATAATGGGTCCTCCTCTTAGTTAGGGTTGAGAGAAAAAGTCGGCAAATGGGATGACTTCAATTTAGGCCAGCATTGTCTTCTCACTGCTATTTTCTATCTTGAGGGGTTTTCGGGGTTCTTTTTTTGGGAGAAGGGGGGCAAATGCATATATATTTTCATGCTGCCAGTTTTTGGTATAGTTTTCCTACTCCAAACAAGGCTTGTGGTGCCATTTAGGCTCTCAAGCACCTGCCTTGCGCAGAATCAGAATCTCCCACTATTGGCCACCCCGATTTGCAGCAGCACTTCAGGGTGTCCAGCAGGATTTCCCCCCAGTCCTACATGGAACTATTGGCAATTAGACCCAGGACTATCTGCATGTGAAGCAAATGCTTTGCCACTCAGCCATGGCCCTTCCAGCCAGTGTTCTCTGGAGAACAGAATGTTGGTCTCATGTGAACCATGAATGATCTGGGTCACTGGATCTATTTTTCAGCTTCTGGTCCCTTTAAAGTCCCATTGCAGGTGGGCTGGGAGCCTGCAGGGTGCTGGACACGAGAAGCAAAAGGCAGCCTGAAAGAGAGCATGGTCACTGTCATAACATGGCCAGATGGAGCAGCCAGCAGAGACCAATTTACTGACAGTTGGTTCCATCCTGGGGTGGCAGGACCTAGGAGAGCTCCAAGCGACTCCTGGAGCTAATCCAAATGAGGGCCAAATGTAAGTGCCACCTGCTAGATTGCCTATGAAGGAATGAACTCTTTGACTAAAAGTCTCCTCACCCAAGTGCAGATCCACACTCCCAAATGAGTTCAGCTGACATTGAATGAGAGTATTCTTGATACTTAAATACAAGAACTCACAAATATTCGCTTGGTTCACATGTAACACCAAGCCATCACGTGGTTTGTTGAAATCTGGCTAGCACAATGAATTAGGGATTACTACAGGGCCAGACTTGCTGAATGGAAGAGCCACATACAGTAAATGTCAGATGCTTCAGAGTCACAAGCAGGCTCCCTTGGGTGGCGGTGGCTGGTGGTGAGCAGCAGGCTGCTGCTTGTGGGCAGTGAGTGGCAAGCCGCAAAACAAACTCAAAGAGCTGTATGTGGCTCCTGCGCCTTGTTTTGGCCACCCCGGAATAATATAAACCAGGTCTTGACATTATGTGAGAACACAGACTGTGACCCAGTTTGCACAAAACAATTTAGACCACAGGTTGCATAGTAGGTTGTTGTCATGTATGAGAACTCTGGGTTCTCTTCCTACTCATGGTTAACAACCCATAGTTAAACCAAAGTACCAGGTTAGCATATAATGATATTCTCAATTCAATGGCAGCCCATACTCAACCCATATTCTGGGTTGCTGTTATGTGCAAACAAGAGCTTGCCTACCTCTCGCAGAATGGTTTCTTTTCTTCTAAGGTTGTGCCTAGAAGGAGCATATGTCTGCATTACACAAAATCAAGTGAAGGATCCCCAGCCCCCCACCCCATTCTGTAGCATTGGTTTATTTGAGTACAGATTATGTGGATTTAACCAATTAATCATGGAAGTTTTAATAGGTTAACTAAGACTTCTTTTCTAAGGCTGTCATGTAATTAAAGATGGATTATATAACTTTATTATCATTAAAGAATGAACTACACATTGGGCTTGGTTTTTAACTTGATCTCCACCACTGTGTTTTTTCTTCCCACTGTGCTAATTTGCTATTAATTCGTTGAACCCATTGGAGAGCAATTGGAACAAACATCCCTGCAGCTGCCTTCATCGAAAGACCTTGAACAGTCTCTGACTGAGTGGCGTGCATTTGTTTGCTGCTCCTCATCATGTATTTTCTCCTCATGACTGCTGCAGATGCTGCTGCTGTGGCAGAGGAGCAATGGATCTTCGCCTGTGTTTGTGTGCGTGTGCACCTGTGAAGGGCAGACGGCTTCCTGAGGGTTTTGCTTCCAAGTTCTTGACTCCTGTGGAACTCTGAGGGCCGTTTTGGATCAAGCATATTGTGTTGCAGTTAGGGAAGGTGGGGGGAAGAAGGAGGGGTGGTTTAGCCGCCTGCATTTCTGAAGTGTTGCTTCTATTTTATTTTTACTTTGACTCCAAGAAATTAAATACCCTTCGCTCATTCATTCATACAAGGCTTATAACAGAATAGCAGGCAGATGGCCCTGTAGCCCAGTATCTTCTCTCAGACAGTAGTTCAGTCCAATGCTCTTTGCTTTAGTAGGGTGGCAGAAAGAGTGTTCTCTGGTGCAGAAATCTTGATTTGCCAGTGACAGACACACGCAGTCCTAATCATAAGCCATATCGAGGAAGAGGTGATGCAACAAGGGGTGCCCTCGGAGAAGCCAGCCTGTTTGTAGATTGTTATTAGTGGGTTTTTTGGCCAGAACAAGGATGGGCAACATGCACCCCCCACCCCCATGAAGGTGCTCCCAGGGGCCTACTGAAATTCCCTGCCATGACATCAGAAGTACCCACTGATGCAGCCCCCTCTGGAAGAAAGATAACAAAGGAAGGACATGACTCCTGAGAGGAGACCCACAAAACCATAAATGCTGCACAGAGGTTCCCTCACCTCTTTTTCCTAAACAGCTAGAACATGGAGTCCTCTGTCAGCCATCCCGTTGACCAGGAGAAGGTTCCAGGCTGAAAAATGAAAGCACAGGATGAGCACTTCATGTATAAAGTCCATCATTCTCAGAGGTAGAAGCTGCAGCTGCTGCCTAAAACCAATTAATTGAAGAGGCTTCTATCGCTGGTTGTTAGCCGTGATGGCTAAATAGAACCTTCATGTCCAGATGCCGCATCCTGTGTTCTGACTGAGAACTGACTCTGAGCTCTGAGCCTTATGTAGCCAAAACGGCACCTTCCACACCCAAGAGGGAGGTGTCAGTGGGCTTGGCGAAGTCCCAGTGTTTGCATTAGTGTAACCACCCCCCTGCTGCCACCACTTTACAGAGGGCTGGAGGCAGAAATCCAAGGAGGAGAACTGACAGTTGGGATGGGGAAACCACCTGGCAAGGGGTATCTTAACTTGTTCTGCATGAACGTCTATTTATTCATTGGTGGTTCAGCAAGAGAAGGGTGCCCAAGGCACCATTAGCAAAGCAGCACTGCAAAACCTTCTTGGCCATTCTCAAACTAGCTGTGTGCTTGGTGTGACTCGGCATAGGCCGTCCTTAATCCCTTCTGGTGACCAGAGGTCCTCAGGGTTTAGCTGTACAAAATGAATATACTCTTCTTTTGGGTGGGTGGGTCATTTTCTGAGTCTTTCTTGGCTAAGAATTGGCTTTTACCTATCTCTTGTCAGTGCTATGGGGAGGGAAAGTTTCAGGGCTTTTCTGTGATTATTTTTCCCATTTCTAAAAATTCATTAAATAGACAACCAGAGCATTTTATGTACATTTCTTTGGGTCCATTAAAACTAGGTCTGCCAACAGTGTTGACTGCCTTTGTCATCCCTCTGCACCCCCATCCCCAAATTTAAACAACCAAAGTAAGGGAAGTACAACCAGTGGGCCATGTCCAGTGACATGAAGGGAATTTCTGCTCACATAGAGGATGATTCTGCCCTCTTCTCCCCACTGCTACTTTCCACGCACTCCCCAAACCTTCACCTGCAGAGCAGATCAGGAAGTGCTGCAGCTGGACTTAGGAAGTCACTTTACTGGCAGGCACCATTCCATCAACTGATGGGTTTTGCTTGGGTTTTGCTGATTGTTGTTAAGTTACTTACAAATGTTCCATTTAAAACGTCCATGTAAAGCTTTGGATTTGTTTGAAGATAGCATGTAAACTACATGAAGTATGCTCTATTTCTTTTTATGTAACAATAATAACATTAATGTGAAGTACTTGTTTTTAATTTTGTTTAATCTAATAAACCTGAGAAATCCAATCTTGCTCCAGTTAGGGCTCCAGAAAGTGTTCCAATTCAAAATGTTCTGGGGAAACTGTATTGATGTTTTTAACATGCTATGAACAATCAAGAAAATGTTCCTTATGGTTCTGGCCTATCCTGACTCTTCTTTGCACATGGTTTGTTACAGATTGGGAGCCTAGAAGACTACTACCACTTCCATCATAGCAGGACCTTTAAAAGGTCAACGTTTAGCAGCAGGGGTCCACACAACTTCCTCAGAATGGATCCAAAGGTATGTAAGTCCATTACCGACATCTTCTGACCTTCACCTCTGGTTGTCCAAGGTTCCAAAATAAGGGGACGTTACCACAGCACAAGAGAACTTGTGAAGGTGGATTGTACTTTGCGGGGAAAGGGCCATTTTAATTTAAAGCCCAAGGTGAGTTACAGCAGTAGGCCCCACAAAACCGTGCAGGTCCCAGGTTTTGAAGGCACTTGGGTGAGATGCTCTCAATGGGTCCCTTCCCTCAGAGAATCCACTTCTCACCACCATGGTCATCAGTGCTGCTGTTCCCCATTCCTTTTTGCATCCTTGGCATCAATGGCTTACTCCACAGGAGACCATCTGGCATACCTGTTGTGCACACACGGATGTGCAAGTGCTAGTGGTAAAGCAATTCCTTCCTTACGTGGAAAGCAGTGCCACCTTGCACTTAAGCAGCAGTGGTGGAGTGGCAGAGTCCCTTGGTTCTGATAACTGAGCAGCTGGCTGGAAGAGAGGCTGGGTAGGGGTGTGTTTTTAAAACAGTGAAACTTCCAATCAACCAAGTTTCTCAGAGCTTTTGCACTTCAGATTTTCTTAGGGGTTTTTTTTAATGTTTTAAAGAAATTTACATCCCATTTCAGAAACTCCTGAGCTGGGTGATTTTTTGCCAGGGCAACTGGTAGATCAAGGGCCTTTCCCTCCATGTTTAGCAGTTTGTCCCTTTCAATTTAACTAGACTTCCTTGATGGAGGCAAGTAAAAGAGTATTTGTTTTTATACCATTTTTGTTCTAAAATGTTAGGACTGTTGAACTGCATAAATCAAATTGTAGAGGCAGGATGTGACATCTAAGTCAGTCAAGTTTTATTATATGAGCAAAGCTGTCAAAATACTGCATATTCAGACAAATTAAAAGCAAACAGAACCAGGGACATGTATCATAAATAGTATTTTTAAAGTATCCAAAATTTTTCAAGTGTTGCAGTGGTTTAAAAGGGGCACCCATTGCCAGAGGCTTACAATTTAATAGATATGATACAAAAGGAAAAAGGAGTGGGGAAAGGAGGGAAATTAAAGGAATTCATGTGCCAATTCTTACCCTTACATCACTGATCTTATTGTGATCAGCTGGCATTGCTGCTGAAATAATGGTATGGTCCCAGTTGACTTTATGGAGTGTTTCTTGCTATCTGGCTTCTTCAGGTGGTAGTAGGTGGAATTGGTTGCTCATGGAAATGTTTCTGGGAGAGGTGGAACAAAATGGTCAAAGGCTTGGCCTCAAAGACTCCCAGGCAAATATAACTTGAACCCTTGTGGCTAATGGGACAGGCAAAAATTTTAATAAATTATTAACTGCTGGGTCCATGTCAAATTAAAATTGTTTCATCCCCACTGCAGTTTAGTAAATCAGGAGGGTTGCAGAGTTTAATGGTGGCTGTTCGTACAGCAAGTTGTGTGGATTTAGAAATAGCCTATTTGTCATAATTTCCTCTAATAGTAAATGCAGCTGATGAGTGCCAACAGGATTGTAGTCAAAACAGGGCCACTGAGAACAAGGGGGAAGTATTGGCAAGTTCTTGGCAACTGCAAGGTTTGAAGTGGTCTAAAAAACCTTTCAGGAAAGAAAAGATTTTTTTTAGAGCAATCTTCTCAAGAGTTCGATTCAGTGCAAGTAGAGTGTGGGATTCTGAGATGGAATACTCCGAGTATCTTGGAGCATGGCTGGCTGTACCCCTGAACAGGAGTGTTTCACAGTGTAACATCCTGCTGCAGAACTTTAAATGGAAAAATGATCCCTGGATGTGATGGCCAACGCTAAAAGTTTTAGAAAGAATGAGACTCTGAGCTCCCATAATAGGGTTTTAATACTAAAAGACGGTATATAGTATAATTAAAGTACACAGCTATTTATGCTGCATGGGCAAGTCTTTCCACGTAGGAAAGTCCTAACCTTCATTTGATGTGTAGGGAAAATAAAATGGTTGCTATGAATGAAGGAAATTCATTTCCAGTAGGCACCGTGCTCCCTTTGGGCACTGCTTCAAAGACAAAAGATTCAAGAGGAATTTCTAGTAGCTCGACACGGCAGTAGATTCTTGCAGAGCTCGATATTTATAATTCTGGTTTGTAGCCTGGCATTTGCACTTACGTGTCCTTGCTCCATAACTAACTATTCTGAGAATACCCATTTGCGAATCTGAGCCAACTAAGAATTGCTCTAGCCAAGGTCACAGGAAGCCTTTAAGTATTATTTTGGGAATATCCAAATCACACATTTGAATAATCCCTTCACTATTGCTAGTCCTTTTCAGAAAGCATGACAAACTGTGATTAAGCTCAGAAGGGTGAGTTGGTTCTCTTGAGCGATCCAGCAGTTAAAGATCCTCATCAACTCTTATCTGAGCCAGTTAAATGGAAGAAGATGGCTCAATATACCAGACATTAGGAGAACAATTGTTTCTGCCTCTTTTCTGTTCCTAAGTGGTCTAGGAGCCTGCCTGGAAATTGTCCCCACTACCACCACAGCTGCCATTTTCTCCTGTTAGAGATTATTGGCAAGCCTTGAGTTCCTGTTCTTGTTTTTCAATGGCTCCTGCTGCAGGAGGAAATGAACAGCTGTAGTGGGTTGCATGAATGCGGGATTTCCCAGACAAGGGATAATTTGAATGTGTGAACATCGAAGAGCCGTGCCAAAGGCCTAGAATGGCTCCAGACCAACGTCCTGTTCTCAAAATGGCCGACCTGTTGCTTATAGGAAGCTTACAGGTCCTTTATAGGACTGGAGCACAACAGCCCTGTGCTGCATGATTCCAGCAGCTGGTACATGCCTGTCATGACTAGTGTCCATGTATCATGGTTCAGCAGTTAGCATCTCCTCACGGGGCAGCTCAGCCCTGGACTCTCTTGCTTTAGTTTTCTCCTAACCACCCTCCCACCCTCAGGAAAATTGTGCAGAGAAAATAATGGCCAACAGTTCATGTTTACATGGAAATTCATAACATGTGAAGCATCCCAAAGGATGTGAGCCATCTTATTAGCATTACATCATGAGCGAGGACATCACATTTTAATGGCTCGAGACTGGAGTGGCTTTAGTGAAGGTTACAGCATGAACTGGCTGGCTGGGTACTTTTGCTCTTTCCTCAAGCGAACAGAATCAAGCTGCTTGTCTGTGCTTGTGCGGCCCGCCTGTTCTAGCATTCAGGCAGTGTTGGAAATAGCCCAGTAATCAGCATGCTCATTAGCAATTAACCATACATACTTTTGCTCTCCTTGTCGGGGGTACAACTGCAGTCTCTTCCTTGAAGCAAACAAATGCACTGGACTGTTGCAGGCAACGGTGGCCACACTGAATGGAGAACAACAGGCCCTAAGCCACACTGTGAGCTGTTTACCGGCGGTGTCTAAAGGTGGCACCTCCGAGGAACTGTGTGCCCCAGCTGGAGGAGGTGGCCATGGCGGCAGCTCGCTCCGGGTTTGTTTTTCTATCTGGCAGTGTGGAATTATGGGGAGGGTTCCCACCCCCATAAATATGCTGTTAGAATGTGACCTTCTGTGCAGGTTGGCTCTGCCTTCCTGCACACAACGCAATCAGAAAGGGCAATTCTTTGTTTGGCTTTGCTCTTGGACGTGAGGCCCAAGCAGGTCCCGTGTCCTGAGCCAGACTCTTGCCTTCTTGCCATCAGGCTCCAAAACACCAGACGGGCCTTTGCAAAAGCACCTCTTGGGCCAGTCTTGATAATAGACCAGAGGTTTCCAGATGGTACTCCTTGTCACCTACAAAAGCGACTGTTTTAGGTAATTTTCTAGGCCTGTAAAGTTAGGTGATGGTGTATGTTGCTGCATTCGTGACAAAGAGGAATGTGGCATTATGAAAAAACAAACACTGAAAAACCTAGGCTCCATTTTAGCCTCCTCCTCATGAACCACATGAAAAAAAGCAAATCCCTGGGCTTTTAAAATAGAAAAACAACAAACCCATGTTTTTATGATATTTTTAAGCTCTTGAGGCAAAACTTGTGACAGTCCTTTAAGTCAACTGCTCGGTTAAGCACATGCAGTGTCTGATGCAGCTTGTTTCTTAGCAATGGCTAAAAATGCAGTATTTGGAAGGGTCAGCACCAGCCTTCCAGTGCAGGGGTTCCTACTTACTATTTCAGCAATGTTAGGCTAATCCGTGTATAGGAAACCTTCTCTCTTGCTGAGATTCTGCCACAGATCTTTCAGTTTCCTGGGGGACCCCTTCCTACCTTGGAGTTTAATCCCTGATTTGATGCTTGTTTTCCCAGAAGGAGCTGTCCTTGTAGAAGCTAGGGAGAAAAAACAAAATTAATTTTCATACAAGCTTGTGCAGTGAGGTTTGCATCTATTCAGTAGAGTTGTATTATAATCCTGTTCTGTTTATAATGAATAAACATTTTTTTAGCCTCATACTTTTAGTGTGCAGCGTGCTTATAATCTGATTTGTCTTGTTAATGTTGTGCAGAGGGGTTTCTGCAGCTGCAGAACATCTGCTCTTAAGAGCAAGGAGAGAGTTCTAGAATTTTTATCTTGCCTTTTATTATCAAAATGCACTGAAGCCCTTTAAAAACAACAAAGAAGAATTTTTATCTTGCAGCCTTTGTTTGATTTTTGGCATCAAGTATAATAATGGTTATGCTGTTGTTGCTTTGTTCCAAAGTTATTGGATTTAAAAGGGGAGAACCAGCCAAAAGGGAAAGTCGAGCAAGGTAGACCATGACTCAGACAAATTTGTTCCATAGAATGAATAACTATTTGTATACTTAAAACTGTTTTATCAGCGAAGAAGTTCTGATCTTTAATAATAACATTAGGATCTTTAAGGAATAATCCTGTGCCTAGGAGAATTATTTCCTCCTATTTACCTAAGAGGAAATCCGGTAGAACTCCGTAGGACTTGTTCCTGTGTAGCCTTGCATAGTTTTGTAATGCAAATAAAAGGGCATTTGTTGTTGAGGACAAGGATGAGGGGAAGGGACTTTTCTGTGGTGGATCCTCTTTGTGCATTTCCTTCCCTTCCACTTGCACTTCCCACAAATTAGTGGGAAAAATATCCCCTTTGGTTGTGGTATGGGCTAACAAAAATGGTGCAGGGTGGTTAATTTTCTGTTCTGCTTTGATTTATAAAAGTTATTTATCTCTCAAAATATTTACACTGCTATTTAAAAAAATGTTAATCATTGTTATTTTACTAATGGGGAAGGTAAGATGGCTGCAGCAACAGGAAGTAAAACGAAGAGTCAAAAGACGTGTTCGACGTGACCACCAGTTTGTTTCCTTCAATGACCCTCTCTGGCCTGAAATGTGGTACATGGTAACTATTCATTTGCGTGTGCATGTGCATGCATGCTGTAAATCTAGCTGAGCATATTTTGACAATGTCTAATACATGATTCACACAACATATTTCTCAGTTGCACAAGTAGCTCATGTAGTAGTCTTATTTGGGTTCCTTGTGCAACTCTCGTGTGATTGTACACCACTCTGTGGTCCATGCACAACAGCATGCTTCTGGGCAACAGTCGGGAAGCTTTATTAAACAGGTAACAAATGCAGCTGGCATTGAGGCTCTCAAAGAACAAAAGTGGGAAGACAAGAAGACGGAACAGAATTCTACCCACTGAGCAGGAGTGTTGGCTACAGCTGCTTATAACCCTTATAACCCTTCGCAGGCTTTCCTAGCTCTGGGTAAAAGATTAAAGATTAACACAAACAAGCTTTTCAAAGTGTTTCTCTCTAGTTGCTTAGAGGCCATGGCTGGGTTCACACGACACAGCAACACACATTGCCATGGCATGCACAGTTTTGCCTGACCTTCCCAGGCAGATGATCGCGTGGTTACCCAGACAGTGGTCCTCACTCCATCCTCTGGCCTTGCCCACATTCCAGCAGCTCCATCAGCAAAATCTCTCTCCTTTTGCTATTCATCCCCCCGGACCACTCCGCCTGCGTGGTCCATTGCAGTCTGAGGCAGGCTCCCCCCAGCCCAAGTGCCCCAGCATGTCTGCGGTGCTTCCCAGCTGCTTCAGTTTCCACGGAGATTTGAACAAAAATAAGCAGTTTTGCCATCATTGTCCCTTCTCCCTCCATTTTGTGCTGTCTCCCTGTTTACTTCTGGGAATAAAGTGAGCAATGACATGACTTGCTAGGGAGCTAAGGGCAATAGACATCAAAGGGCAGAAGTTCCCACTTTTAGGGCCACTCTTGCCAAGGGATTCTATGGTGTTTCATGCCAACAATGGTAAAATGGATCCTGGGTTCAGACAACTAGAGAAGCTATGGTAAATCTTAGAATAAACACTGCATTCTCTCTGTGGTTTCAGAAAACTAATCCTACATGTAGGAACTCCAGAAATGGCTGTAATGAAATTACAGACCCCAAACAGTAAGGATTCATCATGGCTTCTCACATTGTGTGAACCAGCCCAATTGCTGCCCAAGGTAGTTGACCAGAATTTCTAGGATTTCTAAGCAGAAGTACTCAGAAATAAGTCCCCAAGAGTTCAGTGGAGTTTGGTAGGACTGCAGTCCTTGGTTAGTTTTGAACAACCGACTCACCTAATTTTAAAAATACAATGGTGTTTAACATTCCTGCATCCAGAAAATACAATAAAATACAACAGGTAAAAAAAAGTAGACATTTTTATTACCCAGACTTTTAAGAACATGAGTCAGCAGTGTGACTTGGTTGTATAGCCAGAAGCGTGGCTTCTAGATTGAGAGAGGTGTTACTGCCACTCTATATGACTCTGGTACGCCTGCAACTGGAGTATTGTGTTCAGTTCTGGGCTCCACATTACAAGAAGGATATAGTCAGGTTAGAGTCAGAGCAGCGTAGGTCCACAAGGATGGTGGCTGTATTGCAGGGGAAGCCGGATGAGGCGAGACTGAGGGAACTGGGTCTTTTCAGCCTGGAGAAGATGAGACTGAGGGGATCTGTTGGCAACATATAGGTATGTGAGGGGGTGCCACACAGAGGTGGGTAGAGACCTGTTTTTCCCTGCAGAGGAGGGCGGGACATGTTCCAATGGAGCAAAGCTTAGGGAACCAAGGTTCAAGTTAAATGCCAGGAAGTACTTCCTGACAGTTAGGATCTCTAGGGTATGGAATGGGTTTCCACAGGAAGTAGTTGAAGCCCCACCAGTGAGGATGTTTGTTTGTTTGTTTGTTTATAGCATTTCTATGCCGCCCCCATCGCAGAAAGCCTTGGGGTGGCTTACAAAAAAGATAAACAACTTAAGATAGAATAACATTAAAAATTCAGAGCATCTCAGCAATAGTTTAAAACCAATAAATAAGAACAACAATTAACAATTAAAATATCATTTAAATAAAAAGGTCTTGGCCTGGCGCCGAAAAACAATGACGGCACCAGGTGGACCTCTCTGGGGAGTGCATTCCATAGGTGGGGCGCCACCGCAGAGAAGGCCCTCCTCCGGGTACTCACCCTCCTAATATCCTTCACAGAGGGCTCCCAGAGAAGAGCCTCCTCCGCCGATCTCAGGGGGCGGGAGGGCATATATGGACGCAAGCGCTCCTTTAGATAACCAGGTCCCAAGCCGTTGAGGGCTTTATAGGTGATAACCAACACCTTGAATTGGGCCTGGACTTCAGTGGGGAGCCAGTGAAGCTGATGGAGAACTGGGGTTATATGAGAACAATGCCCAGTCCCCGTCAGCAACCTGGCAGCTCTATTTTGCACCAATTGAAGTATCTGGACTGTCTTCAAGGGCAGCCCCACGTAGAGCACATTACAGAAGTCTAATCGGGAAGTTACCAATGCATGTGTCACAGTCGCCAGGCAGTCGTTCTTCAGGTAGGGACACAGCTGATGGATCAGCCAAAGCTGAAGGAAGGCTCTCCTCGCCACCGCTGTTACTTGAGCTTCTAATGACAGCTCCGGGTCGAGGAGCACTCCCAAGCTGTGAACCCTGTCCCTAAGAGGGAGTGCAACCCCGTTCAGGACAAGGTCCAGGTCCCCCATCCCGAAGCCTGACCCACCTACCAACAGGACCTCCGTCTTGTCTGGATTGAACCTCAGTTTATTGGCCCTCATCCAGCCCATTACCGGCCAGGCACCGGTTCAGCACAGCCACTGCCTCACCTGGATTAGTGGAAAACGAGAGGTAGAGCTGGGTATCATCAGTGTACTAATGATTCCACAGCCCACACCTCCTAATGACCTCTCCCAGCGGTTTCATGTAGATGTTGAATAGCAAGGGGAACAAAATGGACCCCTGCGGAACTCCATGGCATAGCAGCCATGGCACAGAGCCATAGTGCCCCAGCACCACCTTCTGGAATCGGCCATTGAGATAGGAGCAGAACCACTGCAAAGCAGTGCCTCCAACTCCCAATCCCGCAAGCCTATCCAGAAGGATACCATGGTCGATGGTATCGAAAGCCACCGAGAGGTCCAGGAGAACCAACAGGGACGCACTCCTCCTGTCTCTCTCCCTCAAGGATAGGCCGGACATGCACATGGTAGACATGTCGTGAGAGGAGCTGGCTAGAGCCAGTGGTCAGACTAGATGGCCTGGAAGACCCCTTCTGACTCACTCAGTTTCTATGTGTCCATGTTTCTAACATAAGAGCAGCCCTGCTGGAGCAGGCCACCTAGTCGAGCATTCTGTTAACAGCCATCCACAGGATCCCACAGACAGGACAGGAGAACAGCAGCAGCAGCAGTCTCCCACCTATGTTCCCTGGCAGCTGGTGCCCAGAGGCATGCTGCTTCTGATCCTGGAAGTAGCTGATAGCAGTCAGGGCTGGTAGCTGTTGATAGCTTGCTCCCCCATGGTCCAATCCTCACGTGGAGCTGTCCAAATCGATGGCTTTCACTGCCTCTGGTGGAATTGAGTTCCATTGTTCAACTGTGTGAAGAGGCACTTCTTTCATGTGTCCTGAATCCCCCAGGAATCAGCTTCAGGAGATAATCCTGGGTCCTTGTATTATGGGGGGAAGGAGCTATGTCTACCATAGAGTGGCTGACTTAGGAAGGGCAGGAGGCCTGGGGTGGGATGGTGCCAAGGGAGATGTCTGTGGCACCTGTGTGGGCAGAAGTTCTGCTGTTGTCATTCTTTGTACTTCAGCTAGAGAGTTAAATGTCTGAAGCAATAAGTGATCATTCTAGTGACCGGCTGAGTGCCTGCTTACAAGGGAGCGAGTTACAAGACTGGGCTGGAAGTTTTAACCTGTTTGGATGGTCTGGAAGGGATCTTGGCAAAAAAAAACCTCACCAGCTTGGCTTTCTGTTTTCCAAACTCACTTGCTTAGCTGTATGATGTGTTGCTTCATTCTGGGGCATGCAGGAATTAGATAGCCAGATGCTTTGGACTCTGTTCCCAGCATTCCAAATCATTGGCCATGGGCTTCTGGGACTTGAAGTTCAAAACATCCAGGGAACTACCTTCTGCCCACCTGTGGCTTGTGTTGCTCGATAGACAGTATGTAGCAGGTGTGGGGAAGAAAGAGCTAACCTACTGTTGTCTTTGTCCTCAGCACTGTGAAGACAATGACAGTGAATGCCGGTCAGAAATGAATGTTCTGGCAGCCTGGCAGAGGGGATACACTGGCAAAGATGTAGTAATAACCATCCTCGATGATGGCATAGAAAAGCATCACCCAGACCTGGCACAAAATTATGTAAGTAAAGTGTAAGCTTTGAAAGTGCTTGTTTGCATGAGAGTAAGACCTGTTGAACGCTGATGAACTTACTACAGAATCAACATGGCACAAGGCTCTTCTGTTATTTAATTATTTTGCTCTTAAAACTGCTCATATACCCCTTGATATCATAAATGAGTGGCATAAGACATGCACACTACAATCATAAAATTGTATCATAAAAACATACAGAAATAATAAAACAGAGCAGTGTAATTTCATGTTGGCAGAAGCCCAAGAAAACAGGCATCTCTTCAAGAGGTATCGAAGGGTGGCCACAGTTTCTGTGTCTCAGACCACATATGGAAGAGTGTTCCAGAGGGTGAATACCACACTGCTGAGAAAACCCATTGAGGTACCATTAATGGCATGCTGTTGGTTGTGCGGCAATCAGCAAGGCCTCCTCAGAAGAGCGCAGGAATCAAACTGATGCATGTAGGGAAAGGTGGTGTGCCAGGTCGAGAGTTGTTTCTGTGTGCTTATATAGCCATCTCTTGCAGCCAAGACCTGTTCTGGCAGCTCCATGTTGTGTGGAAGACAGTGTTTCCTGTCTGCAGAAAATTCTTTGCATAGAACATCATTCCAAGTCGCTCTTCCTCTTCCTGTCTCAACTAAATCCTTGCCTTGCTCTAGATAATTCCTTAGGGGACAGCAACATGCGGTGTTGCTCTGCATCATGTGAGCAATAAAGGGGACAGTAATGGGAATAGCTCACAGCTTACAAAGGGTAATCTGAGGGTGGGGCATGATTCTGTAAACAAAACAAAGCAAGGAAAGAAAACCCCCTTGAATGTGGCTCATTGGTTAATGGGCAGCCAGTTTTATGGTTGAAGCTCTGTAAATCTGGCCTAATTATTAACTGTATTTCTTTGCCACCCAATAGTCAAAGCCTTGGATGGGAGGCCACCTGGGAACTACATGTAGGCTTCTCTGAGCCATTTGGAACAAGTGCAGGGTTGAAGTGAACCAGAGGACCTTCCTCAGTGTGAAACCCAGAGCTTCCCCTTTGCTCTGAAATGATGTGACCGATACCAAGTTGACCAGGGAATGTCTGGCTGCCCATGCTGGACAGTCTGGTAGACATTCCTCCCAGCAAGGAATCTGGGGATGCCCCATAGACCATTGTGTCACAAAGAGGACTTTGGAGCACAGTCTCATGTCATGCTGGGAGGAACATCCACCAAGGGCATGCGAGAGACTTGGGCACCACCTCCAGTGTTGTTTAGGAGTGCTGTAGCGCAACCTTTACAGGGTATTGGAGAAGACTGATGAAGGCAAGGATCACATGGCAGTCAGTTCTGTACCTTCAGCCAGAAGACATTGATTCAACACTCAGATTTGTTCACTGTGCAAGGGGGAGAAGAAGTTCTTATGTAGACAGGCATGATCTGTGGTGTGCTTGGCTCCTCTTCCTTTAGAACCAGAGTATATGGAGCAGTCCGGTCCCAGTAGGCAAGGTGGTGTTGGTTTGGTAGAGTCTGGCCAAAGTTACTGCATCTGGCCTAGCAAACTAGTAAAGGCAGAAGCCCTCTTGTGTAATGGGCAGTGAGAACAGGACCAAGGATAGCTCAGAGTGAGTTTTGCTGGCTAGAGCTCTCTCCTGAGAGACAGAAGAATGTTGTCTCAGTAGCAAGCTGGACTTCTCTGTTTCTGTCCTCTTCATTTTGTGACCTAAAGGCTGCAGTCCTGTGCAGTCCTAAGCAGAAAAATTTGGCCACTCCCAGCATTCCCTATTCAGAAATTGTAGGACTTCCTTTTATTGTCTAAACCCTGAATAGGCAACCTCCAGACTGCCGGTTCTGGATTTCTTTCTCTCTTTTTTGGTAGTGGTGGTGGGCTCTTATAAGACACTCTAAGATCAGCTGCTATTGATAGCCTGCTATGCCATGCAGCAGTCTAATCCATCATAGGAAACTGCTTTATACCAGGCCAGACTGTACGCCCTGTGTTGCGTACTCTAACTGGTAGTGGATCCTGTTCAGTCAGAGAAAGGTCTTTCATTTCATCTGCTAGCATATCACATTGGCAAGAGATGCTAGGAAATGAATTGCATGCAAAACAAGAACTCCGTTGCTTAGTTGTTAGCCCTTTTTCTCAGGCTAAGGGCCCCATTCATTAATAAATCAATCAGATAATTGATTGACTATTAAATTTTCTGTTCCACCTTTCCATCAAAGCAAGGTTCTTGTGGTGACTAGCAGAGAGAGCCCAAGCATGGGCTATTGTAGTGGCATACAAATTGAAATAATGAATAAATAAAATCCAGCTTAACAAAATCCTAATGAAAACATTAGGGTGGAACAAGTACATTCAGAGCACCACAATAAAAGAAAAAGCAATACCAGCTAATTACAACTGCTTCAGCAACAGACCGGCTTATATGCCAGAGGCCTGCGTGTCAAACAGGGCTTCTCATTTGCTTCTTCTGACTTCTGAGGTGCTAGGTGAGAGTACCAGTAGCTGAACATGCGCTGCTGCCTTATGTGGAGCAGACCATTGGTCCAGTGCTGCCTACTCTGACTGGGAGAAGTTCTCCAAGGCCTCCACCTGTGCAAAGCTGAGTTGTGTTTTTTATTTGGGGTGTCAGAAACTGTGTCTTCCTGTGTTCTCTCTATTTCTGGAGACAGGGATTGCTTGCAGGTCCCCAGCCTTGTTGTTTGTAAGAGCCTCAGTTCCATCACAGTGCCTTTTCTCCTGTTTTCCACTAATAAAAGCTGTTCCTTGTTTCCAGGCCTGATTTTAAAGATTTTTCTAATGTGAACAACCTCCTCTGTGTTTCTTCCAGGACCCTAGTGCAAGCTATGATGTCAATGGAAATGATGAAGATCCTACTCCGCGTTATGATGCCACCAATGAAAACAAGTGTGTTTGGTTTTTCATGCTAACTTAATGCTTGAACTGTGAAGGATTTGGCCTGGTTTTGCTAAGCTTAAGCCTTAAGTGTTAATTATGCCCACCCGGATACCCTGAAAGAAAAGCTAGCTGTTCATTGACTATGGCTGTGTCCTGCTTTACTGCAGAAATAACCAGAAGCTAAACAATAAACAAAAAGGACACCTTCATCCTTAAAAGGAAAAAGCCAGATTCCAGCGGGAGGGTGTATGTAGATGGATTGCATTTGTGCTACCTAATTTTACTTCCAAAGCTGAGAATTTGAGAAGCTAAAAAATGAGAGAAGCACCTAGAGTCAGATTGCTTCTCTTTCCTGGTAGGGTTTCTGTGCCTGTAACAACAATGCTCTTTTGATTGCTGCTTTTCTGTGCTCCTGCAGCTTGAACTCTTGGCTGCCATGCAGATGTTTAAGACAGTGCAACCCTCCTAGACAAGAGGTGTTGGCCCATAAACTTTAGTGAATCAATGTAGTTATGTCACAGCAGCTGTATAGAAACATAGAAACAGAGTGAGTCAGAAAGGGTCTCCCGGGCCATCTAGTCTGACCCCCAGCTCCAACCGGCTCCGCTCATGACATGCCCACCATGTGCATGTCCAGCCTATCCTTGAACACCCTCACCAATGGGGCCTCAACCACCTCCTGTGGAAGCCCGTATCATGATGGTTGCACCCTTTATCCCCATGGTGCTTTACAGAGAATGAAAGTGCAGGTCTCTGCCCCCGGAATCTTACATTCTAAAAAGAAACACAAAGTGAAGCAGATGAGGAAGGGGAAGGAAATGGAGGCAGAGTGAGGAGGCAAAGTATGCACGTTTCTTTCAGTTACATGTGGCTAGGCTTCATTATAGCCAGATTTTGGATTTAGAGCTCTGCCCCCTGTAAGGACTTCACAGCACTCGCCCCCACCCTGGCCTGGCTGCCCTAACCCAGCACTGTTGCATTTCCCCTGCCATGCTCTGCTGCCTCACCCGGAGGAACTCATACAGGCTGTTCTCTTCCCACCACTGCTAACGTTGATGAAAGAGTGAGCTCTGTCAGGATTGCTAGGCTGTGTATGTGCACGCGCTACGCAGGCGTGTGGATCCCTGGTATCCCAGGTGGCCCTTGGGACCAAAACAATCTGATCTTATATCAGAGCCTTTAAAGAAGAGGGGGTTTTCACAAGGTTTGGAACACATTAGAAGATCACACAGGTGTTCTTGGAACCTTTTCTGAGAGAAAAGGCAGAGACACTTTGGAGAGCATGAGACCAGAAAGCATTGCAGCTGGACAAGTGACAGACACAGGTCGGGATGTATCCAGATCAAAGGGCAGGGAGACAGGGCAGTGGAATGTTGGAAGGAGAAGATGAGAAACTGGCACAAGGTCCAGGACCAGCAGGCAGGAAGCAGGTGTAGAATTTGAGTAGGGATGCTCATCACTTGAGTACGGAGGGAGGTGAAATTGCTGCCTTTTAAAATATTTACAGGCTGCTTTCCCGTGTCCGTATAACACTGCCAAAAGCATAAGAGCAAGTCATAAATGGAAGCAGGAAGCTGTGATTTCCTCAGATTAAAAGAAGATTTAAGGAAAGCCAGGGTTGGGCTCCTCCTCTGGCCCCAAGGCAGGTTGCTCAAAAGCCCGAGGGCTGCCGCACCCTGCTGCCTGTCCTGGATAACTTCCCCAGCTGCATGTCACGCATACCTTACCTCCAGCAGCTGTGGTGCTTCTCCTATTTCCACTACAGTTTGAAACCCAAGCTGCACTCCGATTTCCCACACAAGGCTTGATTCGGAGCTGCTGCTCCTTGCTTTCCTTCCCTCTCTCTGCTGAGCCCACTGGGCTTTAGGTGCAGTGGCCTCCGGAAGCACAGCAGCTGCTAGAACTGTGGCTTGTCCACTGGGCATCAGGCTTCCTTGCCCGTGCTTTGGTGCCACGTCTGAATGGGGGCACTGTGGTGGCTGCATAAAGCGCAGAACGATATTCCCTCCCAGCCCAGTGAGGAGAGACTTTCCCAAGCATCTCGGCAGCCCGACAAACAAGAGTCGTGCAGTGAAAACTGCAAATGGCTCTGCACTGTAATTTCACCTTCCAGGCTTTCAGGTCTGAGCCAGGAATTCACTTCGTACACGCACACAGAGCCTTCAGTGAATTTCTCACCTTAATGATACTAATCCCCTGAGCATTTCATTAATTTAGTGGATTAGTTGTCAAAAACATTTACATGCTTCTGAAACTGACGAAAGTGGGGCTCCTTTACAAGGGCTTTACTGGGATGCAGAGCACAGAAGGGAGGGGAAACTTTGCCCAGTTATTTTGCAGGTGTGTCTGCCCTAGTTTTCAATATAGGCTTTTTCTACCGAAGTCTAAAGCCATCATAATTCTACCAAGGTTCATGTGTAGTTCACTCATCAGGATTAAATGGTATAGCTCTTCCCAGAGTGAAACATTTCAGTTCACCAGTGGGGTTTTTGCTTTTTTTAATGTTTTTCCCATTTTAAAAAGCAGCCAACACCTCCAGTGTTCACCAGCCTATAACAGATGAAGTGGTCCTGAGTGCAAAAGTGGTACACAGAAAAAAAACCAGAGGGAACCCAGAGGCTGCAGTGTGCCCGAAGGAGGTACAGAGGAGGCAATGCGGGAGTCTGTGGCCTGCATAGCTTTGCATGTCAGGTCACCTTTGCTAGCCGGAAAGGCACAGGTCTGCAGCTGGATGGGTGACCACATGCAGAGGTGGACGAGGGGATTGAGCTTGATGGCCCTTCCCAGCTCTGCCCTGCATATTAGATATCTAAAAGAAAAGTGGCAGTAAATTTCACATTAACCATCCCCTCTCTTATTTCTTTTATCAATTCTGATTGAGCTGGCTTTGAGGAAGAGTGTTTAGGACTGCAGTCTGGTTTTAATTTAACATCTGAATGCACTACAATTTGTACGTGACGTGTCCCTCCAAGTAGCCACAAGGGCCTGGCAGTGGGAACATGGGGGTGGCATTGCTACTTCACCTCGTTTCTGTTGCTGCCCATGCTTCCGTGGAGCATCAGGCCCCCAAAAGAAAAGTGGGTGAGTGAGGAACGTTTGAGGGGCTGGTGGGGCTGGTCATCACTGTCGGAAATGAAACGAGCAAATGCTCATTGTTACAATTGCCATCTGGGAAGGAACACTGAAAGTGAGCTCTGAGGCTGAGCCTCGTTCTCACTGGTGGGACAAGCTTGTCTGCGTTGGAGCACTGCTGAGGGCAGGGGTAGGCTCAGGAGTCGGACTGCTCCTGCACGCACCCAGGGGCAGGTCTGCAAAATATGGCAGCCCACCTGCCAGTGAGCTGTGCAGTCTCCTGCTCCTTCTCCCTGGTCTGCCAGCCTGTATCCCAGTGTCCCCTGTGGCACAACTTGTCTTGTTTCTCCCTCCCAGCCTACTCCAAACACAACCCCTTTTTGTTCCTGTCTTTTCTTTTTCCAGAGCACATGCCACCACCAATGACAGGCACTCCACTGGTGCTCAGCAGCACCTTGGAGCAACGGTCACTGGCTCCTTACCTTTTTTAACCTGGGGAGATGACAAGCCCATGCAATTCCTTTCCGTTCCGTTCCATTCCGTTCCTTTCCGTTCCGTTCCATTCCGTTCCTTTCCTTTCCTTGGATGCTTTGCAGGTGCACATCTCTGCACCTACAAAGGACCAAAATGTGGAGCTTTGCCTGTCCAGTATGCTGATAAGTGTCTGCTGTCAAAGTACAGTGTGCCTCCGCCATAGACATTGACTACCTGAGGTTGTGTATACTTTGGTTTGTGCACACTTGATAGCTGTCAATTGAAAAGAAAAGTGGAGGACGTTTTGTCTTCCTTCATAAAGGGAGTAGCAAGTACATCTCCTTTCAGGTGTGATCCTCTTGCTTTCAGCATTTCTCAGTCCTCTTCTCTGTTTCTGCACTACTCCCATCCTCACGGGAGTCCAGAAATCGGATAACTGCAGGCCTCCCTCTTTGTGAGCTCTTTCTTTGGCAACTGTGAAAAGAAAGAGTTGCTTTCTTTTACCCCGGTTGGCCACTTTCTAGCATTTTAGGGAGACAGAAATAAACATTCCACACAAAATGATTGCACAGGCTAGATGGCTGCAAGAAAAAAGGGGTTTTGCCACTCGTATCAAGTAGCTCACTTGCTGCTTCCTGTAACCTGTAATGGGGTTTGTCTCCTGGGTTCATATGACCTGCCAGCCCATTGTGGGTTCAACAGGTCATCTGAAGGAGAAGGAGAGGAAGGAGCAGCGGCTCTGTTGTCAAGGGGGAGCTTCTGTTGCCCTGGGTCAGCCTTCTCCCCAGTGCCTCTGGGCCCACCCTTATGTGCCCTGGGAAGAGGAATGATGGCAGTGTACACAGCACAGCAGAGAGGTGCCTCCACCTGGCAGGTTGCAGTCAGCAGAAGTGAGCAGAGTAGTGTCGCAGGCAGGGCTCCTCCTCTGTTTCCTGGCCTTCCATGCAGTGCTGGGAAAGAAAGATTAGAATTACAGGTGTCACATTCAGTAAGTCCCTGGGAAGCAAGCCCATGGGAAGGGGAAACATGTCCTACAGAGGGCATCCCGACCTGCCCAGGGCCTCCTCAAACCTGCAGCTATCCTGCTGGGTTATCTCAATGAAAAGGAGCAGCTGTCAGCTGTGGCCCTGGTCTCAGTACAGCAGTGCCTGTCTCAGGTGTCAGCCACATTCAGGTTATACTGGGCTAATCCAGTGATTATTCCAGAATGTAAACTTTTCTGTGGATTATGTTTCCTAGGCATGGCACCCGTTGTGCTGGAGAAGTGGCAGCATCAGCAAACAACTCTAACTGCATTGTGGGAATTGCTTACAATGCAAGGATTGGAGGTAATGCCATCTTTCCTCTCTAACCCTGGTCAGCAGCTGGTTTTGGAGAGCAGTTTCCCTCCACATATGCATCCAAATTCCTCTTCCTAAGTCCAGCAAATGCTGCTCATTCACACACAGCTTCTTCCTCCGAGTTCTTCCAGCTTGCTTTGCCTCATGAGGAGTCCTTTTCATACCAGTGCTATATCTCACCTGTAGCTTTTGTAAACCAGGGACAACCAGAAACCTTTCTTGAAGAACAGGGTATTAACCTTTAAATAATGATGATAAATGGATACCCACCACTTTATTTTTCTCTGTTTAACATTCCTCACCCAGCAAAGTTTTAAGATAGACAGCTCCTTTTGCTTTCTCTGACGTGCAGAACCTCTCATCATTTTCTGCTTCGTAGTGCCACTCTTGTGATAAAACCTATTGGCTGGCATCGCCAAGGTGGCACTGGGGCATTTGGTCCTGCAGAAGCTGTTTGCTCTTTAGATGCTTTTGCATGGTGAAGAGAATTGAAATTCTTCTGTTCTACTTTTGTCAAGTCCCACTGACCTCTGATTCCCCTCTTGCACTGGAATGGAAGCATGGGAGGTTGTGTTTGCAGGGAGCCTCCCTCCAGCACTGCAGCTATGTAAGCTGTTGTGAGTGAATAATTTGCCCACATGATCCTCTTGTTCAGCTGCTCAGTGCCAGAAGGGGGGCGTGTGGTGATAGAGCTTGGCTTGGGGGGTGGGGGCAAGTATAGTCAGTAACAGAATGCAGAAACTATATGAAAATGTGCAGAAAGCAAGCCAGAGTTTTATCTTCTGGTTTGTGTCCTAGCTAAATTCTTTACACATGTCCATCCTAACACTGCCCAGGGCGATCGGTTTAGGGTGTAGTGTGATTGCTTATACATCACCGAAAAGGAGGGGCAATATTTTTGGATACAATTTGCAGGTTAGGATTTATATGTAAAGAGAGAAAATTTAGACGTAATTTAAGAAGAAATAAAAAGCATCTCACCATCATGGCGAAGACCATGACCAACTGGCAGCTTAGTCTGCTGCCTCAGTACTAATTGTTGCTGACCACCAACTTGAAGGCCCTGGGGTCTCCCTCTTTATGGTTCTTGATCTTTAAATTAGACTTGAACTGGGCAGCCCTCAAACACAGGACACCCTCAGAGAGAAGACTGTCTTCTAAGAGCCCTTCAAGTGCTTGACTGCCCTCTGTCTTGGCCACCATATTGAGGAATGGGCTATTGAGCGGCTTTTGGGAATGCAGAGAGTTGGGACTTTGAAAATTTGCTGCTGTATAGACAGAGCTGACTGTAGCGTGTTGATATGGGGACAAAGGTCAGTGGAGACTGGAAGAGCAGGACTGGAACCAGAATGGGACGGAGCACTTGTCAGCAAAGAAGTGAAGCTGATCATAGACCAGAGTGTCTGTCTGAATGGGGGTTTGGAACAGGGCTGTCGGAGAGCTGGCATGCAGAGAAACAGGCAGACTGTGAGAGGGCAGGCAGAGAGAAAGAGAGAGAGAGATTATCCATATCAACATTCATATTTATGGAACAGATTTCTGTGTTTTAAAATACAAAGTGTTACACTCCCCCAGAAAGGAGACTGAGTGATGTGGGAGGCTCGTGTGCAAAGGCGGTGCCTTGACCCAGAAGTCAGGTTGGCTCCAGAGGAATCACAGAGACAGAAAAGGGCGCACGTTGCCCTTCCAGTCTGAACTCCAAAATAATGCCCCTCTCATCACTTCCAAAGCAAATATGTTGGTACCTAAACACAGAAACAGCGCGAGTCAAAAGGCGCCTCCTGGGCCATCTAGTCTGACCCCCGGCTCCAGCCGGCTCCACTCACAACATGCCCACAATGTGGACATCCAGCCTATCCTTGAACACCCGCACCGATGGGGCCTCAGCCACCTCCCGTGGAAGCCCATTCCACACCCTCGGGGTCCTGACTGTCAGGAAGTGCTTCCTGGCATCCAAATGGAACCTACTTAGGGAGGTCGCGGTCTGGAGGGACAGAACTCTGTGCCTGTGAATGGTGGCTGGTTGTGCTTTTCCAGACAAGTGTCATGCCCACTTTTGTTTTTGTTTTTCCCCTCATTTTGGGAGGCGTGAAGGAGCTGCCAGGCTGGAGTGCTCTTGTTGCCTCCCTTCTGCAGCTGTCCCAGCCCAGCAACTTCCTAGATGAAAGCTCCAGCTGATCCAAAGGGCAACCTCCTTGATGGCAGTCCCATTTGTTGTGCAAAGCAGCCTGCTCTGTAAGGTTGTGCTGCCAGTTATGTGTCCAGGCTGTAGCCATTCAGCATGGTTTTCCTGGGGTATTTCACAAATGTCTGTGCACTGCTATGGAATACAGTTCTGGGGCATGATAGAGCAGCCCAAGGGTCCAATTCATTCTCCAGGAAACGCTTGCTGATCATGTTCTACTCATGGGGACAAAAGCAAAGAGGATGGGGCCAAAAATACACACAGACCTTGCCCACCAGCAACTCAAATCTCTTACTACCACTAAAATAAGCCTTAGGAGAGACATTAGAACCTTCTCCCTTCCAACACTCCACAGAAGTCTGGAAGCCACCAAACGAGTTGTGGTTGCGAAAAGCAGTGGAGAAAGAAGGGTTGTAGCCATGTGAGAAATCCTGGAGAACCAGACTGGAATCCCAGGAGGCTGTGATTTTGACCCAGAACCTGAGATTCCCCATGCTTTCCTTCAGGATTAATAGACTGATCATGACCACGGCTTTTGTGGCTTGGAGATCACTTCATCAGACTTTGCAAGAGTCCATGAATGCTGATGCTGTAATAAAAGGATGCATCTTTAAAGTTCCACGGGGCTATTTGCTATGTTTGTGCAAAGAAAAAGCAGGGCTACCCCTCTGGAAGTTTTGCATGTTTATACACACTTGGGAAATCCAGAACAGTTGAGCAATGGAAGAAGCCACCGTAGGAAGTGTTCCAGCAGCCTTTCAAAACAAAACAAAGCCTGAACTGACACAGAGCTTCCTTCTTCCCCTGCCAAAATCAGTAACATATCTCTTGTAGGCTCATCAAAACTGAGTCTAAATAGATTGCTAAAAACAAAACTAGCAAGGCCTGAGCTCAGCTTGGTGGGGTGTCCTCTCTGTCATGCTCCGAAAGCTGCAATCTAATTTTTTACTTGCCGCTCTTTCATTGCCCTGGCATTTCCTCCCACTCACCATTTTTTTTTTTTTTTTTTTGGCCGAGGGCACAATACATTTATCGCTCAATAAACAAAAAGAGGATGCCAGCCCATTTTTCTTCCCATCCCCTTCTCTTTAAAGCTGAGTGCCTTCAGAAGTTTTTATTGCTTATATTGTGGGAAATGGCTGATTTATTCCTTCTCCTTCCCATCTCCTCTCTTTAACCTCTACTTCTTTCTGACAACCTATAGATTCCCCCTGCAGCTGGGCTGCTATTTGGTTTGGTTTTGATTGTTTGGTTTGCCAATAGTGTCTGATGTTATGTACTTGGGAAAGAAGGGGATGGGTTTCTCCATTTTGTGCCTGCCCCTACAAACTGTAATTAGGTCAGTTCATAGATGCTGGCAGGCTGATTAGAGGAAAGGGGTGAAACAGAGACAGAGACGTGGGGGTGTAGCCACAGACAGTTTGAAACTTGAATTCTGGAATAAAATACTTTGGACTTAAGGAACTCAAGCTCTGCTCAGGTGTTCTTCTTCTTCAGGGAATAATGAACATGCAAAAGGGGGGAGTGAAGGCAAGCATGCTCACTCTGCCCTGTTCAGCACTCTTGTGTACTTTCACACACTGAGGGTGAGCTCCTGCAGCAAGGAGCCTTTTGTATCCATGGGAGTCCCCATGTGCTTTTGGATCTGTGGATGACGGTGATGGGGCTGAGCAAAAGTACACTCCTCCTTTCTTTCCTCCCGCTCTTGTGCACTTTATTCTTTGAAGCAGAACACCTAAAGAGGCCTTTTCTTTTGGTCCTTTTTAGCCTGAAGCAGTCAAAATGTTTGACATGTTTTTTTCAATGCATCTTGATACCAAGAAGTCTCAGAACATATTTGTTTTAATCGCAGAGCATATTTCTCAGAATACGAGAGCCTTCAGGCATCTTGCACATGCCTGTGGGGGTTACCTGAATCACATAATGTAGATGCGTCTGTGCAAAAATAGTCACAACTTGTTTCGTATAACCATTCTTAATCAACTGTTTTGGTAAGGAGGCGAGGACTGGCATTGAACTTCCAGGAGTCCTAACAATAAGCATGCTTGAAAAATGCTGGTGAAAATTCAGTTCAAGGCACGGTTTTTCTCAACAACCTTAATCCATTCACATTATTTTAAGGAGCTTTCTTTGCTAGTAGAACTGTGAAAATCTGTTTGTCTGCTGTCCATAAGAAACCTGCAGCATTTTTCATAAAGTGGGGTATGTGTGCATGTGCATATGTATGTGTGGAAAGAGAGGTAGGGGTGTGTGTGTGCGCATTAATAAACAGAGGGTTTTGTGCTTGGCTGTAGTACATGCTACAGATATGCTTTGCTGCCCCTTTTTTCTGAATGTGCTGCCACCCATGGTCATCCTCTGGACCATTATAAATAATCAGCCTGTCTCTTTTCAGAGATGATGAGTCAGGCTTCCAGAATTTTGAAACCAGCTCATGTACTTATGAGAATTCAATATGTATGTATGTATGTATGTATCTATGATGTATGTAAAAAGAGAATGATGGGCATTCTCTTTTTAGTTTTGCCTTCTTGTTTACTTTGAGCTTGGTTGCATTGCTCTCTCTTTAAAAGTAGTGAAAACAAAAACCTTTCCAGTGCAAGTAAGATAGGAGCACAACCCAGCCTGAGCAGCTGCTGCCTGAATCCCACTCACTTGCAGGGGGATTCCTGGTGGATCACACTCCCTCTCATCAGCCTCTTCAGTCAGTCTAGGAGATTTGTGTGCTCCAGTGCCAAATGCTTCACCCTCTAAGGAAACCTTGTGCTCCTTCTGGCTGCTAAAATGCAGGGAATGTACCCCCTGCCCTCTCAGTTCGTTTCTTAAAGTGTTGTCTGATGCACCCCAGGACCATGCGCACAGCAGTGCTCTTTCACACCACTGGTTCCAGGTTCTGATTTAGCTGAACTGGGATTCAGCCATGGGTGTCCTATGACTTCAGAATGGACACCATTGGTTCATGTAGCTATCATGGAACACATTAGCAAAGGGTTGTATTCCAGAGTTTTCTTCCTGCTCCTGCCTCTTTGCAGACCTGATTTGTGACAGTCTTCCCCCCGTCCCCATTCTGAAAGCTGAAATACCTCTCCTAAAGCATTGTTATACTCTATAAGATCTTTAAGCTAAAATAAGTTGGTGAAATTTTCTTGGCCTCATCTCCTTTGCTTGCAGCCTCGTCACTGCATTTCTGCAGTGGGAGACCCCTGGGAACCGGGAACCGAAGGAGAGTATTTATTACTATTATTATTAAGAGCAACAGCAGCAGAACAATTTCTTTTCTATACCTCCCCTGGGTGAAGCTCTCTGGACAGTGTACATCCCTGTTCTGTCTGTCCACTGGGGACTGGCAAAGCCCTTGGTGGGAGGGAGTGGACAGTGACTTCATTGTTAATGCCCCAGCATCAGTTATTTCCCCATCCACTTATTATTCTTCACAGCTGCAGGAAAAATTCCCCACACACTTATTTTATTTCTTTGTTTATTTGTTTCATTTTTATACTGCCCAATAGGCGAGGCTCTCTGGGTGGTTAATAAAAGTTAAAATTGAACAAACGTTAAAAAGATGTGCATGCACATTAATTTAGAAGAGTAAAGCCATAATAGCAATCACAATTGCTATGATCTAGCACAGCAGCAGTACAGAATAAAATGGAATATATAAATGCAAAGTTAAAAAGTTAAACTATTAAAATACTAAGAATATTTAGGAACATAAGAGGAAACTTCCCAGGCAGTGTGAGTGGCATGCACTGTGTGCATGTGAGGCAGAGACACATGAGCGGTTCTGCTGAGTTTGTCCAGATGACCCCGAGGCCCAGACGAAAGTCTTTCTTAAGGCTGCTTGTCTGTGCCTGCTTTCTGTCTTGTCTCTGAGCCTCTGGTCTTCAGAGCTGAAAGGAGAGGTGAAGTGTAGGGTTTGAATGTATGAGCTGGAAAGGTTCTAAAAGCCATTTGATAAGCCTTGAAGAAGAGTCCTGTGTAATCCAGAAGCTGGCTTCCTTAGTACTGAAATCAGTTTGGATAAAAGGCAATCTTGAGCCCATGTCACTCGTTCTGTAGGATTAAAAACCTGTTTATCACTGAATCAGCAACATGAGGGGTGGGGGGAGGGAGGAAAAGAACAAGCTCGCAGACCCGTTAGGGATGTTGCGGTTGTTTTGACTCACTGAGGATGAAATAAGTCTGTTTGGCCTCCACCATGCATGGAACAAAAGTCCTTGATTGCAATTCTCAAGCTTTTCAGCGCAACAGCATATGCTCCAATTTATTTCATTTTACACTTATTTTGGGGGCTGCTTTTAGGCATCCGTATGTTGGATGGCGATGTGACAGATGTCGTGGAAGCAAAGGCAATAGGCACCAGGCCAGAATACATTCACATCTACAGTGCAAGCTGGGGCCCAGATGACGACGGCCGAACGGTGGATGGGCCCGGCCCCTTGGCCAAGCAAGCATTTGAACAAGGCATTAAAAAGGTGGGGGAACGAGGCACTGCGTGGGCTGCCTTTCTTCTTCCAGAGTGGGGTTTGGTTTTGTTTGATCAAGTTTGCATCAAAACCTGGGGCCCTCTAAGTGTGAAATAGTTCATAACAGGAGTCAGACCTGGTCCGTTCCTTTTCTGAAGATACCGCTTGGGAGGCGTGCATCTGGAGCATGGAAGTGTGTGGTGTGGGGACTGAGCTGAACACCACTGCAGACATGCCCCACAAAGATGTGGGAACTGATTCTCAGTCAGTTGTGGGGCAGGGAGAAGGTGTGGAGGCAGCAAAGCAGCAGAGACACTCCAGAGGAAACCCAGCTGTCATCGGATGTGTTGGAGGACAGCCGAGCTGGATGCGCTGAACCTGTGGGAACAGCAGCTCTTACTAAACGGGAGGAAGAAGGAATACAAGGCCCAGGAGTTGGGTGCTGGAGGGAAAGGAAGGAGCAGGGCAGGGTCAGGAAGGCTCGAAGAGATTTGCAGCCAGGGAGGTGATCCTGTGGAAAGACAGGACTTGGTAGACGGCTTGACAAGGGTGAGCTGCAATCAGACAGCAAGGGTGTCCAGTTGGTGACAACCCTCTTCCACAGTGCTCTAATCCAGGGAACTAACGGAAGGTCATGAGGTACTATGTTACGCAAAGCCTGATGGGAACTTTGGCCTCTTCTGGCTGCAAGAAGGTCCTGTCTGCAGCCAGCAGCAATGCTTGTGTGTGCAGTTTGCACCGTTAAGGTAATGGATGAGAAGGAAGCACACAGCATGTGGGGATGCTTATGCGTTTCTCAGTTGCCCATCTGCTGTAAACCAGCCTCCTCTGGCCTGTGAAGGCTGCTCTGCAGTTAACAGGAGGTGAGGCCCCAGGAGTCCAGTCCTTCTGTTGGCATCGGGTCTTCTCCTCAGCTTCATTGCCATGTAGGGGAGGGCCTGGGCGCAGGCGCAGTGCACAGAGAGGGAAGCTTAGCCCTTCCCTTTCCTGCCATGATCCCCCTTGAAAATAGTCCTCTGCATGGCAATTAAGCAGAGGCAAACCTTTCCAGAGGCCCCAGTGGAATGGATCCTGTGGAATGGAATCCAGGGTTCTGTGGAATGGATCTAGTGCTATGGAAGACAGCACTGAGCTGGGAGCCCATAGACCCTAACCTGTGCCTCTAGGCTCAATAAATCTGTTGCGGAAAGGCTACTCACACCCATACTCCTCACCGTCCCTGCCACAATGTTCAAATGTCTGCCTGTCCTGGAGGAAGGAGACAGACGCTCACCCCTTTTGTAAGGCCTGCTCTGGCTCTTGTTGAGCGCTATATTGCTAGCCCCAGGTTTGGAGATGTGAGGTGCCATTCTAGGGCTGAAATAAGGGCGATGTGGGCCACTGGCGGGGTCTGGGATGCTGGCCACACTGCCCAGGCTGCGGAAGCACCTTCCCTGCAACCCTCTGTAACCCCATACCCCTGCAGGTTTGGCCCCAGAAGCCCCACTGCCTAGGGAACTGGGGCCATGGGGGGGCAGATTGGCACCGTCCAGGCGCCCATCCTCTTTCGTATCCCTCTTCATCGCCCTGCTCCACCACTCACAGGGCCGCCGAGGACGGGGCTCCATCTTTGTCTGGGCCTCTGGCAATGGTGGCAGAGAAGGGGACCACTGCTCCTGCGACGGGTACACCAACAGCATCTACACAGTCTCCGTCAGTAGCACCACCGAGAACGGGAACAAGCCATGGTACCTGGAAGAGTGCGCCTCCACCCTCGCCACCACCTACAGCAGCGGGGCGTTCTACGAGCGTCAGATTGTAAGTAAACACCGCTACAAGCCTGACTGCACTGCCAGGGCCATGGGCGGCCACACATTGCTCAAAACCGGGGCCCCACGATGCTGCACCAGAGGCACAGCTAGAACTGACGCTGAAACTGAAGCGAACGCTTGCGATGAAGCTGAGGGGAGAGTGGCAGAAGGTCTAGCTCCATCTCTGGGCTGAGTGTGGCCAGCCCTGAGACTGCGTCTTGTCAGCCAAGCAAGGAGCCTGATTCCACACATCTCTGTTCTTTCCTAAGTCTGAAGAGTAAATTCCTAGTGACAGCCTGTGAAGTTACGGGCTTAACTTCTAGACTCCCTAATGTGGCCATTCAGTCAAATCTGGCAAGAACACCTTGCTTGAAGCCAGATGCATATGAAAGCATAATGGAAAACAATACACGGGTGGATGGGTAGTAAACCTTGATGGCTCTGTGGCTACAATCAGGCAGCCCTTAGCTTGACTAGATGGAGGGACTTTCACAGTGATATTCTGAGTGTGTTTGTGTGTGTGGAACTGGGCTGGGCACCACTTTTGATGGATGGGTTGCCAATATTTTGGCCCTTATAGCAATCATGTTGACTCTTAACCTAACATTGCTCAGCCTTTCATGGTTTTCTTTTTTCCTCTCCTTTCTACAGTTCTTGCTCAGAAAATAGATCATTTGGTTATATTATTTTTAGTGTGTGTGTGCGCGTGCATATGCACACACACACCCCTGATTATAGGCAGTAGCACAGAATTCACTATGCAAACTGACAGAGATACAGATGTGCTTTAGTCTGGATAATGCTTATATGTTTATGTGTTAACTTTCTCTACTGACTGACTGGCAAACATCTTGGGACAGTTCATCATCATCACCAAACAGGAAAAAAAACCCTATCTGGGGCCTTGATTCTTTTTGCCAAAGCCTAACTCACCTCCAGTTACACCACCCAGTCTTGAGCTTTGCTACACTCACTGCCCTCTGGAAAGCTAACGGCAGCACAAACTTTCTCCTTAGGTTACTACAGATCTGCGGAAGCGTTGCACAGATGGCCACACCGGGACCTCTGTCTCGGCCCCCATGGTGGCAGGGATCATTGCTCTGGCACTGGAGGCCAAGTAAGATGCATTTTCTTCCGTGGATGTTCATTTGTTCATTGCTAAGCAAGAGGCCATGGTCTATGTGGACTTCTCGCTGGTGGGCGGGATGGAATACCCGGAGAAGGGATGCAGTAGGCCAGTGGAACTCTCTTCTGCTCAACACAGATGCTTTGAGAATATATATTGCTTTGGGTTCTTGGGGAATGGAGGCAGACACTCTATGGGGCACACTCATTTGTGTTGAGCCCCATCGAGGCTGGTTGGCTTGGTTAGTGCCCAGAGCCATGCTTGGATATGCTTCTTCAATTCAGTGCCTCCATCATGTAGGAGAAGACAGACAAAGCTGAACACGGTGCAGACTTTCATCACAGATGAAAACAGGGACGTTTCTGTGCACTTAATGCCGTTTTTCTCATGCTGAGGATCATTGTCTGAGTGCTGCTTTCTCCCCAGCCTTTAATGTTTTGCTGCTTACCGCTTCCAGAACAGTTAATGTCATAATATCTTGTCATGTGCCAGCCTTTGAAAATGGGGATGTTAGTAAACTGACCGCAACCCAGTGTGTGAACTGCCGCAGTGCAGTGGTGAGAATGTTGGACTGGGCCTGGCAGATGCAGGCTCTAGTTCCCACTCAGTCATCCAGCTCACTGGATGACTATGGGCTTATAATCAATGCTCAGCCTGACCAACCTCACAAGGTTGCTGTGAGCACAAAGTGGAAAGGAAGGGCCTTGTAAGCTGCTCTGGGTTTCATGCAAGAGGAAAATGTAATGCTAAATGAAATAATAAAATGAACAGTACCATTTTTTGGCTGGACTAAGAACCCTGAATAGAATGTTTGATTTCAATGATTTTTGGAGTAGCTGCAACACCAACACATTCAGCAGCTTTGAGTATCTGAATAGGGCATTATGGATGCTGCTATAAAAGGCACATTGGTTATAACACCGGGTACAACATGTTCATGTGTGTGCTTTTATGTGTATTTGCATTAGAGGCCGGATGCTCCTGTCAGCATCACCCAGAAATCCTAACTCCTGGACACCCAGGGGAGGAAACCTAGCATGCATGTGTGCATAATAACATGATTTTAGGCAGACTCAAAAGGGCAAAGCAAAACAGGGTTTCACCAGTGACTAATTCCAGAAGGCTAGCAAGTAGAGAAAGAAAGAAGTTTTGCCATATCTTAAAGACCAACAGATTTGCTTGTAGGGAAAGTTTTCATAGATTTGAATCCACCCAGTCAGAAGTGCTTCCATCTAATATGCAACTAAACTGTAGTCTATCGGAATTTATATGCCGTAATGAAATAGTCTTTTTTCCTTTGCTGGAAGCAAGAGAAAACCCCTGCTGGATTGAACCAAAGGCCTGTCTAGTCCAGGAGCTTGTTCCCAATGGAGGCCCACAAGCAGGGCATGGGGACAATTGTCCTCTCCCATAGTTCTTCCCCATCCTTGGAGACAGAGTGCCCCGAATCCTGGAGATGCTGTAGAACCATCATAATCAGCAGCAAGTGATAGCTTTAACCTCCCTGAATGTGTCTTACTCCCTTTAAAACACATATGAAAATGTAAGAGTCTCATATCAGAGGCTTTAGCTGATGCTCTGCCCAGGCCTTGTCTCTGATACCTGGGGCCAGATAGAACATACCCAGTTGCCCTTCTAAAAGTTTAGCTGCCATCATTTCCTTTCTGATAGGCTTCCGTGGCACCCCGAAAACCTCGCTGTTCCACTGAGGAGGGCATATAAGGGTCCACGGCATTGCTAAAAATTATCTCCCTCCTTTCTTTGATGTAAAGCTGGTCTTTGACTTCCCAGCTCATTTTATTTTTAGAATGGGAGGGGAAAAATGAAGCCAGAGCTCAGACTGCTGACTACTTTTAATGCTCCCATGCTGTGTCATTGGCTCTTCTTGCTAATATATTGTTGGCTGCTGTGAGCTCACAGTGGCATAGAGAATTCATTTGTTACTTTATTGTGACTGAAGATGCGGAAATGTCTTGCCAACATGAGGAGAGTTTGGCAACTTCAGTCTTCCCTCACCACCCTGCCTCTGCATTTGAAGATAGATTGTCTCTATTTTAAAACACATGTTGTGTGAATGCAGTTTAAAGAAAGTTCGTTACAAATCAACTAGAGAAGGTTAGGCCTGTAAATTTGGAATGGTTTAGCTCATTGCCATAAAATGCACCATTAAATATCCAGGACTAGGCATGTTAAGTAATGCTGGTGCTCCAATGTTTTGTTTTACTGCCAGAGAGAAAATTAGCTGAGATCTTCTATCGCTAAATACTTTGATAGAATTATAAAATGGACACTCTAGATGCTTTAAGGAATGCCTGCGGGGCAAATGTAAGGCAGGAAAATGCAATGGTGTGGAACTGCATTGTTTCCAAATTAGACTGGGGCTAATATGCTTCTTGCCATCACTCCGGAAAGGTCAAAGTGAACTGTTTACAGGGGAAAGCGACCTTGTTAACTCTCCTTGTTCCCTTGTCAGCTTTTGATTCCATTGATTCCCTTGACCAAGATATCCTGCTAGATCAACTTGGTAAGTTAGGTATTGTGTCACAGTGGTTCTGGTTTTACCTATGGGTCCATTTCAGAGAATAACATTGGGTCATTATTCCTCAGACCACCGGCGATTGAGGTAGGGGTACCATTCTGTCCCCAGTCTTGTTTTACATCTGTATGAAGCTACTGGGAATTGTCATCTGGGGAGACAGATGGCACACAACTCCATCTCCCTAAGACAACTGAATAAGGAGATGCTGAGCAAGTCCTTGTTCAGAGTTCAGATTCAGTGGTAGGCTGGCTGAAGACCAATTAACTGAAGTCGAGCCCTGGCAAGAAGGAGATCCTGTGAGTGCCGCTGCTGCTTAGACTCCCTTTGGCCGGCCTCTTTCAAAATCCTACCAACAACACAGCCAAGACTTGCTGCATCATATGTGTATTTTTTTCTGTCCTTCCTTCCATGGCCTTTAGCCCTTTGCTGACCTGGCGAGATGTACAGCATCTACTGGTTAAAACTTCTCGACCAGTGCACCTCTTGGCCCCTGACTGGAAAACAAATGGAGCTGGACGTCGAGGTGAGACAATGTGAATATGTATTTGTCTGGGAGATCTTCCCAAGGAAATCCTTGACTCGCAACAAGAGGTGATTTTGGATTTACTGTAATTGTTGGATTGCTATTTAATAGGAATCCATGGATACATTTGGTTCCATGTTCAGTTATCTTGAAAATTCACAGTTTAAGCATCTGTTTTCTTATCCTCATCTGAGCTAAAAAGGTATACTCTAATTATTAATCAGTCTTTAGACAATGCTTTGTGCATCTTCAGTAAAGCCTTGTTAGTGGTATTGTTCATTGTTGAAGATGGGAACTGGAGATTAACAGATAGCCATTCCTTTTATTTATTCTCTATCTCTTTCTATAAATAAAATTATGATTGCAGTCCAGTTAAATGTGAATAAATTAAAACTCTTATGATTTGATCTAACAATTCAAATTTGCATATGGGTAAAAACAGTATTCCGGGGCAAGAAGCATTTTTCTTTGGTTTAAGATAATGCACACATCTGCCATTGCAGGCATCCTTTTAAAGGTTGCCCAATTGGAGGCACTCCTTGCACTGGTTCCAATCCTTCCTGGCTATCCAGAAGGTAGTGCTGGGAGATCGCTGCTCTGTCATGGGGTTCCGGAGGGCTCAGTACTGTCCCCCATGCTTTTCAACATCTACATGAAATCACTGGGAGAGGTCATCCGGAGGTTTGGGCTGAGGAGTCAGCAATATGCTGGCAACACTCAGCTCTCCTCGTTTACACTGGTCTCCATGTTGAACCCATGTCTGAGTTTGTTCATGGACTGGATGAGGACCAATAAGCCGAAACTCAGTCCAGACAAGACAGAAGTTCTGTTGGTTGACAATCTGCCTGACTGATTAGATAGGGTTGCACTTCCCATAAAGAACAGGGTCCTCAGCTTGGGGGTGCTGCTGGACCCAAAACTATCCTTGGAGTCCCAAGTGGACTTGGTGGCCAGGAGTGCCTTTTCCCAGCTGTGGCAAATGCAGTGAGTGTGGCCTCATCTTGATAGCCAGAGCCTGGCCGTGGTTACTCATGTGCTGGTAACATCCTGACTGGATCACTGTAATGTGCTGTACATAGGGCTGCCTTTGAAGGTGGTCCAGAGACTTCAACTGGCCCAAGATAGGGCTGCGCATCTGGTGTCAAGTATCAGTTTGTGAACCCATATAACACCTATATAAATTGAACTGATTGCCTGTTGAAGCCCAGGACCAATTTAAAGCACTTTTAACAACTATAGTGCTTTTAACATACAAAGCCCTAAATGACTTGGGACCTGGTTACTTGAGGGAGTGCCTTTCCCATATACACCTACCTGCCCAGTGATAAAGGCAGTAGAAGGGATGGCAATTAGAAGGAGGGCCTTTTCAGTGGCTGCCCCCCAGCTTGGGAATGGGCCTCCTGGAGAGGTCCACCAGGTGCTGTCACTACGTTCATTTTGCCAGGCAAAAACTGTTCTCTTTTGTAGGTATTTTGAGACTTGATTTTACCAACTGGTTGTCTGTAAGAGCTTTCTATTACCAGCAGTCTCCCCCCCCCCCCATAACTAGGAGTTGTAATATTGGTCTATATTTTTATTGTTGTTTGCCATTTAGAGAGCCCTGTTGGGTTATTCAGTGGCCTATCAATTTAAAAATAAATAAAGAATTAATCAACTATTGCCCATATATTCTGTGTGTATCTATATCTGCCTTAGGGATGCTGGAGAATTTTGTTCCATCTGCATTATTAAGCAAAACTAACTTATTCATAATTCACTGACTCATGCACAGATCAGAATGCAGTTGCTCTTCATATGCAGCTTTTTAAAAATGTATACATAAATGCATACTTTAGTCAACATGTGTATAAATATTACATTTTAGTGAAAAAGTGTACAATTTAAATGCAAATGCTTGCATTTTTAAAAAAGAAAAAAAAATCACAGAAAATCATATGGACCAGAAGTCATTGGAAACTGACCCAAACTTGAACTAGAGAGATCCAACCATTCACCCTCACTCTTGCGCTCTGTCTCTGTGCATGTGCTTGTGTGCCTACATCTCTTCATATCTGTATGTATATGTATCTCAAAAAGAAGCTGGACATTTCTGACTGAAGTTAATTACACTGGCTCAGTCCTGACACCACTTCAAGCCATGGATTAGAACTGAAATTGTGCTTGGAGCTTCCAGTTGCAGGCAGAGCACCCTCCTGAGCTGCTTGCTTGTCTTCTCCCTTTGCTTTCTTCTTCTCTGCACTTGCATTTCTAGGGTGTAGGTGCAAGAGGTTAGGAGGAGATGCCAGTAGCATCATGGTGCTCCAGCAACAGCTGCCGAGAGGTCCTCGATTATCTTTCTGCACACTATCAGTCAGGCTCATTCAACCAATGAAGCAGACCCCTGAATGTAAACACTTGCTTTTTACAAGGAAATCTCACCACTAGGTGAGAGATGCATATCATTCTCTGGAGGTGTCTTATTATTAGAAATGAATCTCCTGATATGGCACTGGTGGAATTAAATTAGAAGTCCAGATCAATATCTGGTAAAGATTGCTGAGCTGAAGAACTCATGTATTCATTTTAAACGGCTCCTTCTATTATTTGCCCTGCAGTCAAGTCAAGGAAAGTGATTATTGGCTGTTCTAAGATCTGATAATCCTCTTAGAATCCCTTTTTATCAATGGGTATTTACAGCCTCCCATCTGCTTCAGCAGGGAAAATCTAAGCTGTGGCAAAAGATGTAAAAGAAAATGGTATTTTCGAGAAGGCTTAACTTAGCTGGATTGAAATGCTGGCTTGCTCTGAGAAATTTCAGCCCTGTTATGTTTTGCTTCATGTGACAAAATATTGTCAAGGTCCAGAACAGACCTTCATCATCAAAATTAAATTCTGCTGCCTGTTTGTCTTCAATAACCTTACAGTAACATAGCAGGCTGTTTCTGAAAAAGAATAAGCTATCACTTCTAGATTTTTCCTTAGAAACTTAAGCCCCCCCCCCCATATATATGTCAAAGGAAGAAACTTGAAAATACTAGGTTTTAGTGATAATAGAGTTTTTTTTTCTGGGCATTTTTACTGTCCAACTGAAAGCACTCAGGGTTTTTTAAGATAGATATTGGTTGATTTTGCTTTAATACAGGTAACATTACCATGCAAGGCTTAGCTTGCACTTTATACTAAAGATACGGTCCAATCCCATTTTGTGACATAATGACATGTTACTATGTAGGATATCACCTGTTTCGTTATTTCAGTGCCCCACATAATAGTATTTGTTTGGTGCAGTAAGTAGACACACAAATATTGTTTGGTACCTATATATTGTACAATATATGTACCAAACTGCTCACTAGTTCAGAGCTTAAATTAGCCCAGTTGCACCTTCTGGTTTAAATCAACGGCATTTCAGATGCATTTGAAACTTCAGCTAAATCAATGATCACAGTTCTTTTCCCTACTAGAACTTCAGAAACTTTTCTTGTGTAAATTTACCATGATTGAAAACTGAGGAACTTGGATTCTAAAAAGACTTTATAAACTTTCCAAAAATACTCACTATGAAATGTGCACTGGCAGCTTTGCACCTGTGAAATTATTTGCTTTGCAGATTTGCTTTAGTTCTGATTCCTGTGGCATCATGAACATATATGAGCCACAACACTTACTCTCTAGTCCAGGATTCTCTACTTGGATGGCAAAATGTCTGCAAGGTCAAGATGTTTCCCACCTCTGAGGTCCTTTAAGGTGGCTGGGGCCTGAATTGCAGCTGTCTTCCCTCCATCACACCTCTCTGAAAACACACACACACACACACCCTGGCTCTGCTCCGACAACAGGGTGAGAACAGAACTGCCTCTTGCCTTGCCAACTTAGCAGCAACTAGTCTGCTCGTCGGGATGACGATTCTACAAGTGTGCCAAAAAAGAGGAAGGGTGCTTTTCAAAGCCTTTCTGTGAGCATGTGCAATGTGAAATTCAGGGCAATGGAGGCAGTTCCGCATTAAGGATTTTTTGCATTTTGACTGTTGAAAAGCAAATGATGGAGTGGCATGTGTTTGTCTTTCACACACTGATTTGTATGCAATTTGCGAGTCAGTGCAGAGTGGTGGTGAAGGCATTGGACTGGGAACCAGGGAGATCCGAGCTGTGGTCCCCACTTGACCAAGAAGCTCATGGGGCAGCTTTGGACGAGGCACTCACTCCCAGCCTAACCTACTTCACATGGTTGGGGCTTGCGGGGACAAAATGGAGCTAGGAAAGCTGCTTTGGGTTCACCACACGAGGAGAAAAGGCATGATACCAATGCAATGTGCTGGTGGTAGTGTTGATGACGAAATCTTTTTTGTTAACTTACTGCACAAACAGGCATGACCACAAGTGGGGAGGGGGCAGAGGAATATTGCAAAAAGTGGGGTAGAAAGATACACAGGAAGAAAAGCGAGTGGAGGTGGCAATAAGAGAAAATAAATAAGGGGGAGACCACAACATCAGAAGGGATCCAAAGGAGCTTGAGTCTGGGAAAGCTGCAAAATAGTTTCATGCTTCTGATTTAAAGCCTGTCTTCATAGGCTGTGAACAATGCCAGTTCTTTGCTAAACTCGTGAGTCTCTGAGGCACCTGTCTTTTCAGTTAGCCATTTGTACGGATTTGGGCTGGTCGATGCAGAAGCTCTTGCTGTCGAAGCGAAGAGGTGGCGGACGGTCCCTGCCCAGCATGTTTGTGTTGGAACCTCTAATAAGAAACCTTGGTGAGTGTTAATGCAGGTTAGCTTGTCTTTTTCAGCAGAGCAAAAAAGTGTGTTGCACTTTTTTTTACAGATGACCCCATGGACAGCTTCTTCTGGGAAATGAGAGGGGCTAGTTCAGGTCCCCTTCAGACAGGCAACTCTGCCCCCACTCCCAACTGTGTGGGGGAATTGGCAGTGCCTGTGCTGTAGTGCTCATCGAAGAAGAGGGGAGAACTCAGAACTGCCATTTTCCTTTGTATATGTGCCTTCCATGGCTTGGTTCTAACATAATGCACAATCAGGGTTGGTGCTACCTGTGGTTTGATTCCTTAACCCTGGTCCAATTCTGATATTTAGCAGCTTGTGTTTCCTGCACTGTTGGGAAGGAACACAAGAAGCTGCCTTCTATTAAATCTGCCCTATAGTCTGTCAGTATTGACTCGGGCTGGTAGCAGCTGTCCAAAGTTTCTGGCAGGAGTATTTCCAGCCCTAGCTGGCATTGCGGGGATGGAACTTGGGACCTCCTGCATGCAAAACAGATGCTTGACAACTGAGGTGGAGCTCAGTGCCGAGGCGGGCGATCGCCTTGCCAGGAAGTGGAGAACGTGTGGAGACTTTCCAGTGCAACCACTAATGGCTAAATGTGCTGTCTTGCTCAGCTGTGTGGACAGTTTAGGTTAACCTTCCCAGATGGGTGACAAGAGAGTAAGGACAACATTCTCTCTCTCTCTCTCCATCCCACTCAAGCTGTCTCTCCCACTGCCATGTGCCTGCTTCTTTTCTGCTTTTAGGCTCAGGGCAACAGAGCAGAAATAGCAGGCAAGAGGAGGTCCATTGACAGGCATGCCCAGGGCTAGCGGCCTCGTTCCTCTTGCAATGGCAGAACTGCGGGAGCATCTGAAACTGGAAGGCAAGGACTCCCCTGCAACTGAAGGATATAATATAACCAATAATCACTTTTAAAGAAGAAGAGAGCACCTTTTCTCCTTTTGGCTCATGGCCCATCACATCTATTGACTGGGAATTTGCTTTTTGGCACATTAGCCCTCATGCAGGCAAAATGCTACATGCCCACACAAAAAGGAGGCATCAGCAGGCCTGGGAGAATTCTAAGACTGGTGAAAGCGCAGGCAAGCTTTAGAAAGAAGACCACATCAAGGCCATGGCTGATCAAAACAATCCAGTGAGGCCTGAACATGCTCAGAGGGGAAAGAAGGTGCTTGGCTGTTTGCACCGGGGATGCAGATGGAACGTGGAAAACTTGCGTGGAAGGGAAATGGAGCAGAGGGGCTAGAACTCCGAGTAGGATCTCACCTTTCTGCAAGACTAGGGTGCAGGCCCGTCTTGTTAATAATAAACCTGGTAAGGGTCAGAAGCAAGCTAAGTGCATTTTAGAATGCATGGCTGTGTCCAGTGAGATGGAAGAATCCTGGCAACAGATGAAAAGCGACAGCATCCTCACTGGGGTTTAGCAGGCTCCTTTGTGTAGCTTGGCCCAAGCACAGTATCTGCAAGCGTCTAGTCGTGGAACTCTGAGCTTACTTCGGCGGGCTTATTCCTGGAAGGGCTACAAAGACAGACATATTCCTAGATGATTTCTCCTCCTCCTCCTCCTCCTCACTTGACATTTTCATTGTTTCTTTTTCTTTAGAAGTTTGTTTTCTGATGGGACAGCCCAGTGCAACTTTTGTCTTGACAACTGGTTCTAATTACTGAATGCATAAACTTTTTTTGAACTCTGAGAATGACTGGAAGTTGGTTCAGCTTTGCCTTGATCTGTGTTCCTGCTTGTGCAAGCAGCATCCCTCTCCATCCCGCCTGTTCTGGGGAGGGTTTGCTTAGAACAGCAACAACAGCAAAAGGACTCATTAGAAGTTAGGCAAACAGGGCCCCAGTTTCTGTGCACCAGTGTTCTTGCGTGGGTGTTGCTTAAGTGTAAGTGTATAAGATGTGCCGGATCTAAAGAGCCAGTGTGGTGTAGTCATCCTAGAACTCCTGGGCAGACTTGAGGCTTAGTTTTTGCTAGAACGTAAGTTGCCAGAACATAGTTTACTAGAACATTAGTTGCACCGGCTGCTGAGGAGCTGGGTGGGAGGAGGTCTTGCCCCCATCCTGCTGGAGGAATCCTGTGGGCAGCTGATTTGTCACTGTGTGTATGGAGTGCTGGACTAGACAAACCTTTGGTCTGATCCAGCGGGGCTTTTCTTACATTCTTAGAAAGTAGGCATGCCTCAAATGGAGCCAGGCTGCAAAAAATGTACACTCAAAACTAATGAATTTCAAGCACAGTAATTTGTTCTGAGTGCCAGTACTGAATGGTGCTCACAGGCCTTTTAGGCTAAAGTCCACTGCTGGTTGCTTAAAGCTTTCTTCATTTCATCAGTATAATTTTGTGGCTGCTCGTTAAACTAATCAGTGTCAGAAATCCTTGCTGATCTATTGCAAGTCACCCAGAGATTTTCTTGTAGATCAGCCTTGTCTTTTGTCCACTTCTAAATTAAAGTGTTGGACTGGGGAGCTCTGAAGTTCAGTGAACAACCATGGACCAGTCTGTGTGTCTCTGAGCCCAAGCTACCTCACAAGGTTGCGAGCATAAAATGAAGGAAGACTGCCCTGAGCTTTTTGGAGAAAAAGAAAAATGGGGTGGAGGAATTACCCCATTCAATAAAGAGAATCCTTTGTTTATAGAGCACCTAAGAGCACTCCCCCTGTCGAGTTGCTGCCCACTGGAAGGAAACCCCAAATGCCGGAGGCTTCCCAGTCTCCAGGGCCCTGGTGGCCTGCTGCTTGCAGGGCAGGAGGAGTGATGGAGGAGATTTTGGCTTCCCTATCCTCTTTTTTGGGCTGCTTCTGAGCCTACCTAGAGGAGGCCTGCTGGCAGGAGCGGCCACTGAACTTTCGGTACTCTGGCCTTTCCCATCTCCCCACCCACCGGGATGCTCCCTTGTGACTCTGGAGGTCCCCTGAAGCAGTTCTTGCCACGTCAGAAGGCGAATGCAGGGGTTCCTCCCTTCCATCCAGCTCCCCGCAGCTGTTGTGGAAAGACAGCCATGAAAAGCATGAGGTGTCCATGCAGACATGCAAACTGTTCCTCTGGATCTCCACCAAATCTAACTGCAAGACAGCAAATCTAGTTAGTCTTCTGACTGAAGAAGCGGCTACACAGGCAGTGCCAAGCCAAGTTACCTGAGGCCACTCTGGTGAGAGTGGAGATCCTACGTGATGTCCGCTCTATGAGCTGTTTGCCTGGTGTACAACCTTGGACCTAAAGCATCAGGGCATCCCGGCTCAGATAAAGCCTAGCTTATGACTTCTCAACCATCCTACTCTGCTGGGGAAAATATGCAATTGGCTTTGGAAGTGGGAAGCCATGGCTGGAAGTTAGGTTATCCTCACTGGAAATTATGTTATCCTCACTGTGACCAGCTGTGGAATGGAAGATTCCAACGCTCATTAACACCATTGCCGGATGGTCTGCAGGTCACGCTGGAGATTTATTACTGGCATTCTGGAATGAGAATGAGCCAAGGAAAAACTGGTGAAGAGATGTCCAAGAGAATAACAAATAATGGAGAGAGTGTGAACAAGTGAGAGAGAGAGCGAGTGATAGAGAGGGAGGGAGAGCAGTCTGGAGGCAAATAGACTACTATATATAACGTTAGGTAGATGGGCAGGCGAGTGGGAGAGAGGGAAGGGCTAATTCAAGGTGAACCTGTGCCTGATGACGTGGCTCGGACTGAACAGCCAGGTCAGAGTGAGAGAGGCTTCATATGGGTTGGTAGGTCCTTATTGATCCCTTGGTATCACCTGATGGCCAGAGGGGCAGTACTGCAGCTCTTTTCAGCAGCAGCACTGAAGCACAGAGGAAAACTGGTAAGGCGAGGCCCATGTGAGTGAGCGCCTGGCACTGCTTATTCAGATCCCCTCTTTCGAAACCCCAGGCCATTGCTGCACCTTCGTGAAGGGAACAGAGCCCATAAACTTGTTTGCACTTGGTGCGTATCCATTTTAAAAAGTTGTTATATGCCATGGTGGGCATAGAAGCTCTGATCTGTACACAGAGAAATCCTCACTCCTTTCAGCAAAGCATATTTGCTCCCTGGGAATATTTGCTTTTATGTTCATAGCTGAGCCCACCAATGTTTCAGTGGGGGAGTCCACACAGGCAAGAGCGTTGTGTTTCAGTGCAGCTATGGGGTTCCAGGCTGGGTGGAAGCCCCCTCATTTCAGCAGGAAGCATGTCCGCACAAGAGGCCAGGAACTGGTTGCAAATGCGGCTTCCTCAGCCTTATGTAGCGCGCCCATTTGCTGGATCAGGAGGCTAGGGCTGACTCCCACCTCGAGGAGGAGGATGTGGGGCAGCCCTGCATCCTGAAGTCTGTTTGCATTGCATGCAAATAATATTTTGTGGTCTCCTTGTAAAAATTAGAAAACAAAGCGCCATCCCGGGAAATGACATCACTGTTTATGGCTTTCATCGTTTCTTCCTTTATGAGTAAGGCAAATAAAAGACAGACGGCAGAATCCTCATGAGGGTCCTCTGCCACATGTGCTTGTAGCGTCCTCAGAACAAGTCTGGGATCGACGTGCGTTTCCCTCCCAGTAAATTAGGCGTCGGCAACAAGTGCTGGACCCTCTGCTGGGAGTCGGCTTGTTAGCAGTGGGTGGTGCCTGCAGGGGAAGACAATGGTCTTGGAAAGTATGACGTCTTCTCTGCAGGAGAGCCAAGAGTGCTGTAGAGACCGGCTGCCCTCCTCACGGGGGATATTGCATCTGCTGCGGTGGGCCTTTTCATTTCACAGCAAAGGAGTCCAAAAAGCAGCTCTGGGGACAGGCCTTTGTCCACTCCTGGCCCAAATGGCAAAGCTGGTCCAGGCCTGGCCACCCAGCGGTGTAGCAAGCACTAGACTGCAGGGCCAAGCCCAGGGCCCCCAGGGCCCAGTCACCACCCAGAGAGTGATGGAGACAGTGACAAACAGGCCGGGCATTGGCTCCACTCCCTGGAATAGCATTTTCTTCATTTTAAATAGTTGAGCCAACATATATGCAGTGTGACTGATTTAATTTGGCTTTAAATCAGGTGGGTACCTCTTCCAGATTTCATTTTGGAGTCGCTCTCAAGGCCCATGTGTCAGTGCTGGGGGAAGCCAAAGGCAAAAGGGCTGGGGACGAACAACCGGAAAGGGTTCGCATTTCACATTTCTGTACCAGCATATTGTGACTTGAAACTCCTAATTAAGCCTTTGGAGAAACATTCTGAGCTTTTAGAAAGGTGCTGAGGGACTGCACAAAATGTTTTTAGAAAGTGGGGACTGGGAGACCAACAAATGACTGGTAGTTGGGGAGAAGGAAGTGGTCCCCAGGGAGAGGTGGGGCCTTCCAAGGAGCCCCAGAGGGCTTGATTGGGTTCTCTGGAGGCCCAGAGCTGGTCCCAGCCCAGTCCAAGGCTCAGCACCTCTATTGTTAATATATATTAAACTTTTCTAAAAGAAGGATAGATGCAATTCCTGAATAATTGTGTTTCGCCTGAGAGCAGTGGAAGCAAACATCATTTTATCTCAGTAGTGCTTTGCTTTAAACAAGTTCAAAATATGTAATCGCACTTACTCATAGTATTAGTATTAATATTACTATGAGTATTGTTTTAATCAGAAACAGTTGTAAAACATGGGATAGCAGCATGGGGGTTCATAACTTTATCCTGCAACTTGACCATCTGAAGGAGGGCTTTTCTAAGAACATTGAGTCTGGGGCTAAACTTGCTTGGCAGCATCACTGCTGTGTACTTCCTAAGTATAAATAAATCAGCAATCTTAACAATTCCAGTTAGCAATACAAACTGTTCTTGAAGCTGGACCTGGTGAAATTTAGTTGTTGTTGTGATGTGCCGTCAAGTTATCAGTAACTTACAGTGACCCTCTGGAAGCCCTCCAAAACATCCTGCCCAAGATAGCCCTGCTAGCTCTTCTAAATTCAGGGCTGTGGCTTTCTTTATGGAATCCTTCCATCTCATAATTAGCCTTCCTGTTGTTCTTCTGCCTTCTACTTTCCCTAGCATGATGGTCTTCTCCAGGGAGTCTTGCCTTCTCATGATGTGCTCAAAGTATCACAGCCTCAGTTCTGCCATTTTTGCTTCCAGGGAAGGCTCTGGCTCAAAAAGTTTAGTTAACCACTCAAAACTCTCATTCAAGGCACTTTGTCTGAGGGGGAGCCCATCCCACAAGGATTTTCACCTCCAGCTTTCTGTAGGTTCTCCTTTATTTCTAATCCTTTAGGTTCATCCCCACCAACAAGACTCTGCGGACAGCGACTGTAACTAGTGCCTGTGTGGACCACCCCAATCATCACGTAGCCTACCTGGAGCACGTTGTCGTCCGAGTGTCTATCGCACACCCTCGACGGGGAGACCTTCAGATAAACCTGACTTCTCCTTCAGGAACAAAGTCCCAGCTCTTGGTCAGGAGGTGAGCTCCACTGAATCTCTCTGCCATCATGCAGTTGTGCTCTGGAACATTTGCAGCCACCAAAGGCTATGGCAAGGGGGCTGAACAAGTCTTATTGGGACTCGCTCTGATGAGATGGCCAGTTCTTTATCCTGCTGTTGAAATCTTGCTAGAGGACAGACCACCACAGACTCAAGCTCTGCTGGGCTCACACAGGGATGCTGGCCATCCAGGAAGAACCATCTCTGCTTTCAGTTGGGCTCAGAGCGAGCCTCTGGTCAGCCTGGGGCCCATGAGATCTCTGAGGCTCAGAGGAATGTCAGAGGAACTTGGAAGCTCACTTCCATGGAGGTTTTTTCAGCATGGAGAAGTCTTCATGGAAATAGAGAGATCCAAATGTGGAAAAGAGAAGAGAAAGAAGCCCAGCCTCCTATGTTTGTATGATATAAACTATCTTGTAGCAAGGCATGTTAATTCCTACGAGCTTAAGGCCATTAAGGACTAAGCCAAAGGGGCAGAAACCCCAGACTAATCTGGCCTGCACAGCTTCTTGGACTCCTCCTGGTGGCAAGACCCACCCCCTGGAGGAATCCTCTGGGAGGGCAGCCCCTGCCACTGCTGTCTACGATTGGAGATGTTTGTGAGGATTCTCCTGCTGTTTTCCAGTCTCCCTTTGGAAACAGTGATGGGAGAAAGAGGCGGCAGTGCCCAGAGTCCTCTGTTTCCCCTGCATGTGGCTGAGTCTCTTTCTGCATGGCCCTCCTCGCCTCTTTCCCACCATGGGGGAAGGCAACAGGGTGGACTAAGCAGTGGAGTCCCTTTCAGTCTTGCCATAGAAGCAAGGGGACCTCGCACGCTTCTCTCTTGGGAGTCATCCCCCCCCCCCCCCGCAGGCTAGGAAGCCTGGTCCCCAGCTGAAGTGGTGAGTGGAAGGTCCAGACAGATGTCGTGCCACAGCCACCTGACAGTATAGCACCTGCCGAGGGCTTGGTGAAGGGTAGTTTGCCATCACATGGATCTTCTTGAGAGGGCATGGGCCTCTGCAGGAGAAGCTGTGGGATCCTTCCTGCTAAGTCCCCCGGATGATGATTCTGCACTTGTCTCATTGGGCCAGGCGGCAGCATGCCTCAAATTCATAGTCCTTGTGAGCAGTGGTAGGAACCATGGCAATAGGGAGTCTGCAGGGAGTCACGTGCCCACAGGGAGATGGGTAAGGCAGAAGCAGGCAGCTGTAAGGAGACTGGAAACCAAGATGGGAGTCCTCATGGCTCCTGGAGTACAAGAGTCTGAGGCTGCAGGGAATGAAATTCAGGGCAGGGCGTATTTGCAGTTCTCTGCTGGCTCTCACTCCTCTTCTCTTCCCACATAAGGGCAGTGTAACGAGGCCCTGGTTACACATTATATCCACATTACATAGTGTGGTTATCGCTCACCACGGAAATCCAATGACGCTCGGCAAACGGCTGCAGTACATTTTGTGATTCCTGTTTTCAACCACATAAACAGGCTATTTTCTTCTTGCTTTCCTCGAATTCCTGCCTTGTGATTTGGACATGAGCGATCCAGTGGAAAATAATATGTTATAGGGAATTGCATAGCGTTTTTCCAGCTGTGACTTCACTCACCATGAACACGAACAGGAGGTCTTTATTGTTCTTTTGGATTTTCTTTTTTAAAGATGCTGTCAGTGCTCAGACTGCCAAGTCTGAATCTGCTAATCCAAACAGGCAGCGAGTACCTTCTTGATACGAGCTGCTATACGGCAGAGTTAAACATTGTGGGCGGTATGTTTGCAAAAAGCAGTTGCGCACAGCTGGGAGTGTACACGTGCGCATTAGAGCTGGAGTGAATGTCCTCCGTTTTCCTCCCCTTTCCCAAAATGTTTTGCCTCCCAATTTTGATAGCCATGAATCCTTGCGTTTGCAGATGAGATGAAATTTGCACTACGAATTGCCTGTGCTTAATACCCAGTAAGACCGGGCATGAAAACATGTTGGGTTTGCAGCTTTTTCAGACTTCTAGCAATGCATGTGTATCTGGAAATGGAAGCTTGTTTGCACCCGTTCCTTGGTTCAGGACTGGAATACGAGGAAAGGCTTACTAAGGTCATGGCAGGTTATGAGACTAAGACATGAATATGATAGCAAATGCTAGAAGCCCCATTTTGAGTCACTCCTGTGCGTGTACAAAGATAGCCTGAACAGTCAGAGATGAAGCATGTGCATCGATCAGCTTGGTTTGGCTCTCATTGATTTTCTGTCTGTGGTGTTCCCTGAAGAAGAGCATTTTGCTTGAAATCCAGTGGGAGCTGGAATTGCTTCAGTAAATCTTGGCTCCCATCGATGCAGCTTCTCAGAGCATGATAGGGCTGTCCTGGGGCCAGAATCTGGACTCAGAACATGGGACACCAGCAGTGACTTTAACCCTCTTCAGCAGGGAGGGGGTGGCACTGCCAGAACTGCCCGTAGCTGAATTGGGTCTGGTGATGCCAACAGCAGCACACATTCCAACTGTGGAGGGGCGTGCACTTCCGTTGCAAGCAGGATCATGCCCCCAGGGATAGGGGGTGCATGATTCTGCTTCCAAGCAAGGCTTTGTTTCCTTTTTTTGTTCTGCTGCCACCACAGCAAGCAGCAACACACTGAGTGGCAGCAGCACCCCCGCAACAAAGCCAGGGGGCTGCATGTGGCTCACAGGCTGCACATTGCCCACGCCTGTTCGGAAAACAGAGAGGCCAGAGGGCGGCGTTGGCAGGCTGGACACCCCCCGGTACTGGGCTTCTCGGGCAGCACCTGAGCTCTGCCAGTCTGGCCTGTTACAAGCTGGTTGAGGTTTGATCTATCCACTTTTTCTACTGTTAGCATTTTCCCCTGTCTCCCTGAAAGACTGATGCAGCTTTTTAAACTACACTTACAAGCTCTAAAAGATTAAAGGGACTCTCCGTGTTTAACTACTTTGAAGGCTGGTGTTTATATATCAATAATTGGATGCCATATGCATTGCTATGGAACTTTTTCCTCATATGCAGAGTTGAAAATTTAATATCTGGCAGGCAGTCCTGAGGTTTGCTTATTTGATATGCATTGTGTCATTGCATTTCATCTTGTTGTTTATGTGTGCGTATTGCTGTTCTTATTATTGACCCACAAGTGCCAGAGAAGTGTGCTCCTGTCAGGGAGTGGTGTATGGGCTCTTTGCATAGCATAGTCAGAAGCTAAATGCACGAGTTTCTTTGTCCTTTAGCAATTGCAGGCCCTTTTCAGAAGTGGTCATTCTCTGGCCTAGCAGTACTGTTGAGTTTTTCAGTCACTGCTGATACGTAGAATGCTGCGACCGCAGGGTAAGAGATTTCTGGGAACGACTGGGTTTAGGATTCAGAGTTGCCTGTCGCAGTGCATCACGGTGCACTTGCTGTACAACAGGCCTGTGGGAAATGAGTTCTGTGAGGGACTGAGACTCTTTAGCTTGGCTAAGAGAAGGCTGAAAGGACACGGGCTAGCACTGAAAGGCTGTGCCATAGGAAGGGGGCCAAGGCTTGTTCTCTGTCGCCCCACAAGACATAGAAACAGAGCGAGTCAGAAGGAACCTCCTGGGCCATCTAGTCTGACCTCCGGCACCAGCCGGCTCCGCTCACGACATGCCCACCATGTGGACGTCCAGCCTATCCTTGAACACCCACACCGATGGGGCCTCAACCACCTCTCGTGGAAGCCCATTCCACACCCTTGGGGTCCTGACTGTCAGGAAGTGCTTCCTGGCATCTAAATGGAACCTTGGCTCCCTGAGCCAAATTTGCTCTGTTGCAGCGCATCGTGCCTTCCTCTGCAGGGGAGAACAGGTCTCTACCCATCTCCGTGTGACACCCCCTCACATACCTGTATGTCGCCAACATATCCCCTCTGAGTCTCCTCTTCTCCAGGCTGAAGAGACCCAGTTCCCTCAGTCTCGCCTCATACGGCATCCCCTGCAAACCGGCCACCAACCTTGTGGCCCTACGCTGCACTGACTCTAACCTGGCTATATCCTTTCTGTAATGAGGGGCCCAAAACTGAGCACGATACTCCAGTTGCAGGCGCACCAGAGTCGTGTAGAGTGGTAGTAACACCTCTCTTGATCTAGAAGCCACACTTCTGGCTATGCAACCAAGGGTGGTGTTCACCATCTTGACCACCACATCACACTGCTGACTCATGTTTAGCCTGTGGTCAACCAGTACCCCGAGGTCCCTTTCACAAGTGCTGCTCTCCAGCCACTTGTCACCTAACCTGTACTTATGACAGCTATTCCTATGCCCCAAGTGCAAAACCTTGCACTCATTCACATTGAACGCCATCCTGTTGTCTCCTGCCCACTTCCATAGTCTGTCCAGATCTTTTTGGATCTGGAGTACCTGCTCCTCAGTAGTGGCCGCTGCTCCAGGTTTAGTGTCGTCCGCGAATATGATCAGCAGACTGTTCACCCCTTCTTCCATGTTGTTAATGAAAAGATTAAACAGGATTGGCCCCTAGATCTGAATGGGCTTCCGTTACAGCAGCACAGATTTTGCTGGGCCAGCAGGAGAAATTTGTGGGTGGAAAGAGGAGCTCAAGAATGGAACCAGTTACCCGGGTTGGTGGCCGTCACTCACCCCGGATTTTCTGCATTGAGCAGGAGGAGGGCTGGGAAGCCTGCAAGGCTTCCACCAACTCCGCGATTGAACCTGCTGCCTTGCTGTGACCTCTTCATGTTGCCATCCCATTAACAGGCAGCATGATGATTCGAGCGAAGGGTTTAAACACTGGGAATTCATGACTGTCCACTGCTGGGGAGAAAGGGCAGCTGGAGAATGGATACTGGAGATCCAGGATAAGCCATACCATGTCCGAAACCCAGACATGCAAGGTAAGTCCCCGTAAGTGGCTTGTGAAGTGTCTTAAGCAGCGGGAGCTACAACTTTAAAACTTACATGGAGATTTCTGCTGCTTGCTTCCAGCTGCAGCAGCCACTGTGACATGCCAAAAACTGCTTTCTGAGTGCTTAATTGTCATTCCTTCCCTTTCTGGCCCCTTTTCTACTGTGCTTGCCTTGAATTCAATGGGAACTCCATAAATGAATCCTGTGGAATTTCGATACCACTCGGATGCCCTGCCCCAGCAAGAGGGACCCATACGCAGTTGTGGTATTTATTCCCCCGCAGAACCCCTGCAGAAGCAAGTGCGCTTTATGTATGAGTGGAGGTGCTCATCCTGGCTGCACAGAGCCGGCTGGGTGCATCTTTCCATGCAGGCAAAGTGTGGATTCCCATCCAGGATTATCGGCTGCTGTCCCAGAGCTGAACTGGGCTCAGAGAATGAATGCAGTGGTGGCTGAGCAGCATGGGTGGTGGAGGTGGGAAGAAACGTGTTTGTGTAACACTGGTAAGTTCCAGGGGGCTGTTTGCTTCCTAATGAATACCGCAACACAACCGTACATACAGAACAAACCTCTTCTTCTCAACAATTTTATAACAAAACAGCATGAATAATTATAACAACAACAGAATACTACAACCCCTGCACCCAGGTCCCTGGCAACAGCCCCAGTTAAAAAACAAACAAACAACTGGCTGTAAATCCACAGAGTTCAAGTGTCCTTTTGAATCCAACTCAAATGAAAGAATTCAAAATGTCCTCTTCCACTGGTCTGAACACAAGCATCAGCTGCGTGCACAGAATCTTCAAAACTCTGGAAAATGCCAATTCAGTTGCATGTACATGAATTCATTATGTGGATTCACCCCCCACCCAACACAAGCAGGAAGGAATTATTCCTACCCCAAGTCATCCAGGGCCTTTGTGGCAACACCAGTTTCTGCCTCTTCACCTTCCCTGTTCTTTTTGATTCAAATTTCTTAGTCTCACCCCTTTGGGCTGCACCAGTATTTCACAGGGGTTACTTTTGCAACTGTTTTTCCTTTTCCCTGTTTTCCAAGGATGAGATTCCAGCAGCTGAGACGGGTGGTCACTCTAGGAACTCCCTCCTCTCCTGTCTTTGGCTGCATGATTTGGAAAATCAACAAATAAATTGAAAGCTTTCCCTGTACCGAGCTATGGTGGACAAGCTTTTGAATTTGCCTTTTTTAAATATACCAGTCACACCATTTGAGGCACAGATTGCATGGTCCTCTTCTCCCCACTGCACCTCTTACTAAATTCTGTAGTTCTCTAGAGTGGCAACATGGATGCCCTTGGGATGTAGGCCTCTTCTTTCCTAATGAGTTTTCCTCCCCACCACCCCCTCTCCTAGTTTTCAGACCTCTTGCCTACCTGCCTCCCCCACTCTTTCCCCATCAGAGTCACGTATGGTGTTCAGAAAGTTTTCCCCCATGTTAATACAAGAAGACCTTGGGCTCTTCAAAACTCATTCAGTTGGAGCAGGAGGCAAAAGAGCATCAATCCCTCTGACACACGTGCCATTAAGAGGTGTCAAGATAACGTTAAATGCTGGACTGCTGGCAGTAGGGGTGTGCACCTTTCCAGCAGGGCAAATGCTGGAGTTAGAGTCTCTCTTGCTGCACTTCTGCTCCTCCAAGCATTTGACAGTGGAGCAAGTGGGCAAACTTGGCCCAGACGTTGAACTTTGCTCATGCCTTTCCATGAGGCCCTCCCAGTTACCATCCAGTTGCAGCCTAGCTTTGCTGAAGGACTGAGAACATTCAGGTAATTGGAAATACAAATAAGTGGCAACCACTGCAGTGGCTGATGTGGGGCTCCAAGGAGGGATAGCAAATTTGAACAAGTGGGAAAGCTGGACAGAGACTCCCTGTGGCTTTTAAATGTATACAGATTTATAGTCCACACCCTGTGCATGACAACATGCTGGGGATCTATAGCATGGGATTAATAGGCTTCTTTTATTGCTTTACAGTAGAAATAAATCTTGCACTGAAAACATTAAAGTTCTGCAATCCATAACTGTGTTGTAAACTAGTACAATGCATGCATATTTCAGCTGTTTAGACATTCTGAATGTGCATGCTTTAGTTGCAGCTCTGATATTTATATTTTGTGCATCGGGAACATGATTCCCTCTGGAGGAACGCTGGGGGAGCAGGCAGAGAGAGATGGTACGGCAGTAGGGATCTGTGGCAGGGAGTCATGACAGCAAGAGCTATGCAAGGCTCCAAATACTGGGTCACTGCAAGTGTGTATGTGGATGTCCCACTGTTACTTTGCGGAACATGAGGACTACATGCTTGCTTCTAGGAGAAAAAGGGGGCCTCTTAATCAGCACCACGGCCATTTGGCGCCCATATTCTTGGTGTTGGTGCTGATTTAGGTATCTCTGGTCATTGCTTTTGAATGCTTGTTAGCAGGTTGTTTGTAGCGGAGGACCATTTCAGCAGATGACATTGCATTCTGAGTGTGTGTGTGTGTGTGTGTTTCTGACTGCCTCCCAACATATATTCACCAAAGAAAATTGCTTTAAATCTCTGCAAACAGATTCCTCCTCATGCCCTTCCTGGAACTCTTTACAGCAAATTTGTTCTGGACTCTGGTGGATTAATTCTGAAGCTCCTTGATATATTTTTCAAACCCTCAAAACCAACCCCAATCCTAAACTACATTTTATTGGAAGAGTACCCATTATGCTTTCTTAAAACTTTTCATCAGGTTGATGTACAACCAAGAGGGCCTTTTAAAAATTATTCCTGAGGAAAGAATCTTGGAGTAAAATGCCAAGGCACTGTGCCTGCCAGCAGACCTTAAACTCTCTCCTGGGAATAAGCGGGATTAAGTAATTCTGATTTGAACAAAGTGCATTGGATACTTGAGTAAGTGGCGTTTTAGAGCATCACTGAGTTGCATTCTGAAACTTGCCCTTTGGGAAGCTTTCCACTGCAGCTTGTTTCCGGAGAAATGTGCATAAAAATGTGGATATTAGGAAAACATATGCACAAGACAGCACTTCAGCAATGTGGAATACTGCAGGAAAATACATTTAAAATGATCATCTTATGAAACAAATTCAAACAAGTTCAAACAAAAAGTTTGGATTTCTGATTTTTTAAAATTTAAAAAAATCCCATAAGCTGTTCTAGAAAACTGCTGGAACAACTTGACCTCAAAAAACTAACACTCTCAGCAAAATTGGGATTGAAAACCTGTCCATCCCTAATCAAAGTGGCACAATCAATTCTACCACCTCAGAACTCTTCTGTTTATTTATAGACACACATAGATAAGAACTTAAGGTTGAAGTAAAGGCTAGCAAGGAATTGCAGTTTCTGTCCCCTGCCCCCTGCAACCCATTAAGTTGCTTCCTTAAGTATCACAGAAGTCCGTTTTGGTAACTTGCACACTTACTTAATTTGAATCAACAGATTAATCCATTAAGGCCCATGACTGCTCAACTACCATTATTATTTGTTAACAGTCCTAATTCTTTCTTAAACCTTTATAGGGAAGTTAAAAGAATGGAGTCTCATTTTATATGGAACAGCTGAACCCCCATACTCCAATTTCAGCACCCATCACTCCAGGACAAGAATGCTCGAAATGCCATCATCTAACATGGAACTCTCAAAAGTTGCTTTCTTCCAAAATCAGATGGAGGTGCTGGAAGATGAGGAGGAGTACACAGGTAATGTGCCCAAAGACCATTCTTTCTCTGTGGTTGTTTCCAGACAAAAGGCTCCTTTTAAAAACTATTCTGCTATTGCATCTTTTTCTCCCTACTTGATATTTTTTGAAAATAAAGATGCTGAAGTGGTGGGAAAACACAGAAGGGTTATTGGTGGAGGATACCACTGTCTGGACCCCCTGGAAAATTCCACGAATGAGGCAAGATGATTGCAGGATAAAAGCCTGATCTGAAAGTATTGCCCTCTTTCTTTCCAAATCCTTCTTCTATGCATGAGTAAGCACAGCTGTTTCTTTTTCCTTCTTGGAAAAACACTGAAAAGACCAGTTTGCCACCCAGTAACATGAGGACTCTTTAATCTTCTCCTGCCAAGGCCCCTTCTAGAGAAGCTACTCCTTTGGCTTCCAAGAAATTGTCCCTATTAAAACTAGCAAAGGATTTAATGTGCCCTCCCTTAGGACTGACAATAGAAATTTAGATAAAATAAGAATCTGCTCAGGTTCCTAACAATTGTGCCTTTAATTAAAACAACAACAACAACAGGGAAATTTCCTGCCCTTATGGGGCTCTGCAGATATGCTTGAAAGGGTGTGGAAAATGCACACTGAATTACAGATGTGATTGAAAGAAATTACTCCTGGCCATGGGATGGTCTGCAGCAGCAGATACCACTCTTTTCCTTTTCTTGTGGCTGGCAGAAAATTTTGTAAAAATATGCAAAACAGAACAAATGGAAAAGCATGTTGTACAAAAATAGAACTGTCACACAAATATGCTTAATTTGAATAGCCTCTACAGAGCACAGAATTAAAAGGGGGATTGATTGCACAATTTTTAGATACCTTTGCAACAGATATCTCTTTTCATTTCATACATGTATCCCATCCCATGACTGATGGGGATATAATACACAATTTCATAACACAGTTGTGCCACCAATTTCCACACTGTGTGCCAGTTTTCACTAATGTGACACAAGGGCAGAAATGTGCCTTGGAAAAATTAAACCACGGTGTCTGTGTGGGACCCACCTCTTCCTGCGTGCCTTCCAGGGAGGGGGAATCCTGTGCAGCACGGACCTCCACTCTCTGCACTAGCATATTGGTAGTGCCGTCATCTTGAATGACCGCGTGAAAACACGACGGTGCAGGATTGCCCTGCACTGCATCTGACCAAAGCTCCTGGGAAAACCTTGGAAGCATTATCATTATGAACTGTGCAAGGCCCAGATAATTGCTGCTACAACGAGGATTTTTTTCTGTAGTCACGCCTGGGCTTTGGAGCTGTTAAGTGCTGAGGTTCCTCCTTTGTGCATTCAAAGCCACAGCCTTTTTCCTTGCAACGTGTTCTTTATTGACCAAAAGGGGGGACACAGACCACAGAATGAATCTCTGAGCATGCACAGAGCGGTTTGTTGAACCCAGTCTAGCATTCACCTCTAGCAACTCTTCTTAGGAGCATGTGCGCATGCCTGGGCCCCATCCCTTTCCGAGGGGCCTTCTGAAAACAAGTATGCCTCCTCTTTGCATGCCGATTCTCTAATTGGGCTGCCCTCCTCTGCTGACACTGTGCCATGGGGTCAAGAGTTGGGACCGCTCGTCTGAGTCTGAGAAGTTCCCCTGCTCCGAGGCCCCTACTGCCAGCTGTGCATCTTGGTTATTCCCAGAGGCTCTCTGCCCACCTGGGGAGTTTGGCCTTGCGATGAGCCACTCTGCTGCTTTCATCTCAGTGCCTCTGCCTGGCCCTCATTCCCAGGCCCTCTCCTGCTCCTGCTCCTGCTCCTCTCCCCCTTCTCCTTCTGATTCTCCTGGAGGTCAGCCAGCAGCCCTTGAGAATGTACACCCAAAGCAGCCCCCTTTTGCACTCCCAACAGGGGCTTCCTCTACAGGAAGCTACCTCGGCTGGCTCCCTCCTGACCTTCCGACTGCTAGCCAAAGGCATTCCAGTTTCAGAGGGTATGATGCAGCACTGATCCTTCCTCCCCCAGTACCAGTACTCAGACTGACATATTCCCAAGAGGAAGGAGGTGGGTGAGGACACACAGGAGTTGTCTAATGCAGCCGTGCTTTACAGACTGAAGGTGTGGAAGCATCCCAGACACATCACCCTTCTCCTGGAAAGCCCTGTCCCATCCTTAAGCCCTCACTGATGGGACAAAGGAGTGGGCAGGATGCCCAGGAGGAATCTTAACTGGGCTGCCTTGCAGTTGCAGAGGAGACCTTGGCTCGCTATTTACACAGACGCATCCTTCTGAGGACAAGAGTAAAGTCTGTCTCCAGCATTAATCCAGGAAAATCCCGCACCCAAGGTACCCAACGTGTTTGGGGAACTGCACCTTGTGCTAACGAAGGGGTGGGCAGCCTGTGGCCCTGCAAATGCTTTGGTTGGGAGCTCCCATAATTTCTCAGCTCTGGCTATGCTGACTGGGACAAATAGGAGTTGTAGGCCAAAACATCTGGAGGGCCACCAATTGCCTGTCCTTGCACTAAGGCTTTGTAGCAACCACTTCCTTGGGGCAATCACACGGCCAAACTGCATAGCCATGCCAAGTCTTCCTACAGGCTTGTTTTCTGCACTTCAGGCCTTGCGACACTAACCCCTGTAAAGAGATGGTCAAGAAATGTGAAGTATGGCTGGTTTGGCTGATATCCTGTCTCCTAATATTAGGGCTGTGAGATAAATGTTAGGTTCTGTTTGCATCAAGTATGACCCTTAGTTTATACAGCCACTTCCTGTGAGCTGACAGTGTTGAGAAGCCAAGAGTAGGTGAACTTTTTTGGATGCAACCTGAGCATACTTCTGTTAAAAACTGTCGCAGATGCAGCTTTGTTGTCCTTCCAAACTTTTTCTGCCACTGGTATTCAATTATTAACACAGTAATTTCCTGTAGTGTTGGAGTCTCTTTCCAGGTGGTCCCATAAATGTTGGAAAAACCTCTAAATACACAGACACACATGTTTCATACACAACTGCATAGTTTAGTTTAGTTCTGAAAACAATCCAAAAAATCTGAGCTCTGAACTCATGAACCACAAATTTGCCTGCTTGTTCTGGTAAATCAGGACTCTGTCACAGATTTTGTTATGAGAATCTTGGCTTTCCTTAAGCAAGTTTTAGGTCTTCATGTTTGCCAATAAACTATTTTGGAGGCATAGAGACAATGCTTAGAAGGAAGCTTAGAAATGAAAAGGGCTGCAGGATTCACGGACTGGGCCATTATAGTGTAAACCTTTGGTGTGTATAGCCAGTCCATGGAGTAACGAAGCCAAGCTAGGATGCTCCTGGGTCCTGGATAATATTTCAGGACCTTAAAATAGCTGTTCTGTTGTTTTGGACAGCAGATATACAAAATACCTCTATACAAACTATGGACTAGCTCTTCCTGATGTAGTAAAGCTGAGAGGTAACACTTCAGACTCCAGGTGGAGGTTGCCATGGACTAAATGTTCTCGCACTAAATATATCCCTGACCAGATCATAACAGGAAGAGAGGCCTTGCCTAGCCTTCCAGGCTATCCTGCAGGCTGAAGATACAGGTAGGTTTACAATCCCAGGCAGAACTAAGCTTGGACTAGTTGGATTGCTTGTCACTGCTGAACTTCTGGCATGAAGTGTATACTAACCAAAAATGCCCTGTTGGGTTTTATGTCTCATCGTGATTTCTGTCATATTTTGGGGTGGTGAGGGAAAGAACAGTCAGAGCATAGTATTTCCAGTTTTATTTTCCTACTGGTATATGCTGCATTGATAAAATGTGAGTGCTGGATGCAGTTTTACAGGCTGCACTAGGGAGAGTTTTATATCTCTTCTTTCAGCAAAACTGTCTGTCTCTCTAAGGTCTGTGTCATACAGAATGTGGAGACAAAGGATGTGACGGTCCCAATGCTGATCAGTGCCTGAACTGTTTCCACTACAGCCTTGGAAGCCTTAAAACGGGCAGGTAATCAGTGAGAGGGCCCGGGGAAAAAATAGATTTCTTTGTAGGGCCGTATCAATCCTACCCGTAAGACTTTTGTAGCAGCAATTGCATTATATGTCACATGAACTCTCCAGGGACCAGCAACTCACTTGGCAAGAGGGGCAGCCCCCCTTTCTGTGCATACCCTGGCCACTGTGAGAGTCAGCCCCTTTGCAAGTACCCAGGCAGCATGGGGGGAGGCTGGCATGAGCTTCCCCAGAATCCCACTGCAATGAAAAGCCATTTTCAAGTCCCCTTTTTGCATTTTAACATTTCCATCTCCACCTTTTTTAGAGATTATGAAAGGCAGTGTGACAAGCTGCTTCAAATTGTGCCCAAGTGGCATTCTTGTCAGGGTTGCCTGTGGCTCGTAAATATTTTTTTGAACCCTCTAATTTTCAAAAATACTTGCAGGGGGAAAACATAAACAGATTTTAGCCACACTTCTGCATGTCTGGGGAAACCAGGAAGCTTTATTGGGCAGGGTTGGTGCCTGCTGAGCACTGCTCTTTCCACCTTGGGTTTGGTAGCTGTCAGGCTGAGCTGCCAAGCAAGAGAACAGGCTCAAGTGATCTTTGTTCACAGAAAGGAGATGGTGGGATTTAAACCCCTCCATGGCATGGGATCCTTTCCTCATCATAGTCCTCTGGGAGTTGCACATTTTGCAATTTCCCCCAAGACTCTCCTTGCATTTCCACAACTTTTTCTGGGGAGAAGGAGTACTGACAGCTGCCAGAATCCCTTTAAAAGTTGCTTTTCATAGAGCAATGGGGGTTATGGACTGGGAGGTATTTAACCATAGGTCCCAACCAAACTATCCCATTGCCCCATCAAAACCCCCATTTAAGGAGGGCAAGGATGGGAGAAATAACCCACAATGGCCCCCTGAACCTGGCTTATTGCCAGGGTGTGTGTCATGATGTGCAAATCCATCAATTGTAAGCCATTGTATAAACATGTAAAGCTATTGTTTCATTCATTCATAAATGTCAGAGTAGGAAATATATAATGTAGATGCTTTTAACACCATATTTTTTTAAAAAACAGTTAAAATATTATAAAAAACAGGTACAGGGAACACTGAGACTTGATAGAATGCATGCACTGAAACACCTCATCATATGCTATGGAATGCCTGGAAGTAGGTTGGACCTGTGATCCATCTGTTACCATCAGCTTTACATCTGAGCTTATCCCTGGGTATGATGCTTGTTTCCACCACATCCCCCTTGCAAGGCATAAGATCTTTTGCCAACGTTATGAAGTATTTGCTTCTGGAGGATGTGTATTTCCCAGTTCACTCCACTAAAACACATTTGGACATGCTTAGAATAAAAAGAATACTTTTATTACATGGAAGGCAGAACAGGCAGAGAGTCTTAAAGCCAGTTCACATCTTATAAATGTACAAGTTGGGTAAGCAAGGCAGAAAATATAAACCATACACATTCATACTTCTTAATTTGCAAAATGACAAAGAAGCCAATGCTTTAGCGTGCCCTGTGAATACTTTAAGTCCTTTATTCCAGGTCTCAAGTCAAGTCTGTTCTCAAAGTCTCAAGAGCCAACTTTAACAGAAAAAAGGAGGTGGTGGTGGGGTGTATGTGTGGGGGGATGGGAGAATTGTAACCTCCCCCCTCATATTCCTATCTGCACTTCCCTCAGTGATGCAGTGAGGTCCTTTCCTTCAACCACAATTTATTTAAACAAAGCTGGGCTGTTATTCAAATTTATCAAGATTGCAGTTTAGAAAACCATTTCCTTTACACGATTGGCTCCCAGCCTGGCACTGTTATTCTCCCTGGAAAGCATGGGAACAGAACAGAGGCAGCAGACAGGAGAAGCACTATTGTGTGTCCTGCTGAGGAGAGCAAAGTGTGCCAAGGAGAGCAGAAGCCTTCCTCCTATACAGGTAGTCACTGAGTTGCAGATGAGTTCCGTTCCTGAGAATATCCTTCAGCCAAATTTGTATGTAAGTCAGATTACATGAGTAAGCCAAATGTTTGTCTTACATTTTACCTTTCTGTGCACACCTAAGAAACACTTTCATATTCACTAAAACATCTTAAACACAATGCAGCACTGTAATAATGATAATGATGCAGTAATAATAATAAATTAAGTATAGGTACTGAAGAGAGAGAGATAATTTGTATGTATGTGTGCAGGTATACAGTAATATAAAAAGATAAAAACAAAAGAGAGAAATAACCAGAACTTCCTTTCTTTTTATACAGTTGGGTAATGTTGGCAGGCCTGTTGGCCTCTTTGGAGGAGATCAAGCCTGCCAAATTCTACTCAGACAGGTACTGGTTCTCTCTCTTTCATTCCTGCTGCCGCCAATTCAGCATCATTTCCCCATCTGCAGCATGCGGGCAGTGGCGCCCAAAGGTACATGTACATATTTTCATCCTGCCCAAGGCTATCAGGGGTTTTTCCCTGGCTATTGTCCTATTCCTCAAAACTCTGTGAGACGGGATGAGTACTGAATGCATGAATGGCCCAAAGTCATTCACTTAGGCTCATGGCTGAGAGCAGATTTGGACCTGGGACTGAAATCCTGGCCTAAAATTGTTCAGTGGTCTTCAGCACAGAATAGACTGCTATAATTCCCTGTAATCACTTGAAGGATCATTTGTGGGGTGGTTGTTATTCTAAGCTAAGCGTTCCACAATCCTGGATGGACAATGGACAATTCCATCCTGCTCTCAGTAAAGCAACAACGGCGTCCCTCAGTCAAGGCTTGGCAAAGGCATCAGTAAATGATGGATCATTTCCCTTACATCCTAAGATAATTTTCAGAGGACTTCTACAGGTACCCTGCAAAATGGAGTGAGGTGGGGGGCTACTCTGGAAGGCCCTTCTCAAACAGGCTTCTCTGACACCCATGTTGTGGTCCTTTGGGCACCAGAGGAAGAGGATTTGGATTCCCCAGGCTTTTTAGTCCTTCTGTTTTTAAAAACTGAATGAAACAGAAGTGTTGTGGTCTCTTTTCCAGGAAGTGTGTGAATTCCTGTCCCGCTGGCTACTTCGGAGACAGTGTGCAGCGAAAGTGTCGGCGATGCCACCGGGGCTGTGAGACATGCCTGGGCAGGAGCCAGAACTCATGCATGACCTGCCGGCGTGGCTTCTACCACCACCAGGAAACTAACACCTGCGTGATGCTCTGTCCATCTGGGTTTTACTCTGAGGAGGGTAAGGGAGGGAACTGCTTATCACGGGAAGGCATCAACGCATTTAAAGGCATGTGGTTTTTGTTCAGCCTGCCTGTTCATTTCAGATTTTGCATACTGTCATACTCTTAGATGAAGGAAGGATAAGAGATCAGATCTGACATGCAGATGAAGCAGATGAAGTTGCTCTTTTACACCATCTCTTTCAGTAACACACAGCAAGCAAAGTGCCTCTCAAATAAACTGCACTCTTAATACAAAGCTCTATCAATTAACATTTGTCCCCGCCTCTTCAAGTAGGACCCCTGAAAATTAGTCAAGGATGCCTGTGGTCCATTGATCTCCCAGTTGCAGCTGAGTCAGCACTGCAGCCCTACTCTAAGCTTGGTGCGATAACAAATGAGAATCTAGTTTTGAAGAAATGAGAACCCATTTCAGGCTGTAAGTGAAGGATGTCCAAATGATGTAACCAGATTGGTTTTAATCAAGATGTTGATTTAACCTCTTCCATATTTGAGATGGGACAAATATGGCTCCTGGCAGCACAAAGCCAGTTTAAAGTTTGTGAAGTTTTAAAATAAGCCCGTTATTTTTCATTGTTGCATTTCTGCTCTTGGTATATCAGGTTTCTGAATATTTAGGATATGCCAATTTAATTCTTCTCAGATGTGTCTCCAAAAGGATGCAGTCTCAACAATTATTTGTACAAGCAGAAATGACGAAGTTGCTTATTTTGTCGTTCCTCCCTGTCAAAACATCAAGAGTACTCTTATTACTCAGTATTATTACCCGATACTAGATGGTTGCAATGATTTACTCTAATCCTTTCAATTTTCTGTTTTTTTCCCCTACTCCACATTCTCCAAAAGGTCAAAGACGTTGTCACAAATGCCATCAGAACTGTAAGAAATGCACTGGGGAGATGGACAGATGCACAGTCTGCAAAGACGGATTCAGGTAAACTGCTGATGGAAAAACGGTGCTAGGTTTTTGGAATATAGCTGTCGCTCTTTCGCAATCATGAATGCTGCAGCTTGCAGATTATTTAATGAGGAAAAGGGCCCCAAGTGTTGGTGTGTGGTTGCATCCACACCAGGTACCTCTAGGAAGGCCACGGGCAGGATGTAGATAGAAGCAACAGCCCTTTTGTCTCCGTCCTTTTTCTTCTTCCCCGACTCTCCCCTGCCAAGTGAAACTTTTCCTACCTGCACAGTCTCATCCTGACATCTCTGAAGGCTTCTCTTCATGAGGCATTTCCCTCTGCTTTTCTGAGACGGCTTCATAGAATCATAGACTAGTAGAGTTGGAAGGGGCCATGAAGGCCATCAAGTCCAACCCTCTGCTGTTGCAGGACCCCAAATTATACCATCCCACTCAGATGGCTGTCCAGTTTCTTTCTGAATGTCTCTAGTGTGGGAGAGCCCACCACCCTGCTAGGCAGCTGGTTCCACTGTTGTAGTGCTCTGACAGTGAGGAAGCTTTTCCTGATGTCCAGCCTGAATCTGGGTTGTCGCAGCTTGAATTGATTATTCCATGTCCTACACTCCAGCATCAGTGAGAAGAGATCTTGACCTTCCTTTGTGACAGCCTTTGAGGTACTTAATATCCCTCTTTGAGGGATATCATGTCCCCACTCAGTCTTCTCTTCTTAAGGCTGAACATGCCCAGTTTTCTCAGTCTCTCCTCACAAGACAGTGTTTCTAAACCCTGGATCATTTTTGTTGCCCTCCACTGGACCCTTTCTAATTTACCTGCATAGATTTCTTAAATCTTGGTGCCCAGAACTGGACACAGGATTCCATGTGAGGTCTGACTAGTGAGGCATATAGCGGAACTACTATTTCTTGTGATCTGGAAGTAATTTTCTTTGCAAGAGTGAGGCGACCTTAGGTGTGGTGCTTGTACTTGGTTATTCAGTTTGATCCAAAAAGACATAGTGCTTGCGTCATCTAGTGGCTTAGGGCCAATCTGGGCAGAATGGTAAGCGCATGTATTTTGCATGTCCAGTGTTTTCCTTCTTCTAAACAGCTGTGTGGGATGAGATCATGATCAGGGACCAGCTGGGGAGTGGGGGGGTTAGGGTAGCCTTTCCCCCTGCCAGAGTCCCAGGGAGAATCACACAGGCACTGCAGAGCTGCTTTTAGCCCGGGAACAATGCTCCCTCCTTCCCTCTCAGCAGTGAGAAGAGTTTTTCCATGAGAGTGGAGTGTGAGGCTTCTTGGGATGGACAGGACAGGACAGGACAGGACAGGACAGGACAGGAAAGGGGTGCCCCTGCAGCACCTGCTCGCAAAGGACCCTGGGGAAAAGCCAGAACTGGGCATGTGCAATCACTTACCTAACATTACTCTGAGCTTTGAGCTACATACAAGTCCTTCCTCTCTCCAGAATCCCCTTCTTCCCAGATGGCAGACAAGGTCTCTGGGCAATTTACAACCACACACAAAGCACAACGTAAAATACAGAGAACAATACAAATATCATACAATGAAATATTAAAAGCCACATTTAAAATAAATTGTTAAAAGCTACAATACCAATTCAGTTATACAAATTAAACCACATGACCTTTTTACGCATCTGACCTAATGTCCCCATATAATATTAAAGCTAATTAAGTGCCACATCGTAGAGGACAGTCCTGATCTGGTGCCAAAAAGATAACAGAGTTGGCAGCAGGCAGACCTCAGTAAAGTCATCCTCTCCTAGCCTCAGCCCTCCGTCTGCAAAGAGGGGATGGCCCAACTTTCAGTGCTGTTGTGAGGAATACAGCGAGGCAGACTCCAGAAATGCTCTGTGCAGCCTTCTTAATTTAGTGTAAGAGAACCAGCGTGGTGTAATGGCTGGAGTACTGGACTTGGACTCAGGAGGCCTCTGAGCCATGAAGCTCCGTGGCTGACCTCGGGCTAATCACTGACTCTCAGCCTAACCTACCTCATAGGGTGGCTGTGAGGATTAAACAGAGAGGAAGAGGATGTGTGAGTCACCTTGGCTTTCTTGCAAGAGAAAAGATGAGGAGGAGGAGGAGGAGGAGGAGGAGGAGGAGGAGGAGGAGGAGGAGGAGGAGGCCTACCTCTACCTATCTACCAATGGCCAGGCTGGGTTCAGGTGGCAAAGGGGACCGTCTACCTAGCTGCAGACTGCAGTGCTCCCCTGCCCAGCCCCCTTTGCCCTATTACTGAGTTCTTCCTGAAGCACTTAATCTTCTGCGCCCTTCATCCTAAATTCAAATGACTCGCAATAGATATATTTGGAAAGGAGAGGCACAAGAATCTTTTGGAGGGGGAGGAGCAAATAAAAATGTTTATGTTGAAGCATATAAAACACACATTTTTCTGTACAGCCTCTGAGGCCTCCTTCAGACTTGCCCAAGGCAGACTGTGCGCTGTGTACTGCACAGGTTATGACTCCAAACACGTTGTGTTTACTTTCTGAAGGAGGAGTTCGCTGGGCTGGATCTGCACACTGCAAATTAGGGCACACCTGGTTTGTAGCCTTTAACCTAAGTATGGAGATCCCTCCCTCGCCTGACCTCTTCTGACACCAAGTTTGTCCAAGAGGACGGATGGAGGTTCAGTTGAAAATATTAGAAACTTTCCTAGAGTAACCCTGGCTAATTAATAAGCTGGCAGCTTTAAAAAAAATACCGTGTGGTTTTACAGTATATAAAACAGCATCCCAGTACAGACAGCATGTTATGAAGGGTGATGTAGGAGAAGTCTGACAGTCAATATTATGGGAGGGTTTATATCCTGCCATGAGACTGAATGCTTCTCAAGGGAACTTCAGATGAATGGTGCTCTCACACCCGTGTGCACCCTCCAAACGCACACGGTCCAGCAGTCCGTGCTCTCCTTGCCAACGTGCAGCTCCCTTCGCCTCTGCAATTCCAGAACAACGATTGGGCAGCTCTTCTGGTGAGGGGATGGGGCACTGGGAAGCTGCTCTGCCTTTGCCCGGTGGATGAGGGCGCGCAGGTTCCCTGCGATTTTGCTCCTTTCTTCTGATTTCTTTATGAGCGATTTGCTGTCTTTCGCAATGTGTCTGCTGCCTTGGAAGTTCAGGATTTTAATGTCACACAGAAAGCAGTGGAGTACTGCAATATCGCAACAATATGACATGCAGCAGGAGGCAAAGTTGGCAGATACAACTGAAAAAAATAAAAGCCTGCAAGAGCAGATAACATGTTTTAATCCTGGCCGGATTAAAAAGTTTTAGCCAAGGGCCTATTGTGATTACTATAGTTATTGTATTGCATATATACCTTGCTTTTCTTCTTGCAAGGAACTTAAGGCACTTTACAAGGTTCTCCACTCCATTTTATCCTCACAACAACAACCCTGTGAGATATTGTAGGCTAAGAGGCAGTGACTGTTCCAAAGTGGGCTTCGTAGGTGAGTGAAAACTTGAACCCAGATGTCCTGGGTCCCCAGTCCAGTACTCTAAACCACTACACCACATTGGATATACAACTCATTGTATCAGGCAAGTTTCCTTGGGGAGGGATATCCAGATTCGGGGCACCACCACTGAAAAGGCCCTTTTCCCAGTTGCCATCCACCCAGCCTACAATACACTCTACAGGGATGGCAAAGCACAAAGCAAACGATCCCTTCCTCCAAGGTGCTTACAGTTTAAAGCTGGAATCTCTGAGAATATAAAAGCAAGGGAGAGTTGAGAGCTGAAGCATGGGAAGAGGGTTCTAGAAGCAAGGGATTATTCTACGTTTTCATATTTTGAGAGAAGGAGTAAGGATCTAGAACCCCCGACCCCCCAAAGCATTCGTGAAGGATCAGCAACCGGTGCTTCTTAATCTGAAAAACTAAGTGGCTTGTCAGCTCCATTTCTTGAACTCCATTTTTTGCTGCAACCTCAAACAGGAAAAGACGGTGGGAAAAAGGAGTGGAACTTGTCAGTAGGTCTTTTTGGGAGTGGAACATTGGGCCTCCTTCGCACACACTTCTCAAAATGGGCTCCTTGTAGCAAGACGGGTTGCTTTATCATTCTCCTTTGGTTGCTTTCCCAGCAATAAAGCTCCAACTGTTTAGCCTGCTTTCAGAAGGAAGATGATGCATGGCAACTCCAAACAGATTTAGCAAGATGGGTCCCAGTGATAAGTTTCCCTCCAGGAAAGAAGTGGAACTAAAAATGTCAAACACCAGAAGCTTTATCTGGTGTTTATCTGAACAATTTTTCAGTAGGAACCCCAAGGCCACCTCATGCAGTGCTGTGGTCATTGCTTTGGTGCAGAGCCCAGGGCTTCTTCCCGTGATTCATTTATAGGGCAGTAATTGGGCTGAAGTGACTGTTTCAATAATGGCACTTTCACTAAAGTAGAAAATTGCAAGTTCCCAGAAGATTATCTGCTTCCCAGGAATGGTAAAAATGGCTTTTGTTGTCAGGTGTAATCTTTACAAAGTTTCCTTTTATAGTTTGCTAACCTTTGAGGCTTGGCTCCCAAATCATTCTTATCACCTTGAAGAGCTTTTGCCAACAATGTTTCAGCCTCTGCCAATATTATGAGCAGATGTGAATGGACTGAAGAATTACCTTTTTTTCTCGTTAAAGCCATGATGGGCACACTCTAGATCAGAATGTCACCATGTTGGAGTCCTCTGGCCTTGAAAACCTTACTTTATTTTCAGAGTCTGATGTTGTAAGGAATTGCTTAGACCAGGGACGGGAAGCATGTGGCCCTCCAGATGTAATTGGAATGCAATTCCCATCAGCCCTAGCTTGCATAGAAAGTGCAGCCAGAAAGGAATCTTAACTTTAAAAAATATTATGCCACCATGGTTTCCATTTATTTCCTACACTGATGCCCTCTAAACTTCTCAAACCAAAGTACACTTCAGCATTAAGTATATGTGCCTATATTTTTTCTGATACACACACATGCACAAAATAATACATATTTGCACATGCTTCTTTTGTATGTTGTAGAAATTGTAGTTTTGCTGTTTCATTAGGTACTAAGCTACTGATAAGGCCATTTTACTGTAGGGCTGGGTTCAGACAACATGATAACCTGGATTATGGTTCATTATGAGTTGAGTGTGAGTTGTCATTGAACAGAACTGCTCTAACAAGCCATGGCTTATTAACCATGAAGAACCCATGAAGAGAACCATGGTTTGTTGTTGGGCTACAAACCGTGAGTTATCAAGCATATTTAGCTGTCTCAACTGGGTTCAGGAAACATGATAAACTATGTTTCAGCAAACCATGGTTAAATGACAACCCAGTCTGAACCCAGTGTAGATGTTCCATAAGCAGATGGGTTATAGAAAAAGAATAATAATTAGTAAGCTCCTTGGTTTCTTTAGTGATCTTGATTTATTGTTGCCAATGTTCCTATTGTTGCCTTTTTTGTTATATGTATCTCAAAATGAAATGTCATGATTAAAAAGAGACTTCTGGACAAAGATGTGAGTTGCTGTCCAACAACATCTGGAAGGCCCCATGTTCCCCATTCCTGGCTCTGAGGTTGATGGCTGAGTTGGATTTAAGCCCAAGGAGATCCAAATTCAAATTGTCACTCAGTCTTGAAGCTCTGTAAGGGATCTTAGTTTTTCACTCTCCCCACCATGCCCTTTTGGGGAAGAAGAAGTGCAGAATATAAATTTAATAATTTAACAGCCTTACCATCCTCACAAGGTGATTGTGAGGATAATATGGTAAAAATACTTTAATAACATAAATAAATAAAATAGAGGTGACCCATCCTTAAAGATGACCTTAAAATTGTTTTAAATTACAAGAACATGTATATGTGCAAGGGGCTAAGCTCCTTGGAGCAAGATAAGACAACAACAGAATCTTTCTGCATTGAGCTTATGGCAATGAAGACTTTGACACTTGCTGAGTGGGTATCATGAGACTGAATGTTTAATTGCTCACAGAACAAAAGCAGTTCACAGTCCAACTTCTGTGAGAGAAGGAGAAGTTGGTAGTTCTCTGAGTGTGGGCTGAGAACTGTGGAGGGATTCAGGGAAGCAAAAAGCCAGGAAGCCCAGACGCAAAGAGGCTGAACAGAGAAGACTGCAGGAGAGACAGATGGAGAATGAAGCTTATGGAAAAGGGCAGAAGAAGCAAAGTGAGATGAGAATAATGAAGACTATAAAGTGATGGTACTGTGCTGAAGACTGAGATAGATAAAGGGAGAGGAAGGGAGGGATGCTAGTCAGGAGATGGAATGGGACAGAAAAAGCAGGACGCTGAGGAAATACTGGCCGATGGCAAATGGAGCTGAAGACTGCAGCAGCCAGAGGGATAATGCATGCTTAAGGTGAAAATGTGGGCAGGCAGATGGGCTTGGATGACAGGGAATTACAGGTTAGGGAGCCCAGGGGTAATGCTGGCCAGAGCTGAGCTGAGACTTCGACTGCCACTACAGGGTTGTGACTCGGCTGTCTGAAGAACCGGGGGCAAGGCCAAAATGCATGTATTGGTTGGCATTAGCCATCCGGTTCTTTCTCTCGAGGGTGCCAGTGGACATTACCTTTAAGGAATATTTGACACACAGTTCCCAGCAATGAGGCTAATTAACGTGCTCAGACAATTACGCAGATTCAAAAGAATCATAGTTAAGAGTGTGAACAACTGAGTATGTAGGCTGGGTCTCAGCCGCTGCTGAAACGCAAGCATGTGTTACTGGGAATTCACTGTATCAGAACTGTTCATACCTTGATCTATCAGAAAAGGAGCATGGGTTTTAATTTTGAGGGGGAGGGGATGTCCACTAGCCACTTAATATTTCATACCCTACTCAAGCCAATAAGCAGAGTTTGTTTGCAAGTCTGGGCGAACATCTGAAGACTGCTGGGTGGACGTGGCTGGAGCACTTTCCCTCCCACTCCTTGTGTTCATATCTACATGCCTGAATGCATGAACTATTCTTTAGCTAATCAATACTCAGTGTCTTTGCCACAGGGTGATTTGACCTTAACTGGACGGGATTAGCTGACCGAATGAATGGCTGGACAAAATTTTGTGGTCTGCTAGGTTACATGGTCTTGTGAGCTTAAAAGATGGTTGAAAATCATTTTTTCCTGCATTTTTAGCACCAACCATACCATGGCAGGATGGCCTTTGTGTAAGTCATGGTTATCAACAGAAAATAAACAAAGACGCTTCTTGGGATCCAGAGGCTGGGGACCTTTTGCTTGGGGGCAGCACAGCTTTGCTTTCAGAGATTTTGTGTCTGGGATTCACCTTGCTCCCCACTTTAAAAAAAAATATCAGGCTGCCACAGGCTCTTTGGGGAATCAGGCTTGACTGCCTATCCTTTTGTTGTTGTGATGTGCCCTCAAGTCATCTCCAATTTATGGCTACTCTTTGAAGCCTCCAAAATGTCCTATCCATGACTGCCCTGCTCAGCTCTTCCAAATTCAAGGCTGTATCTCCCCTAAAGGTGTCCATCCATCTCATATTTGGTCTTTCTCCTCTTCCTCAGCCTTCAACTTTCCCTAGCATGCTGGTCTTCTCTAGGGAATGTTGCCTTCTCATGGTGTGCCCAAACTACAACAGCCTCATTTTGTCATTTTTGCTTCTAAGCCTATCTGTATATTTTAAGAAAAACTCTCCGCGTATGGAAGTTTAATTATTTAAAAAATGGCAGAAGCTCTTTTGGTTCCCCAAAGAAGATTAATATCCATTACAGTGCTTGCTCTGTTTTAGCTGCCCTAAAGATACCATCAAAAAAACTCTTCAGAACAGACAGCAAGCATTTTTTCTTGTGTGCATATAAAAAAAGCATTATTGCTTTGGTTTGGATAGGCTGATTTGGGCAGAAGAGATATTGCAATCGCAGGTATATGGATGTCTAGAGACGGAAGCTTTAATAGGATAGATGGTGTATGTGTATCAATAAGAGGCAGTTCCTGCAGAAAAGAACATGTAGTCAGAACAGTCAAAATGCACAGCAGCCACAGAGCAGTTCAGCAACTAAAGCAGCCATTGTGCGCATGGTTGCAGGGCCATTGGATGAAGAAAGGCTCGGGGGCAGCCTGCTCGCTGCTGGAGATCCCCAACATGGTGATGGAAGGGTGGATGTTTCCTGCTGGCTTGAAGCAGGCACATTGTGAAGGAAGCTGGATGGACCTCTAAGCACCTCCTCTCTGTGGCTCAGCCTTGAAGCTCTGTGGCAGGTCTTGAAGGCACACGTCCCAGATGCCTTCTTCTTTTCCTGTTGGCTGTGGAGATGGGGTTAATGCTGCATCAGGGAACTGATGGGGAGGGGAGAGTTAAGCCTACCCCACAAGGCCCAGGCTGTATCTCTTCTCCCCAGTGGCTGCTTTTCAGGATAAGAAAAAAAAATACTGGGATTGTGTAGCTCGGGCGTAATTCAGCTCTTTCTTTATGAACAAGGGGGCATGTGATATTTAATTGATTACATATATCCATCCCTTCCTTCGAGAAACTCAGGGCAATGCATGTGGCTTCTCTGCATCCCACCCTAGAGAGTCTTGTGTGGAAGAGGCCAGCCTACAGTGAGTGATGGACCCCACGAATTTCACAGCAAAGTGAAGCTTGGAACCCACAGTTTCCCAGTCCTAGTCCCAGTCCCACTCATCATGTTGCTGGCTGACATGAGACAGTATGGATGGGCTTGCAGTGCCTTGCAGAAGTATGTATCCCCTGAGACTTTTCCACATTTTCTTGCGTTACAGTCTGCAATTGAAATGGAGATAGTTGGCATTGTTATCACATGATACACACCTGGTGTGCACTTATGCAACCAAGTGCTAGTCTGTTTCATTTACTTAATTTCTATACCATGATAAAAATATTTTGCACCTTCACAGTGTTGAGTAGTTTGTGTACATCAAGGAATAACCATGCCAAATAAATTCATTTCATCCCAGATGGTAAAACAACAAAATGCGGAAAAGTCAAAGTGGGGTGAATGCTTTTACAAAGTACCTCTTTAACCCACAAGTTGGTCTGATGCTTTACATTTCTGGTTGCAGTTTTTATATGGGGGAGGGGGGCAACATTTGAATATTGTCAACAAACTGCATGGCACGCCAGCAGTTTAGCTTAGCTTACAGACAAGCTTGAGCTGAATTTTTTTGTGTTTTTTAGTCCTTTACTTTTTCCAACAGGCAGCTGGAGGGAACTGTGGCGGGAGCACATGGGCTGAACGTTGCCCACCCACCATGTATTGCCCACCTCTGGCTTATGCACTCACGCAGTGGTTGGGTATACTTCCGGGCAAAGAAGAAAGGCGGCCACAACTTTCCCTCCCCAACATTGAATATCAGATAATATAGCTTTAAAAAAGAGGGTTGTGTTTCTAGTCCACATGGTTAGGGAGGGGACACTGGAGACCAACAGGTAGCATCAGGTGAGGAAAAGGAGACAAGACAGAACAGAAAGAGGCTTCCAATAATAACTAGGTGCTGGGTAGCAGTCCACGGTGGTCTAAATTACAGGAAGCCAGAATCCAGCCAGTTTCCAGATTCCAGCTAGAAAAGTTTCCTGACTGATGCAGCAGTATGGCAATGGAACCCATGACCCAGGTAGGTTGTGGGCTCTCATACTGGAGGCAGGCAAGAAGCAGTTGGACAGCCCTTTGTCGGGGATGCTTTAACTTGTGGTCCTGCCCTGTGCAGGGGATGGACTTGATGGCCTTATAGGCCCCTTCCAGCTCTACTATTCTGTGATTCTGTGTAACAGCATGCTCTTCCTCTTTTATAGTACTGCCTTTTTTGACTCTTCCTGGCTGTCTACATTTAGCCTTTCTCCTTCCTCTTTTCTAGAAGTTTTCTAGAAGTTGCCTTTTTCAAAAAACTTGATGTTGTTTGGAATCTTGAAAGAGGATGGCATGATGCCCTTTGCCTCTGAAGCTAGGAAGGGCTTTGGTTGTGCCTTGCCTAGCACCTTTAACGCCTGTTTGGGCTGCAAGGATGGGCACACACGGGTGGGTGTGTCATCACACTTTGCTGTCAACGTTCTCCTTTGCTTTCCTGGATAGCCTTGTGGACAGCAGCTGCATCATGGGGTGCAGACCGGGCATGTACTTGATCAAGGAGCCAGTGCGATGTGAGGGTTGCCACGCGAACTGCAGGACCTGCACAGGTACGTTCTAAAGCTCTGCGGATGGTCTCCAGCTTGCATCTCCACATGTGGCTTTGGTTACAGAGGTAGACAGGGCACGGCTGGTCGGAATAGTGCCTTGAGGGCTTCCGCATCCCTTGTTGCAGAGAAAAGCAAAGCCAACATGGAGGTTCCACAAGTGAAAGTCCAGTAGCCTTGGGTGTGGGGCTCAGTCACTGGGTGTGGGGTGCTGTTGTGGGTGGTGCTTTGCTGTGCCCTCTCTGGGCCAATTGAACTGTAACAGCAGACCACTGGTTGGTGTTGCATGAATGAATCTTAGGTCTGTGCTATCCCTGGATTCCTGAATCATAATGAACTTCATTTCCATTTTATTTTAGGGGGCCAGCATAAACCATGGTTAGCCAGCTGAACACAATGGCAAACTTCTGGTTGCCATGGGCCACTGCCCAAGTTGGGGAGGGTAATGCATGACTCCAGGGTGAACTGGGTCTGTGTGTCTTGGAAACCATGACTGTTTTGCTTGTTATTTCCCTAGCTAGTTCTAATATTTCTCTGTAAAGTGTATTATCCATGCTTCCTTCATCAGCATCACTGATGAACAGAAATATACTGTGCTGATATTATGGGCTGCTTTGTTTACTACCTGAAGCTCTGTGCCAGAGCAGCTGGGATTCAACATTACTGTCTCTGAATGTTGGAGGGTCTGCTTGGCTAGGAAGGTGATGAACTACGAACAGATACCGCGCCTCCATTCTTTTGTCTACTCCTTTTTTAAAGACCATCTTGACTAGTGGCCATCCCAACATCCCATAGCTATGAATTCCATGCATTTTATATTTTGTGTAAAAAAGGTGTTTTCTGAAGAAATGAGAACAGAACATTGAGGTTAGGGAGGAATAATCTTTGAAAGAGACAAGAAGAAAAACTGCACTCAGAAGTAAAAATGGATTACTTCTGAGTAGACATCTATATGATTGCACTGTTGGCAGAACCATTCTTCGGTCCAGGCCAATATTTCAGAAAGCCCAGGACTGGATTAATCTTACCCTGCTTTTGGCTCTGGCCTCTTGGCAGAGCAGCAGAGCAGCAGAGGCACAGGCTGGGAGAGAGGCTGAGTGGCCAGGGGACTGGCGAAGGCAAGGTAGGAGCTGGCAGGGGAGCAGGGGCAGGAGCAGCGGAGAGGAAGGGGGCGGGGCCAGAGGGGCTAGAGGGGCCAGGAGGAAGCAGGGGGGTGGGGCCACCGGCCGGAGGGACTGGACTGCGTCCCTTGGCTGCGGCCCGGGCTGTCCGGAGACTCCCTTCCCTGAGACACAGAGGTTTGATAGTTTATTTGTTTTTGTTTGTGCTGTGCTGTGCTGTGCTTTGCTTTGCTTTGCTTTGCTTTGTTTTTAGCCTAGGTCATCCAAGGCCTAGGTCTATGTTAGCCTAGGTCATCCAAGGACATGCACTAGACTAAAAGCATGGGAGATTCTCAAAGGATGAATAGTCATTTAGAAACATAGAAACAGAGCGAGTCAGAAGGGGCCTCCCAGGCCATCTAGTCTGACCTCCGGCACCAGCCGGCTCCACTCACGACATGCCCACCATGTGGATGTCCAGCCTGTCCTTGAACACCCGCACCGATGGGGCCTCAACGACCTCTCGTGGAAGCCCATTCCACACCCTCGGGGTTCTGACTGTCAGGAAGTGCTTCCTGGCATCCAAACGAAACCTTGGCTCCCTGAGCTTTGCTCCGTTGGAGCGTGAATTTCCTTGTGACTTTATGTAGAGAAGAAGTCACAAGTCATAAATTCCCTTGTGACTTTATGTAGAGAAGAAACTACAACAATAAACTCTGTCTCTGCGTTGAGATACTTATTTCTAAGGGCCCAAGGTCTTCTGAATGCACTACTTCTAGTTTGCCAGTTCTAAAGCAAGAGCAGTTAATGCTTCTAGATAAGAAAAATCTTGAGTCCAATTGGATTCCACTTTACTGTGCAGTTTGTAAATCCAAATTCTGTTTTGTGTACATAGCATCACCCAAACAGAACTGTGTGTTTTGCTAGTCATAAATGCCTGGAATAGTCTCCTTCTTCTCAATAACATGAGCTAGGCATGTTGTAGCAAACCTTTTTGTTAAAAAATGATGTTGGAGAGAGAGAGAGAGAGAGAACTTATATATATGGAAGTCTGGAAGGATGGAAGTTTTACCTTTCCATAAGGCTTGCAGGAGACCATATAAAACCCTGTAAGAATTGTGCAAGGGAGCTTTTGAGTACATAAAAGTGTCAACACTTCAAAAACTATGATTTTACATGGGAAGCCAGTGCAGTGCCCCACTGAGAATTTACTTCACTTTCAGCTCGTTCTGTCCCAGACCAGTAATAATTTAACAGCAAATACAGATTTTTTTAAAAACTGCAAGCACTAGATTGAAAACAAACCTGTGTTCAGACTTTGTTCCATTGGAAGCTGAGCAGCTGCTTTCCCTGGAGAAAGTGGCCATGATCAAAAGAGAAACTTTATTTGTGCCCAAGGGTTGCATGAGCCTGGAAGAAGAGATTGCAGAGTGGGGGTGAAGGGGGTCCTTTACATGATTGACTTCAAAGCCACATAACAGACCTTGAGTTTCAAGTGCAAATTGTGAGGCTTTGGGCTGCCCTGAGCCCGAGAGACCTGCTGCTCAGGCACCAATTTAATACTTCTTGTGCATCCAGACCTGGTGCTTCGAGAAATGGGCTGTGAGCAGTTGGAGTTGGGGTGCTACCCCACAGACAAGTGGTCTCTTGGATTCAGAGAACAGGTCCATGCCATTGCTTGCTACACGCTCCCTGATGCATGGTGCTTTCTCAATCTGGAGAACTTAACTGCCAGCGAGGGCTGCTGTGCCTTAATCACTGGTATTAAAGCTGCAGGGCAGATACTGGGTTGCAGCCTGGTAACCCTTCTAGGGAAGTTTGAGGCATCACATCATTGTAAGTGCATTCCCTCTTTTTATTGAAAATGACCAGAGGGGTACTCCTAGCCTTGTCCTACAGCCTGGAGTCCCACAGGCAGTGTTCCTTGCCAGAAACAGCTGCCCTTTTATCACCTGGTCTGCAGCCAAATTACAGCAGGGAAGCATTAGTTTCTTACATGCAGTGTACTCTGAGTGAGTCCATCTGCTCTGGCCTGTAAAATGCTTCCTCCTATAAGTCCTGCTTCTCAGGACCAATCAGGATGTTGCCCCCTCTCCCCCCAGGATGCAATTTGAGACCTTCACATGGTAAATCCCAGATGGCCAGCTGTCTCCAGCCAAATACTTGCGCTCTGCTCAAAGTCACGTGCAATGTTCAAGGCATATGTGGTTGCTTATGTGGTGTAACTGGTTTAATAGCATGCTTTATCTTGAACCCGACTTTTGCATGTGGGGTGGGTGGGGTGGGGCCAGTGGCAAACAGCAAAGGAGAGGCAAGAGCCACCTCTTTGTTAAAGAGCCAGTGCTGTGTGAGGGTTCAAGTGTCCAACTTGGACTGAGGAGAACCAGGTTCTCATTGGGTTGCCTTGAGCCAGTCATGCATTACAGGGCTAACCTACCTCACAGTGAAACTAGTACAACTAGGTGCATACGAACGTATGTGTGGCAGTAGATGACTGTAGAGATAAGAAAAGATTTAATTCACAGCCTGGATTCTTGCTGGTTAAATGGAAGCTGCCCTTGACCAGGCCTCTATGTTAGGATTATTGCTCTGTCCCTGGATCTTTATAGTGCTATGCTTAGCATTAGCCACTGGAATGGTAAACAGCTAAATACTGGAAATACTGAGGGGACTTGGATAGGACTGCGAATCTGAGAAGAACAGGTAGATATGTAGGACACAGAAGTTGCTGCTTGACTGTTGAGGAACTTCAGGAAGTGAGCATGTTCAAAGAAGGTTCCACAACCATGAGAGATAGTTACTTCGTATTGTCAGGGAACAGATTCACCTCTGCATGCCCAAACTGGCAGGAGACAAGCCAACCTAGCAGTTGTTGGGGCATGATCCGTACAGCACACAGATCGTTTTTGCACTGGGGCGGTGGAGAGAAAATTCTCTGATGCCATCTTTGCTTGCTGGCAAGAAACCAAAGCAGTCCCATCCTGCTCTTTGTTAATGTTGTATTTTAATAAATCACAGTGATTGGAACTTGCATTTCAGCTGTTCTGTTAGACGATGGAAACTGCTGACTTCAGTCAATGGCATGAATTTCTTCTTCATTTAAGTTTGTTCTTTTAAAGGGCTCAAGCATTTTGCCATTGCTAAAGTCTGATAAGGGAACCGTTCTTAGATAGTGCCAGGTCTTGGCCATTGATAGGAAGGGACCACATTGATTTCAAGTGGTTTTAAAGGTGCAATAGCTTCTTTCTTCTCTCTCCTGAGCAGAGCAGCAAGCAGATTCCACTTTTAACTTCCCAGTCAGCTTTTGATCCAGGGATCGTCCACCTGATTGACAGCAACATTTTTCCAATTCTCCTTAGGTCCAGACCAAGAGGAATGTATGCAGTGTGCCAGGAATTTCCACTCGCACGAGTGGAGGTGTGTCTCAGCATGTGGGGAGGGCTTTTATCCTGCCGAGATGCTTGGACTCTCACACCGAGTCTGCAGAAGGTATGGTCTGTTTGGGCAGCCAAGTCCTGAAGATCAGTTCTGGCATGACACAAACATGGATCTGTGTTCTTCAGGGTACTCTGGGGGGCCTCCAGGGGGACAGGTCCAAGCACCAACAGTCAGAACTGTTTGTGCTGCTTTCCATGTTTTCCAATTTAATGCATTTTCTGCAATAAGAAAAAGACAGAAAAAGCCGTAGGGAGACATTGCAGCATTACAGCACCATCGGGAGCCCTGTAAAGTTCTGTGAATGAGACAGAACAGGGTGATGGTGCATTAAAAGACTTTCCTGGGGGCAGCCATGGGGTAGTGAGTGTGAAAACAAATCAAGATGCTTGCATCCTCAGATGCTTCCATCCCAAGGGCCTTTAGTAATCCTCAGGCAATTTCAGAAAGTGGTGTATTCCTTGTATTTCCGCATATCATTTTGCTACTGCCTGCTTTCAGCCACTTTCAACATTGTTCCTGCAGCAGAAATGGTGGGGAATACATTTCTGCCTGGTCAAGTCCCTCACAGGGTTGAGATTAGTGATAGAATACCTGCTCTGCATATAGAGGGTTCTGGGTTCATTCCTTGGCTGTGGAAGACCCTTGCCTGAAACCTTGGAGGGCTGCTGCCAGGCCATGTTGACAATACTGGCCTTGACGGACCCATAGCCTGACACAACATAAGGCAGCTTCCTAGGTTAACTCTCTAAGTAAAGCCAGTGTAGTGCAATGGTTAAAAATATTGGACGGGGACTCAGGAGACCTGGGTTCGAGTCCCCACTCAGCCATGGAGCTCAATGAGTGAATTTGGGCCAGTCACAGACTCTCGGCCCAACCTATCTCACAGGGTTGTTGTGAGGGTAAGACTGAGAGGAGGAAGAGAATTATTTAAGCCACCTTGAGTTCCTTGAAAGGAATAAAAGGCAGGATCTAGATATAATAAAATAAATAAATAAGTGCATGGGATCATGCACTTGGCTACTTTCACCACTGCAGAAACCATTTTAGGCAAGCAAAGAAAAAAGTACTCATGTGGGCTTGGGCAATCCCTGTACTCTTTGTCAAGTTGTCAGTGGTGCTGATTTCTATATCACCCCACAGCCAAAGCTTTCTGGGCAGTTTACAACCCAATCTGTAAAACAAACCCCCAGAATTTGCAATAATAATAATAATAATAAACATTCAGAAGTGTAAAGCAGCAGAAACAAACAGCAGAAAAGCATGGCTCTGCAAACAGCTGGGATGGGTAATTCTCCTCAAGACGGATCCTGCTCACTTGACCTCGGACCCAAACAGGTGTCTGGCCCTGACGTGTTCAGCCAGGTCCTCATGGGCTGTCCAGTGTCCCCACCTGTGCTGATGTGCTTTCTTCAAATGCCACCTTTTTAAAACTGGCTTTGTAGAGAAGAAAAACTCAGAGACAGCATCTGAATGAAGTAGAGAATTTCTAATATAAATTAACGAGACACGGTGGGATTGTGGGAGGGGCTAATAGCCAGATATGTTCCCCACCCTTCTTCTGTGCCGGGTGGGGAACTTCTTTCAGCTTAGGGCCAAAGGCTGTGGGTCAAAAATACCAGCTGCCTGTAACTCAGAAACTGTTCTATCTAGTAAACAAGCCTTGGAAAAGGCATTGCAGTCTTTCTAGAATGGGGAAAAGGCACAAAAGCTGGGAAACCCCACCCAGCAGTGGTTGGGGGAAGGGGTTTGGATCCAGGGAAGGGACCTCTGGGGACCCAGAAGGGCAGGTGTGGGACCCCAGGAGGACTGCCTCAGCCCCAGTCGCTGTTGTGTGGCTTACTTAGAACTACTGCTCTGCTTGCTAGTTACTAGAAATACTTTTCTTCTCTCTGATCCCCAGGTGTGAAGATAACTGTCTAAGTTGTGATAGCTCTGGAAGAAAGTGTATCAGCTGCAAAGAAGGCTTCAGTCTGCTGAGTGGCTCATGCATTGCAAGTGACCGATGCCACAATGGTATGTATTAGCATGGAATTTTAACTAAAGGATGCCCCGTCCAGATATGCAAACACTGAGCAGAACAAAGTCCCCCTTTGTTCATTTCTGTCTTCATATGAACCAGAAAGCATGAAAGATGAACCTGCATGGATGCGGCGAGGGGCCATAACAGGCGATTTTTCAGAGCTGTGGAGCACAATATCAAGCGGTGAGGGAGGGCAATTCTACAGCTTGGACAGAACTAGATTTTTAGTGTTATATTGGAGAGCAACTAGGGAGGAAATGAATGGGAACCCTAGGAACTGGAATTTCAGTCTGATCATTATTATTAGTTCTGCATACCTACATTCCCCAGAATCTCATCCTTATGTGCAGCCACATGTTCCACATTCTTCACTGCCTTCTTGTATCAGGAACAGAGGCGATTTTTAATTGCTTCATGTTTATGGAATATAGAATGAGCCCTTCTGGAATTAAAGTGGGGCTGGGTGGAAAGGAGGGTGGTAAAGAATGAGTGACTTGAAAATATGGTAGATAAAAATTCATCAGTATAACTTTTCCTGGCACAGAAAATACATGGAGCTCACTTTTGAAAAATGGGAGAAATTTGCATATTCAAATCTGTACAAGATGCCAACTGTCACTTTATAGCACATTCTCAGATCCAGCTTTTAGTCATTGCAATGTCTAAACTTCAATTGAGAATTCATGGAGAGACCCCTAAAAGTGACTGGCATAAACCTTCCCTAGCCTGCCCCTGGTTCCTGCTGTTCTGTGGCTTTGCAAGGGCGCAGTGAGCCGAATGGGCCGTAACTCAGGGGAGAGGTGCAGGCACCGCACCGCAAAGGCTCAGCCCCTTGCCTCTCCAAGGAGGACTGGGCAGGCAGCTGCTGGAAGCCCTGAGGGCTAGTGCCAGTGCTGATCAGGGGTCTGGCTCACTGTATGGAGGTTTCCCATGGCGAGTGGATTGCCAGAGAACAGAGCTGCAGTAACCCACCCCCTGCCTCCTGCTCTTTGCACCATCTTCAAGCCAGGGTAAACCACAAGCTCCAACACAGTGCTGTGTTGTCCTCTTCTCATCCACTTTTCCCTGCCCATCCACTGCTCGGGCCGGAATGCCCTGGCACAGAAGATAGCGCTGGCTTGCACGGGTGCATTGGTGCAATGCCTGTGTAGAGAGCTGCAGCTGGATGGCTACACTTGTGCAAGAGAGTTGCTCGCGGCATCCACAAGGCCGTCCTGACCTTGGGACTCTCCTAACAGGGACAATGTGCCTCTTTCAGTTCTCTTCAGTAGAGCAGAAAAGTGTTTGCTGCATTTTTACAGCTCCGAATTTGTTCAGTTGAAATATTCATCTAGTATCTTTCCCCCCTCCCAAACATGTCCTCTCCCAGCTGACGAGTTCTTCTGCGATATGGTGAAATCCAACAAGCTGTGTGAACACAAGCCATTTATACAGTTTTGCTGTCGGACGTGTCTCTTGGCTGGCTAAGCTGAACATTTAATATCTGCCATCTGGATGCCCCGTCGTGCCAGTTCCCTAGGACAAAGTTACCCTTTCTTCCCTTCCAGCTTCACCCAGTGTTGGCTTGAGGCTTCAGCTTGCAGTTCAGATCATTTTGCCAGCTTGGTTTCCGCAGTGTTACGTCTGGTGACCCTGAGCTTAGGAGCATCCTTGCCTTGCTCATTGCATCTTTACAGAAAAATAAATATGCACCTGGCAACATGATTCATGCACAGAAATTGACCCTTCCAGTTTGCATCCAAGCACAAACTTTGTAACACCATGAGCTTAAGTTTTCCCTGCACCTTCAAGAAGAAAAGGGGATCCCACCCACCACCCAGCCCCACCTAAAAGATTGTAGCATTTCAGGATAGCTCATGAATCCCTGGGATTGGTAGCAGTAGTGTTGCGTTCTATTCCAGCGCAATAAAGGAACGTTGAACAACACTGTGACTGGAAAACCCACCTATTCTTGCTTTTGAGTAGCAGAGGTGGCCTTAGCAAACTTGCAGACTGGCTGTGACCAAAGAGGAAATTCTGCAAATGGAAGGAGGAGGTGAACGTGACCTCTGATTTATCCCCCAAGCGTCCATCTAGCTGTGGGCTGCTTGGTGCAACCGGGCCCTGCATGGCTGAGGTGCCTGTTGACAACGTAGCCGGGCCAGCCACCCCAAGGACTGAATTGGAAGCCTTCTCTGTGAAAGGGATGCTAGCAAATTAATATTTCGACTGCAAGTGCGGGCTAGAATAATTTGCTCCCTGCAACAAAAGACCACCCCACCCCTCCCAGGATTTGCATCTCCTAGCTTTGATGGATGGCATGTTTCTGGCCGACTGCAGCTTGCTGAGAGAACCTTCCTGTCTGATGGCAGCTCAGTGACTCCTAGTAAGCAATCCCTTCCAAGAGACGTTCTGTTTAGCCAACCGGGAGGAAAAGAAAACAACCAATTTTATGAAACGGTGTTATAACACATTTGAATGTGTTTGCTATACATTCAGACATATCTATCTAGCTATCTGTATACACGCATACACACATAATATATTTTATAGTTTGTTGTGTGGTGTTTATATAATTGTGTTAAAATATATTTGGCTATGTTGTCTTACAGATTTTTTAAAAAGTAATTTATACAGTCATTGGCTTTCTTCATAGAATTTTTAAATTATTTTTTACTGCAACAGAACTTTTTTTAGAGCATCACTTTCCCTTCTAGTGACATTTTTTATAAGTTGCAACAAAGATATCCCTTTCCACCCCTCTCATCAGACATATGTAAACAACACTTAGTTTTTTCGCCTTATACTGCCTGATCTGATTCACGTTGTTGGTCGTTTTAATAAGTTAAACCTTCAGCCCGTGAAATTGGCAGTAAAACATTAATTGGCTCTTTACAAAGTGGGTTTTCTAAGTCTTTTTTTCCCCTTTTTTCACGGGGGTGGCTAAAATTAACTTTATGTTCATATTACTTCAGACCCATGTTCTTTCAAACTTGGCTGGATGAATAGTGAAAGCAAGCGCAGTGTCTCTGATATGAAACAGATTGATGGTAAAGATGGTAAACATGAATAAAATGTTTGTAGTCCTCATGAGTTACTTTGTCCTTTTTTTGGCTCAAATTATCAAAGTAAATTGGTTTGCTTTACAATGAAAAATATCCAATTTCTGTGCAACCTTTTAAATAATTATTTTGTCAGGACCCAGAAACTGTATTCAGCAGTGAATTGCATACATGGACTTACATAACATTTTTGTGGGATGTAGTTCAGCTGGTCTTATTCAAGATCGCACATAGTTCATTCCCAGAGAGTAGATTGAAGGTCCACAAGCCACCCCTGATGAGTCAGGCAGCAGATTAAGCAGAAATATTTTGAAACACACTGCTGGGCTTGCCATTGCTTCTTTCTTAAATAGGAGGGAATGACTCTTCCGGGATGGAGCAATCCAGCCTTTCCAACCTGGTTTCCCCCAGATGTGTTGAGTTGCAACTGCCTGAGACTCCTGGGAGATGAGTTGCAGCACATCTGGAGGGCAGCAAGTGGGGAAGCCTGGTTTATGCTGTGACAGAAGCCTCAAGTCAGGCATCCCCTTCTTGCAAGTCCAATTGTGTGTGAGGACTGCTCACCAGCCCAGCTTCTTCTGCAGCTCCGTTCTGTGTGTTGGAAAGATGCTTGAAGTGGAGAGACTTCTCTCTCTTTGTGTGTGTGTGTGTGTGTGTGTGTGTGTGTGTGTATATATATTAAAATTTTTAAACTAACACTAAAAAAAATCAAGCATCACAAACATTAACATTGGATTCACTGGGTCAACCTCCTACTACATATTTTTAACATTCTAATATCAAATTCCAGTTAATTTATCATAGTTTGAAAAACATCTCTAAATTTACGCCAAGTCCCGTTTCTCCAGCCAATTATAAAAAGAGTCCCAAGTTCGATAGAAATCAGTATCCTCTTTCTCCTTCAACGATAAAGTCAGTCTATCCATTTCTGCACAGTCCAAGATCTTTCTTAGAATCAATCCATCGGTGGGCAGCTCCTCACTTTTCCAATATTGAGCAAATGCAATCCTCGCCGCTGTAATTAGATGCAACATCAGATAGATTTCCTGTCTGTTAACTTCTTCCGGTATAATGCCTAACAAGAAAACTTCGGGTTTAAAAGCAAAGGGTTTTTGTAATATTTCCTCCATCCATCTATGTATTTTAATCCAGTACTTTTTTGCGTTGTCACAAGTCCACCACATATGATAAAAAGTACCCACTTTATGTTTACATTTCCAACATATATTTGACATATTTGGAAACATCTTAGCTAGTTGACTTGGTGACAAATACCATCTATAGAACGTTTTATATAAGTTTTCTTTATATGAAGTTGCTAAAGTTACTTTAATGTTTCTTTCCCATAGTTTTTGCCACTTTTCTAGTTCAACATCAAATCCAAAGTTTTGTGCCCATATTATCATAGTTTCCTGAACTTGTTCTCCTTCCATTTTCCTGTCAAGTAAAAAATCATATAGTCTTTTAATAATTTTCTCATCTGTTTTAAGCATCACTTGATCAAATTCTGTTAGGTCTCTACAGAACCCCCATGTTTTACAATCCTTGGCATATCTTGATTGCATCTGCACCTTATATGGAGAGCCTTCTCTCCATGCAAGGGGTGCTGCCATAATTTTGGCTCTTGCCTCTTTTGGCTTTTGGCTCCTGCCTCTTGGCAGAGCAGCAGAGGCTGGGAGAGAGAGCTGAGGGTGGCCAGGGGACTGGCGAAGGCAAGGTTGGGGCTTGGCAGAGAAGGGGAACCGGAGCAGCGGAGAGGAAGAGAGGTGGGCGAAAGGGGCCAAGAGGAAGCCGAGGGGCGGGGCAGTGGCCTGGGAGGCTTATAAGACCAGTTTGCAGGGAAAACTGTATGAGGCGAGACTGGGGGAACTGGGTCTCTTCGGTCTGGAGGAGACTCAGAGGGGATATGTTGGTGACATACAGGTATGTGAGGGGGTATCACACGGAGGTGGGTAGAGACCTGTTCTCCCCTGCAGAGGAAAGCAGTATGCGTTCCAACGGAGCAAAGCTCAGGGAACCAAGGTTCAATTTGGATGCCAGGAAGCACTTCCTGACAGTTAGGACTCCGAGGGTGTGGAATGGGCTTCCACGGGGGGTCGTTGAGGCCCCATCGGTGAGGGTGTTCAAGGGGATAGGCTGGACATGTACATGGTGGGCACGTTGTGAGTGGAGCGAGCTGGAGCCGGGGGTCAGACTAGATGGCCTGGGAGATCCCTTCTGACTCTCTCTGTTTCTATAATGGGGTCAGTGAACACAAGCCCGTTCTCTCCCGTGGCATGAGCTTCAAAGAGAGCTGTAGACTCAGATGTGGAAGGTGCTTTGTCCAGCCCTCAGCTCAGCGCAGGACCTGCCATGTGGGCATCCACTGCAGCATCTCTGATGGATGGCCACGCAGCCTTTGCTTAAGCGCTTTCTCCACAGGCGGGCCTGCCAGGTCCTGCCCAAGGCAGACCAGTCCAGGCCCAACAGTGCATCCTGCAGGGAGTTTCTAATAACATTTAGCCAAAATCTGTCCTCTTGCACTTTTTATTCTGCCTCTCTGGCTCAGCTGCTCAGTCCTTTGTGTGCCTGCCTATCAATATACAAAGGCAGCTGGCAGGAGTGTATTATCTCAAATATACAAAGCAGTTGGTCTTTTTTAGGGGAAAAAAGAGCAATAGATTGTTTATGTCTAAATTTATGCTGCTATGATTGAGTGAAGGATAGATTGGCTAATGATTAGTCACTAATCAAACCTCATGTTAGTAATCATTTGATTTTTTTTTAAATCCACTTACAGACTATTACTCTTTAACAAGTACCTTCCATTGTGGCAACCTGATTAGACCTGCACCTGCTTAGCTTTAATCAGCCCTGTAGCACCAGGTGTGGCTGATCCATCTGCTGGATCCCAAGACAACCCCTTTGGCTACTTGGAAGCCATTCAGAGCACTTTGAAGGAAAAGCAAAATGTGATACATATGTACATACATCCCACCAAGCAGCTCCAGTGCCTGTCCTGTGCACTTCCACCAAACCCCTGATAAATCTGGTTTAGATGCCTGCTTGAGAGTGTAAAAATTGGGGCAGTGTTTGTTAGAGCCCATGATTAATTGGGGAGCAGAAGAGTCCTTCAAGACCAAGAACCCCTTTCAGGCGGTTGACTGAATTCAGCTTGGAGCCCTTCTCAAGCTCTGCCCCCTGGGGGCTCTGAGTGGCATGGGGGGAGCATTACCATTGTCTTACTCTTTCTCCTCCCCGCTTTGAACTCTCTGTACCTGCTCAGAGTTTCTGCTCTGCCACCCTGAGCTACAGTGGCTCAAAGGGCGATTACAGAGAAAGACGAATATAATGCACATTTAAATAAGAAGAATTTAAGGGCATATGGAGTGAGGTCTAAGAGAGAAGAGCTGTTATAGGAGGACAGGAATGTATATGCAATAGAGTGAAGGGACGAAAGAAGCCGGCAGTGGGGAACATAGCACAAATATTGTGGGAATGGAGAAGGGGGGAGGAAATGGCCAAAGAAGGGTTAGAAGCATTTGAGATGGGAAGAGAAGCACTAGGAGGAGCAAAACAATATGAAGTGGTTTTCCCTGTTAGAGCAGGGTTCCTGAGGCTTTTGGGTCAGTGGACACTTGGAAGATTGGGTGTCATGGGCACTCTCACAAAATGGAGCAGCCACCTATTCATAAAATGGCTTTCAGAGGGCAGGCAGGGTGACTAAAATAAAAGCTGCTTGCCCCAAAAACTAAATGCAAGGGAGATGTGGGGTTTGAGCTACAAAATGCAAAAGCATTCTTTGGAGTCCATAAAAAGATGGCACTTTGCAACCTGCCAGCCTCAGAGGTCTTTAAAAGAAGTGGAATGAAAATGCACCTTAAGGTACAAAAGTTTAGGAGGTAGGGAGCCAGCAGTGATGTTGACTGGCATATTGGCAGCCATGGGGACCAGGTTCAAGGCCCTATGAATGTGTGGTATGTGGCTCAGAAATTCATTTCCTCCATGACACAGAGCTGTAATTATTCTACCACGCTGTCCTGTCATCAGTATGTCCAGATCTTCAGCCCCCAAATCTCTGCAAATGGAAAAGGTGGTAGAAATGCCAGTGTTCTTTAAGCAAATACCACAGGGGCAAGGGGGTCAGTGGATGTTGCATTTAATTGCAGGAGCAATTCCAGCTGCAAATGGTGGAGGAGAAATGAACAGCATTTGGCTCCAGGAATTTAAATCCAGAGGCTATTGGTGCAATCCAGAACATGTCTATCAGTCTACTCAGAAGTAATTATTCCCTGCATACATACTGTAAAAGTACTTGAGTGATGAAAATAAGGGCAAAAGCCAAAGCTAATTCTGTCTGTGCCATCCCAGCAGGCTGTGCTGTGAAGAGGAATTAAATGAACCTTTGCTTCCAGGATCCCCACTTTTCCTCCACTTCTCTTCAGATTCACATTCATCAACAGCTAAGGGCCTGTCCGCATCCTCCTGAGACACGCAAATAAACTGGTTTCTTTTTAATTCTGTAGCAAATGTATTGCCTTAAAATATCTCAGCTTTCTCCAACCTGGAGCCTTCCAGATATTTTGCACTACAACTGTCCTCGCATCTATGACCATTTGCCATGCTGGCTGGGGCTGATGGGAGTTATAGTCCAAAATATTCACAGGGCACCAGGTTGGGGAAAGCGGTGTTATATTGTAAACAAAGCAGATCAGCAAAAATACTGTGCTTGGGGCTGCAGGCAGAGCTGCATGGGCTGACCAATTTGTTTTCCTTCAGGAGCATCTTCTGTTACTCTGCTTTAAGGGAGAATGTGTGGCGTTGGGCCTTTTGGAGGTTTATACCCTCCTTGTCATCAAATGCAATAAAGCAATATTTGGCTTAAGTGTGAAGGCTGTTATGCAATTCCATGCACACAAAATGTCAAGCACAAACTACTGGTTGCTCGCTGAACCCTTCCAAAGAGGATCAATGGATTCGGCATTTTATGAATGGGTAAAATTCTAACAGCTTTGATTTTTAAGAGAAATTGATAATTTATTGTTTCTGCATGCTTATGTGGTGTGAACAGATGGCTTTGCATTAAGATTGGTACTTCGGACTCTTGTAGCATAAGGGAGCATGGCTTTGATTTCGAATGGGAAGCCATCACAGAGCCTGCTCTGAGCGGGCCCTTCCCTTCCCTTCCCTTCCCTTCCCTTCCCTTCCCTTCCCTTCCCTTCCCTTCCCACAGCATCATTTCCATCAACTTCTCTGTGGGAAGAATACTGAGAAAGTGAGGGGGTGACAGGTGGGGACCATCTCAGCTAGGCAGCCTCCTCTTCCCTTTCCAGGGCCTTTTGCCATCAATTGTCCTATGGGACAATCTTCTTATTTCTGATTACAGTCATTGTATTCAGGTATCTTTCTTTTACTAGCAAGCCATCTTGGAAGCCTGTGTATCCCAGAAGATGGGATGGAAATAATTGCCTTATATCTAGCAAATGGCATTGAGGCAGCTATCTTTGAAATGCATATTTTGAGTGACATGAAACACTGACTGATGTTATAAGTAGATTTCCAGTGACAACTGAGATATTGGCCTTTCACCCTGCCAGACACTCGTTTTCCGCAGAGCTGGCTGCTACTTCCCTGGCATTAGCAATATTCATATTTAGCCATCCATCTTTGGGGCTCGAGGTTCTTATTTACAGAGAAGGACGCCCTGGCTTTCTAGCTCTTCCTTTAAGCTCATCAGACTTTGAAGTCACCAGTTCAGCATGCTTGCCAAGCATGTCTGGGCACAGGTTTGGCTAACAACAGCTTGCACAAGATGATCCGGTGAACTCCTGCATCCTATTGGCTATATTTAATAAAGAGACAAGCAGGGGAACGTTTAGAAATAGTTGCTTTAAAATAAAATGAAACAGCAAACTAGCGCACAAATCCCCAGATCCAGTGTGGCATAATTGTGGAAGTGCTGGACTGGGTCTCGAGATCCACGTTCTAGCCTCTGTTCAGCCATGACTTGGACTAATCACCAGTAGGACAAGACACCACTAGGTGGCTTGGACCAACCACTCACTCTCAGCCTAACCCACCTCACAGGTTGTTGTGAGGATAAAATGGAGAAGATGAGATGCTTGGGAGCCACTTTGACTTCCTTGGAAAAGGGGGCGGGGAGGCAGGATATAAATGCAAAGTGATACTAAATGATATTAATTCCTGATTGCTATGCCTTTGGCAAACTATTCAGTTCAAATGGGTACTTTTCTGATGAATAGAAATATAGAAACATAGAAACACAGCAAGTCAGAAGGGCTCTCCTAGGCCATCTAGTCTGACCCCCGGCTCCTGGATTATGTGACCAAGAACAGGATATATATAAGATTGCATGCATAACATGTTCCATTCTGTTGAAGACACAGCAGCTCCTCTCAACTCCACTTAATGTCAGGTGATCAGCTGACCCTTGTAAGCCACCTTGGGCTCCTTGCAGAAAGAAGACAGGTGGGGCATGAATGCAATGTTGTTGCTGCTGCCGCCACCATCCTCCTTACTTTGCAAGGACCTAGGAATAGCTCACTAAAGCAGCTTATTGGGGGTGGGGGCCGGGGGTGGGGGGGGCGTCCTTCAGAGGGTGGAAGCGTTTTTGCCTTGCCTCTTTGCCCACCACTGAAAAGGTAAACACAGGGACTACTGAGTCATATGAACCAGTTGCCACCAGCAAGTTGTCACCTGCATTAAGTCCTTCCAGGCCTGTGGCAAAGGCTGCAAAAGCAGAAGTGATGGAAGAAGGGACAAAAAACAAGAGGAGCAAGATACATCCGTTATTTGAATTTCAAGGTATGTAGAGGCTTTATAGGGAATGCCCTTGAACAAACTGAGTGCTTCGGTGTGCAGAGGTGAGTGGCTTTCCTGAGCAGGGACTAGGGAGCATCTTGAGAAATGTTTCCCTGCACAATCTGTTGGCCACCATCTGAAAATAGTTTTAGCGCATCATCACTTCTCCAAAAGAAGACAGGAATGTGATGCAGATGGTAGAATATTCCCTCATTTCAAAGCAAACAGACGGCCTCTTCCAGATGCGCAGCAAAGAAAAACCACGCATCAGTGGCTCGTCAGTGCCAGCTTTGCCATTGTCCCGGCTTATCACAGATGGGTGGTGGGCCGTGCTGGTTGGGGCAGGCTTGGTTCTCAAAACCAGGGGGCTGCCAGGGTCAGGAAGGGGGTTTTGCCCAGAGCCCTCTGGCGAGGGGGCTTCAGCTTTTCATCCAGAGGGCCAAATTCTGGAGAGGTTCTTGGTGACCATGTTCCACTGCGGTGTAGGTGGGGTTAAAGGCAAAATCCTTGGGCCAAAAGTGCCAGCGCATTTTAGTTTAACATTTTACTGCCAGTAACAGCCTTAGGAGGAGTGTGTTGAGGGAAATGGTGCATGAAGGGCAGGAAGCTGCCGAATGAGGCACGGTCCCAGTAGTGGTGGAGATGGAGGTGGGGTGGCCCACTGGGAAGGCCCTGGGGGCACGACGTGCCCGCCCGCTGAGCTCCCACTCACCTGCCAATCACCGGAAGAGGCAGCTCTGCTTTCTGCCGTAGGAGTGGACGGCTTGCCTCTCATCGCTGTGGAGAAAGGATGTGGCGCTGAGAGGAGCGGCTTGGGCCATTGCAGGCGAGGCTTCAATTATGCAGTCCCACAGCCTCGATTAGGGATTTTGCAGGGACGGGGCAGGAACTACGGGTGCCCAGACAGTGCACAGACGCTCTTCTTGTCGCGAGGGCTTTTGTGACGATGATGCAAATCAGGGCGCTTTGCACACTCTAGCGCATGGGTCCTCAAACTACGGCCCACCATGCCCATTTGGCCCTGCCACGCGCGTGCCCGTCGCCTGCTCGCTGGGCGAAAACGAGCGGTTTGCTCACTCGGAGAAAGCCATTTCCAAGAGAGCAGGCCTCTGCCTCGCGTGCCTGCCTTGCGGCACGTGCCCGCCCCTGCCCCGCCGCGCGTGCATGCACCCGCCCGCGCCTCGCCTCGCTGCACGCGCTCGCTCGCCCGCGCCTGCGCCTCGCCTCGTCGCGCACCCCGCCCCCGTCTCAGCATGCGCGCCCCCCCGCGCCGCCCGCGCCGCCCGCGCGCACCACTGGTACCACCTTTCTGTCCCGCGCCCAGCACGGGCAGCTTTCAACTGGCCCCCGGGTAAAGAAAGTGTGAGAACCCCTGCTCTAAAGTGCTGCGTGAAGGTGAAGTGTAGATGTGGAGTTGTCACCTTCTCCTGCTTCAGCAATTCGATGCTGTTGTGAATAGCAGCACCGAGCGTCAGAGAGCAAGAGGAAATTCTGCCCTGCCTGTGCAAGCAGCTGCTGGTTTCTATAGTCTGAAGTGTTCTTGTTGGCAAAGGAGCAGCTCTGGGGTGGTTTTTCTAGCGAGTTGGTGATCCTCTCTTTGCCGTATTCCTTGACGTTTCACACAGTGACAGGGATGACACAATAATCCATGCTCAGCCGTTCAGTGTGGGTTGCTGGTGGAGAACCATGGGTTACTGTGTCGTCTGAATGCAGCTGCACCAACAAGACATCGCTTATTAATTACAAACAACCCCTGGTTTGTTGTCGCGTTGGGAACAGTGGGCTGCCAAGCATGGTTTGTGTACTCAGCTGGGATGATACCACATGATATCCCACATTTTAACCCCCACCCACAATTCAAGGGCAGCCCTCACTCAAACCATATTCGAAAGGCTAAGTTCTCATGTTGTCTGAACCCAACTGATGTATCTGAGGCAGCTATCATAAAACAAGCTGCCAAGCATCAGTATTCTTCGCACAATAAAAAGGGGTGGGTGCAGTTTCAGTGTTGACAACCACAGGCTGTAGTGTATGCCCCAGGGAGCAATTATGTTTATCGACTCTTGAATAATTCTCAGAACAACCTGATTACCTGGAGACTTCATTAATACTCTACACTGATGACAAGGCTGCTGCAAAGAATGAGAGACAATCATCAGCCAAGTCAAGCTCCAGCCAAACATGCAGACTCTGCGGGAGAAAGGGCAGCCCCTGCCCCAGCCCCCACCTGTCTGCTCAATACCCAATACCGTTTTATGCTCCTTACCCCACTACACCATAGGAATTCATCCACAAGCTTTCCTGTAGGCAGAGAATCACAGGCGTGTGGGATTTTCAGAGTGGGAAGGCATCTCCGAGGTCATCCTGGCCACCCCTGGTTCAATGCAGGATCTAGAGTGAGGGATGCAACGGCAGCAGGGTGGACAGGAGTGGAGGTTTCAGTGCCACTTCCTGACAACTGTTCACGTAAAAGTGAAGAGAATGCCCGCCGTTATGGCAGACCAGAGTGTGGGTGGGGACTTCCCGAGAGGACTTCCTACCTCATCCATGGGACATAGCATGGATCATTGCTATGGATATCGGCTCACTTATGTCTGCATTTGAAAGAAACTCAAAGGAAAAGCATACCAGGTTACCTTGGAGAAGTCATAATTGCTCTGCTGCTAGTTGCGAAGTTGCGTCCAACCCTTCGCGACCCTATGGACAACACTCCTCCGGGCATCCTGTCCTCCACCATCCCCCAGAGTCCACTTAAGCTCACACCGACTGCTTCAGTGACCTCCATCTAGCCACCTCATTCTCTGACATCCCCTTCTTCTTTTGCCATCTATTGTTCCCAGCATTCGGCTCTTCTCCAGTGAGTCCTTCCTTCTCTTCAGGTGGCCAAAGTATTTGAGTTTCATCTTCAGTGTCTGGCCTTCTAAAGAGCAGTCAGGGTTGATCTCCTCTAGGACTGACCGGTTTGATTGCCTTGCGGTCCAAGGGACTCTCAGGAGTCTCCTCCAGCACCACAATTCAAAGGCCTCAATTCTTCAGTGCTCAGCCTTCCTTATGGTCCAACTTTCACAGCCATACACTGCAACTGGGAAAACCATCGCCTTGACTATACGCACTTTTGTCGGCAGGGTGATGTCTCTGCTTTTTAGTATGCCGTCTAGATTTGTCATACTAACCTAACTCACAAGGTTGTTGTGTTGACCCATCTAAGAAGATGGGTCCCACGTGGTTCCACAAGAGATCTGGCCTTTTTGGTCATTGTTCCATGGTTATGAAATGCCCTCCCTGGAGACGTCCACCTTGTGCATGCCTGACTGTATGGGGAAAAGACCTTTTGATATTCTCTGGCTTATTTGGAGCACTGCAGGAGCTCTCCATGGTGTGCTAAGCCCCGATAGTCCCACTATAACCCATGGCTCCTATAACGCTCAAGCGCAACCCTTCAGTGGATCAGGATCCTCAGGGGCATACGCTTTGTCAGCCTTCCTTGCACCTCAAGTCATTTTATGTCTGCAATGTGTTGAGACCTTCTTCTTGTGACACCAGCTGTTCAGCCTCTGTTGCTCTTAACAGACTTTTTGCTGTGCTCCTTTGCTCTGATTGAAAAAGGTTTGGATTTTATTTGTATTGTACATTACCCTGAGAACTATTCACTGGAGTGCGATGGACGGAGCTTACAAATGAAGAAATACGAAGAGGATAAAAATGTAGCAAATGTGCCAATTAATCAATTCAAGGTCGAAAATGTATTGCCAATCACAAAAATTTACCAGTTGAATTTCTTCTAATCATACTGTTGTTAGAGGCATAGGAGCCTGCCTGAAATGGGGAATGCTGGCATCCTTCTTTACAAGGTTTAGCTGCTAGATGATCCCCATCTCCCGGTACATTCCCTTTGCATTTCTTCAGGTGCTTAATTACTGTCCAAGATCCAAGGAGGAGCGAAAGCTATTTTTGTTTGCCTTGCGGCAAACATGGTTGGATTCAAATTATACTTAATAAGAGAGGAAAATAAAATGCAGTCTTCAGCAAGACAGCCTTATTGGACCTGGCAGGTGTCCGGGTGAAGCACGGACTGAAATGTCAATAGAATTCATAGAACATACTGACGTACATTGGACGCAAATTAAGAGCTTGATAACTTAAACATCCATTTCTCCTTTACAGAGGGTATGAAAAGGGGAGGTTAATGTCTTTGCATTTGGAAAATGACATATTAGTTTTTGTTAGGCATAATTGTACTTCATCCCAAAATGCAGCACACAGAAGAATTGTTAGCATTTAACAGAAAGTTAATATATTTTTAAGTTTATGAGAAATGCTGAAGAAGGCTGGTGCCGCAGGTTGGCTGGCTGGCTGGGCCCCTGCTGAGAGGCTACCATCCTGGCAGGGCCTCCCTGACGAGGGCCCCCAGCTTGGTGACTCTTCTTCATCCCTGCGAGCTGCTTTTCAAGCTGCCTCCAACGCCGGGCCAGACCACAGGGGCGAGGGGGGCAAGCAGGAGATGCCCTGGCCACCTTGCCCACTGGCTTGCAGCCTGTTTGGTAGCCTTGATGAGCAGGAGGAGCACAAACAGCTGGTGATAAGGGTGGGGAGAAGGACTTGCTAAGGGGCGGGGCCTGCGAAACCTGAAGCAAGAACAAATCCTGAACATTCGAGTGCCACGTCCACTTGGCTGCCAACCACCGGTCTGTTATTTACAGCCATCATCAAAGGAGTTAGAAAGGATCTGTTGTTGTGATGTGCTGTCAAGTTGTCTCCGACTTCTGGCGACCCCATGAAGGGCTTTCCGCCCTCCAAAGTGCCCCATTTTGACAGCCCCAAGCAGCTCTTCTAAGCTCAGGGATTGTCTGACAAGATGGAGCAGGACAGCCATGGATGGTGTCATCAAAAATGTACTTGCTTCAAGGAAGACCCTGCAGCGTCCCGTGGGGTTTACATCCAGGGAAGTACACAGGAGGGCGGTGCATCTAAATCTTCCCCAGTCAGATCACAGTGAGCTGTTATCTTACTATCTACCCACAGGGAGTGCAGATAATGAGCTGGAGCTGGCACTCCTTCAAAATATGTGGGACCACCTCTCCCATCATTGCCAAGCAGCCATTGAGGACGGCTGGGACCGAGTGCTCTACAGCTTCTAGGGTACTGCATGGTCCCCTATTTTGACTTCCTGACAGAGCAACTCAAAAGCCAAGCAAGCATGTGACAGGTGAAAACAGCTGAGCGTTCTGGTGAAGCCAACAGCCCCTGAAGGAGCAGCGGGACATACAGCCTCTGCAGATCTCTCTTTAAGAAAAGTCGTGTTACACATCCAAGGGAGGGAAGGGGACACTTGAAAGCATTTGCCGGGCAGCCAGCCCTTCTCCTGCTTGGATGCAAATGATGCCTGTTTGGATACTCTTCAGAGAGTCCCATCAGCTGCCGCGAAGGAAGCAGATGTCTGAAGCAAGCAGATGGGAAAGCTCATTTATGTACCTGCTGCTGTCCAGGTGGGAAAAAGGATTCCCGGGTTGATGGGTTGTTTCTTTGAAAGGCCATCAGTGATTCAGTAATGAATGTGCCACCCATCAGGAACTCTGCCAGGGCATAGCCCCTTCCCAGTCTTGGGTACCCCTTCAAGGAGGGCAGGGTGCTGGGGTTTCCCAGGGGCTCAGAGCTCCAGCCCTCGTGGGGCTCCCTCTTACATTGCTGCTGATTGTGGGAAGAGGACAAGGACTTCTGCAGCCAATTTAAAGACACGGGGAGGCCTGCTGGATGCAGCCTGACAACCTCACCCCGGCAAGGCGATTCTCCCCTGCGAAGCACAGCGGCTGTCTCTGGCTATTTCCTTCTTGCCTGGCCATGCTGTTAGGTGGGATGTCACACTGAGAGCCAGTGTGGCGTAGTGGTTAAGAGCATGGGACTGGGACTCAGATGATCTGGGTTCTAGTCCCTGCTCAGCCATGGAGCCAACTGGGTGACCTTGGGCCAGTCACAGACTCTCAGCCCAACCTACCTCACAGGGTTGTTGTGGGGATAAGATGGAGGAGGAGAATGATGTAAGCTGCCTTGAGCCCTTTGTAGGAAAAAGGCAGGATCTAAATCAAAAAATAAATAAATGTCTGGCACCCCAGAGCGCCAGCAAGGATGGGGCTGAACGCAACAGGGCCAGCGTGTGGTGTTTCAGAGCACGTGAACTCATAAGCCTTGCAACTGACGCGCTCCCACCCTCCCGTGGGGTGCAGAACCCCTGTGGCCCTGAGGGATTGCATCTGAGAGACACACCCACATGGACCTTACCTTTTGATGCAGATTCAGTCTTGCCTCTCTGCTGGCGGCAAGAGGAGATGGGAGATCTGCAGTGTGAACCTGGTGGCAGCAGAGGGGTCAGGGTAGCCCTCAGAGGACTGCACTTCAGCCCAAGGTGCACGAGTTGGGCAAAATTGCCACGAAGTGTCAGAGTCTAAAATTACTGAGCTTCGAAGGCTCCTGCTGAACAGGAATCCCATGCTTTGTAAAGCTGCATGACAGGCAGAAATTTACAAGAGAAGTGTTTGCCTGCTGCTGAACTGCTGGGATTAGGACCACTGCATTGGCCAAGTTCCCCCCAGAGCACCCATGGGAACCTTTCTCAGTGCCTGTGAAAATGCCCTGCACCTCACACTTAAAAACAGAATGTATTTCTTGCCAGCAGCTGCAAAAGGTTTCTGTTGGTGCTGGAAAGTGGGGGCTCAGAGGAGCTGCTATTGTGTTGAAGGTCCAGCCGCAGCTCTGCCTGGTACCCACTCCTCTGGGCTGATGACTTGTCCTTTGCCATCACTCTATGGCAGCCATTTTGTGGCAGGGCCAGGGGCAGTTTCTCAAATGTGCCCCAAAGGCTGCTTTCCCTTCACAGAATCATAGAAGAGTTGGAAGGGGCCACGAAGGCCATTGGGTCCAACCCCCTGCTGTTGCAGGACACCAAGTCACTCCATCCCACTCAGGTGGCCTTCCAGTCTCTTTCGGAATGTCTCTAGTGTGGAGAGCCCACCACCCTGCTAGGCAGCTGCTTCCTCTGTTGTGTTGCCCTGACAGTGCGGAAGCTTTTCCTGATATCTAGCCTGAATCTGGGTTGTCGCAGCTTGAGTTGATTATTCCGTGTCCTACACTCTGGTATCTGCAAGAAGAGATCTTGACCTTCCTCTTTGTGACAGCCTTTGAGGTACTTAATATCCCTCTTCGAGGGATATCATGTCCCCACTCAGTCTTCTCTTCCCAAGGCTGAGCATGCCCAGTTCTCTCAGCCTCTCCTCATAGGGCAGTGTTTCCAAACCCTGAATCATTACTGTTGTCCTCCTTTGGACCCTTTCTAATTTTTCTGCATACTGCTTAAATCTTGGTGCCCAGAACTGGACACAGTATTCCAGGTGAGGTCTGACCAGTGAGGAGTATAGAGGAACTACTACTAATGATTTGAAAGTAATACTTCTGTTAATGCATCCCAAAATAGCATTTGCCATTTTGGTGGCTGCATCGCATCATAGGCTCATATTTAGCCCATTGTCCACAATTACTCTGAGATCTTTTTCTTTTTCAGTTCTGTTGAGCCACACATTCCTCCTCTTGTATCAATGCATTTGATTTCTTTCAATAGCACTTGTCCTCACTGATTCTCATTCTGTTGCTTTCAGCCCAGTGTTCAAGTTTATCAAGATCGCCCTGGATCTTCATTCTGTCTTCTAGGGTGTTTGCTATTCCACCTGTGTCATAGTTTAAGGCACAGAAGCCCACCAGAAGAAAAGCTGGCAATACCGTGCAGGGCAGCATGCACTGGGGGACTGTATCCAAGCCAAGATCCTACAGACAACTAGGCTAGATCGGGCCAACTTAGGCTCGCTATAGATGGCCAGCTTACCTTACAGGGAATTTTGATGCAAGATTGCAGTTCCTTGTGTTTACTTTAGGATTTATTTCTAGTGCTGCATGTGTGCAATTCAGAACGAGCAGATTAGTCACCTGCACATGCTATGCAGAGCTGTGCCCTCTTTTCAGGGTGATACATTTCCTCTTTAGCAGCCATGGGTTAAGTACCTGCCCAAATGGGCTCATGCTAGTTTCTGAGCTGTGAAAAGCGTTGTGTGCTGTGCCAAAGGAAGAAGAGCAGGCCAGCCTGTTTCCAGCCCTCCTCTTTTCTGGTGCTTCTAAACCAAAGAACATAAAAATGCACCCCAACACAGTAGGCATGTTATTAAAAAGGGCCATTGCGTCTTTTCCACTTTTTAGCAAACAGCCTTGTTTTGAAAGCCACACAGCTGCCTGAAACAAGCTAAAGCAAACATCCTCCCACCCAGTACATTCCACATGAGGTAAACTATAACACCCATCCGGCAGGAGATAATGGGAGCTGTAATCCAATACATCAGAAGCTAGCTTAGCCTTCCACAGGTTGGGGATCTCTATCCAGGTGTGTTGGGCTTCACGTCCTATTGTTCTGGCTGGGAATCATGGGAGTTGCAATCCAGCATGTTCTGAGAGCATCTGGTTGCGGGAGGGCAAGTTAGGGGAAAGATCAGGGCCTTTCAACCATTGCAATGAGGACCAAACCAGCACTGGTATGGGAGGAGGAACCGTTAACGCAATCCAGAGTCTCCCTTCCTGCATAATTTTAGCCAATCACATCCCACATCTCTTCTAACAGTAGCAAAAAGAGTGATACAAAAGCAACAGGTCCATTAGGCCCCAAACTAGTTCAAGCCTTGATGGAGTGGTCCAAAGAACAGTCCTCTCTTTGAAGGGCTGTCAAAGGACAGCCTATTTCAAGATGTCTCCAGATGTTTGGAATGTCAGCTCCAAGCAGCTCCTGCAACCATAGCCAGGAAGGTTGGGAGCTGAAGTCCAAAACATCTGGAGATCTACTTTCAGCCTTGTTGTTGTTGTTAGTTGCAAAGTCGTGTCCGACCCATTGCGACCCCATGGACAACATTCCTCCAGGCCTTCCTGAGATCAGTAACTGTGAGGAGAGAGCAGGGACTGGCCTTGAAGTCACTGATCAACAGTTCACTCCTGGACAGCATGTGGACCAAGGCATACTGGCCTCCTGGTCTCATTCTCCTCAGTCATGGTAGGAAGAGCAGCATTTCTACGTAGATTATTCTAAGACTTCTAAATCTGCAGCTTCCTTAAGAATCAGCCCATGCAAGCTTTATGCAAGTCTGTGCCCTCTTACGAGCAGTTGCTGATACAGGAGGCCAAGAAAGGGAGTGGGGAGTGGGCACCCTGATCATGTCCCTCTGTCCTTCTCAAAGAGTGGCTACTCTCTTCTCCATGTTGAAATCAACTCTCTGGCATTATGCAGGAAGAGCCACTGCATTTATAGGGGGAGATGGCCTGGCCTGTCAGGTTGCCATAGCACAGACCTCAAACCACATCACACCCTGCTATGCTGAGATGATTTGGAGACTCCGAGTGACACGCAGAATCAGGAAAGAAAACAGAGCAGCCAGGTTGCTGACGGGGACTGGGCGTTGTGTTCACATAACTGCAGTCCTCCGTCAGCTTCACTGGCTCCCCATTGAAGTCCGGGCCCAATTCAAGGTGTTGGTTATCACCTATAAAGCCCTCAATGGCTTGGGACCTGGTTACCTAAAGGAGCGCTTATGTCCATACGTGCCCTCCCGCTGCTTGAGATCGGCGGCAGAGGCCCTTCTCCGGGAGCCCTCTGTGAAGGATATTAGGAGGGTGAGTAACCGGAGGAGGGCCTTCTCTGTGGTGGTGCCCAACCTATGGAATGCGCTCCCCAGAGAGGTCCACCTGGTGCCGTCATTATTTGCTTTTTGGCACCAGGCCAAGGCCTTTTTATTTAAACGTCATTTTAATTGTTAATATTATTTATTGATTTTATACCTTTGGCCAGGACATCTCCAATTATATTGTTTTATATGGTTGTGTATTTATTGTTGTGAGCCGCCCCGAGGCTTCGGCGAATGGGACGGCATAGAAGCTTGCTAAATAAATAAATAAATAAATAAATAAATAAGTGGCGCTGGAGGGGCCAAGGAGGCCATCAGGTCCAACCACTTGCTGTTACAGGTACCCAGTTTTCACTCAGATGACGGTCTAGTTTTTCTGGAATGGCTCTAGTGTGGGAGAGCCCACAAATGCTCTAGGTAACTGTTGTATAGAGTGATATCATGTCCCCCCTCAGTCTTCTCTTCTCAAGGCTGAACATGCCCAGTTCTCTCAGTCCCCCTCACAGGTCAGAGTTTCCAAACCCTGGATCATTTTTGCTGCTCTCCGCTAATTGTTCTGCATCTCTCTTCATCTTGGGGCACAGGATTCCAGATGAGGTCTGACAAGTGTGCAGGTCTGGCCAGGGTGCTTTCTACAGTCTCTTTCAAGAGTGAGCAACTGTTAAAATTAGAAATGGGAGGTTGGGGAACTTGTGTGGAAAGCAGAGTCATGAAATAATTACATACAGGATGAACGATACAGACAAAGACTCATGCTATTTGATAGGAGGAGGAGGTCTTCCCATTCCAAGCTTTATTCTAATCCTTCAGATGGTATCATGAATGCAGGAAATTGCTACTTAATTGCTCCTTGAAAATATAAATCTTAGGAAGTATTTCAGTGGAAGTTAACAACTGGGAGATAAGAATTTACTTTCAGCTTAAGGCTCACCCCCAGCAATGAAGAAGCTACTGGGCTGTCTCCACGCTAAACCAAATCCTATTTAAGCCAAGCCATAAACCACTCAAGCCTTGTCCCAAGCAGGGAGCTTATTATCATAGACGTGCATGCCCACCAGGGGAAAGGTGCTGGACTGTGACTGTGACTAAATTGGCCAAACCTTAAAGAATTGGTAAATTAATGTGGGAAGAGCCGGTCCTTTCAGGACCCACCCCCAGGGCCAGTTCCAGCTATGTCCTCTGCCCCCAGCAGAGCTCATCGGGTGAACTTCTTTCTGGGTCAATAGGACCCAGCATCAGGCAGCTGAGAGCCTCCATTTTAAGTCGCGTAGCCAAGCCAACCAGCATGTCAGATTTCTCCTCCCCACACCACTCAGAAGCAACGTTCATTGGGGGGAAATTATAATGGCCACTTCAAGCCACTCACTGTGGGCACGCAGCATTGTCTGACTAAATGAGCAGAGGGCAGGGGAAGAAGACGGATCGGGCGGCGTAAGCTCCCTGCCCCATGCCGCTCTGTCTGAAGTAGGCTTAGCATGGGGCCAAGAGACAGAACCATCTGGAGGGAAATCCTTGAACAAAAGTTCATAACTACCATTTGGGAGGCCGGGGCCCTCCATCTCTGCACACACACACCGGCTCCCAAGGGCATCTTGTATCCGAGACAGGCAGCCTTTGGGGCCCATGGGCATGCCTGCAAAGTGCACGACAGGTCAGTGAACCTGCTCAGCTGGATTCCAGGAAATTAAGATGGCAGCAGCCACAGGATTCCCAGTTAGGTTTGAAGCAATTCCTGCTGACAGCAAGGAAACGCTCAAATATTTTTCAAAAAGACTATTGGGAGGGCGGATGTCTCAGTGGGCACCAAGGAAGGTGTCCGGCAGCACGTTGGCACTTGCAGGCACAGTTCTGTCCTCCAGAAATATCCTCTCCTTAAGCCAATTTGCCGCCTTTCTGCACTGTGATGAATGTTAAAAACACCAGGAAAGGAGTCTTCATGCCAAGAGCCGCCCAGATGAGGGGCAGAGGGTGTGGACTCAGAGCCGGGGGTCCCGTGGTCCAATCCACACTTGTGGGATGACCAAGGGCAGGCCTTACTTACCATTTCACAGCACAGCCTACAATGCTTGTGGGATGGTTGTGCAGAAGGAATGGGGTGAGGTTAAGCCATTTGCACCATCCTGAACTCCCCAGAGGTACAGAGGGAGAAAAGTGTGGTGTGTGGGGGCTAAGAGGCTGGACAACAGATTGGGAAGGCATTGGTTGACTCTTGCTTCTGCCGGAATAACTCGGTAATCTCAGGCAAACTGTCAGCTCTCCCATTTACAATATGGGAATAATAATACTGACCCATCTTGCAAAGCATAATCCATGTGGGATTTTTGGAATGCTTGTAAGTGCTACATAAAAGTTCAGTTGTCATCCTTTCTTCCTTCTTCAGTATATATAACAAAACAAAAACCAACAAATAAACCTTTTCTCAAAAATAAAGGACTAGCATGGCTGAGAACATTAGTAATACTCTTAAAATATGCTGTGTTTAAGGAGCATTTTATTATATTTAATTTTAAATTAAATTCTAAAGGGGGTTGTTTGTTTCCTTGGCATTTGTTTTTGTAATTCAATCTTGAATATACCCAACCACTGCCATTGAAACTTGATAATTTTCCCCTTTACATCACCCTGAAACTTCTCCCAGCTCTAAAGTCTGAAACAGGAGATAGCAACCTGCACGCATTTTTCTACCTGTCAAAACCTGGTCAGGGAAGCAACCTAGACCCCAAGGAACCGTTATCAGTGAGTACTATTTAGTCTGTTTGTAAGAAAGCACATCACACACATTACGGTTCTTTGCAAGAAACTGCAAAAGGGTTAGCCATGTAATATTTTCTTTGCGATCTGGCTCCTCAGACCCTGGATGAAAGCCGTTTATTGAGGGGTGCCATCTTTTTCCCTTTCTCAGAGGAAATGCACGTGCTGTTGGAAGCAGAGGTGAGATAAGTGACACACCATTGATTGAACACAAAGATACTATTTTGTTCAAGAACAAGAGGCCCAGTCTTACCCCCTTTCCTTCTGCAAAGTGCTGGGAAATGTGCACAAGGGCTGTATGGGGGTAAGCGCTCCCGGCGGCCGAGGGCACCTGCCTCCATTCGGCGGGGGAAACCTCTCGGTCCTTTGCCCGGGAACAGCTCGACTTCAGGATCCGGCCTTGCGCGACAGTCGCCTCTCCAGCGCGCCCGAGACGAAGGTTTCCTTTAAGGGCTTTGGACGCCATCTAGTGGTGCTGGACTCTCATGCAGGGTGTGCTTGGCAAAGCGCGGAGAAACGCTCCGGTCTACCCCAGCCGGCGCAAATAGCAACGCCGAGGTGTTTTTACGGTGGTGTCGCCGGAAGGGGACTGGCGGATGAGCGCTGAGCACTTCTAAGGTAAATCTTGTATCTGCTTATTTAAGGGCAGATTAATTAAATATCATTAATATTTAATAAGGCCAACTCCCACCTGCAAGTGGTGGCCTGCATGTCCCATTCTCCTCTTTCGCAGTGGGCCTGCCTGGGGTTGCTGCTAAAGCGGGGTTGCCCAGAGGGCAGCAGAGGGGCAACCTGGCCTGTCAGTGTGGAGAGCGAGGCTGGACGAGGGTGCGTCTGAGTTCGAGTTCACCAGATAATTCTCGTGTTCATATGCTTATTAACTCCCAGAATTAACTCTTGCTTACGCACCCACTTACATGGAAGGCTGTATGCGACTGTTAGCTCATAAATGCCTAAAAGATGCAATTACAGAAGAAACCCTTCTAGAAAAGACCCAAGTCTTGTGCAGCTTCGAGCAATAAGGACTTGCTATTCTCTATTAATTGATTAATCATTTACATTCATTTGAAAGCCATAGACTCTCTGAACAGTGTGCAAGAAAAAGGACATACAAAACATTACATAATATAACTAAATTTGGTGACAAATAAAACATCAACAAAATCCATTCAAATTCAATGCAAACAAACAATAATCAACATATAAATAATAATACTATGTATCACCAAAATAATAATTAATCCACAATAGTACCAATGACAATATAAATAAAAAATAATATGACAGTATAAATGAAAAACAATATAAAGTTAGATAATCATATTCAACAATCAAAATGCCAGGAAAATAAAAAGTGTTGGCCTAGTGCTGAAATGTGTAAAGGGGCAGTGCCAGGCACACCTCCCTGAGGAGCTAATTCCACTGGGGGGGGGGCACAACCAAGAAGGCCCCTTGTGGCCTCTTTCCTTGCATCTTTTAAGGATGGCTCCTGGAGAAGGACCTCTGTAGGTGATCTTAAGGTCCTTTGTACGATGGGCTGCTTGTTTCAACTAGGATTTCTCCTTCAAACAACCTCTTCACGCCAACAGACCTGTTTGTGTGCATCACCTTTTCCCTGTTTCTTCTTCTTCCCATTCAACAGTGTGGCATTGTGATTAGAGGGTAAGACTGGGACCAGGGAGGACCAGGTTCAAGTCACCACTTGGCCCTGAAGCTCACTCGCTTTGGGCCAGTCACGGACTCTCGGCCTAGCCTACCTCACAGGGTTGTAGTTACTGTGAGGATAAAATTGGAAGGAAAACAACCTTGTAAACCAAGGACAAAAAAGTTAGGATATAATTGTAATAATAAGAATGAGACTCTGTGAGTTTTCAACTGTATCTCTTTGTGCTTGCTATTAGAGCTGTCATTGTTCGGTGTTTGTGGGGTGTTTAATGGGTTAGGATAAATGAATAAGAACTTTTCCTGATACCAGTTCTGATTGGTCTGCGGACAGAGCAGATGGCAGAGCTGTCACTAGCCTGTTTGGTGCTCTCTGGGCATCTTGCACTGGGCGATGCTGGGAGCAATCTTTCTTCCCCGAGACTGGAGGAAGGGACTCTGTCTGCACACCCCCTGGTGGCAAGGTAAGGGAGTTTTTGCGTACTTCAGGGCCAAATAGACACTTCATTGCTAGGAGTGGCAACAGAACTAGCCATGTGCTCTACTTGAAAGAGGACAGTCCTCTCTTTGAAGGGCTGGCCAGTCCAGTTACGGATGAAAGACGAGCACCTGAAGAAGCCAAGAGAGCAGAGTCCGGAGATTGTCTGCCTGAGTGAGCACCTGGGCAGCCCACTGAGCAAGCCCAGAGACCTTCCCCCGCATGGGGAGATGCAGCGTGTTTCTCTCCCCAGGATATTAAGTATGTCTAATATTGCACCAATACCTGTAACTCAGCACCTGCACATCTGCATCTTCGTTGTCTCTCTGCAGTGGGGGATGTAGAGGGGACAGCCCTTCTTCTGCATCAGAGTTCCATAAGAAACCCTGTTGCTGTTGTTGTGTGCTGTCAAATCATCACCAGCATATGGTGAGCTGTTGAGCGAACACCCTCCAGCATGCCGTATCCATGACAGCCCAGCTCCACTGAGTTGAAGGCTAGGCTGGCGATACCCTTGGCATGGCCAGACGGCTGGCCGGTGGGAGGAGTTGCAGTCTGATGCATCCAGCAGCCAGCAGGTTGGGGAATGCTGAGCGGCCTGCTGGTCCAGGAGGCTTCTCCCCGACCTCTTCCTTATTCTGAAGGGCTCCTGGCCACTGTGGTGGCACTCATCTGTGGGGAGCCCTGTGCAAGCTGGCAAGGGTTCCATGACATCCACTGCCCTGTCCCCTGCTGTGCATGTGCAGATGCAGGGCCTGGAGGCAGCCGCCCTCATGGCTAGTGCATCCCTTGGAGACCTGCTCTCTAGGCATTTGCCCCTTCCCCTTGCCAAGCCAGGGGGCCCCGGCACATCGTCTAGCAGCAGACCCCATCCATTAATTATGCATTGTCCAATCAGTAAACCTGAGGTGGCTGCACTCACAAAACATCCTTCCATACCAGAGCCAACAAGTTTTGATTTATGGCCACTCTATAAATCACTGTGCCTGATCAACATTTTTAAACGTGCTTTGAGCCACCTTATCTGCATATTATTAATCAATCACAGTGCGAGCGCAATAGCTGCCTGCCCACCCACCCACCTGCTTCAGTTACCATCCCAAGCAAGGCCTCCCATAGATCTAAGGTGGGGTGACACATACTATCATAATAATAAAATAATAATTAAATTTCCAGCCTTGTTACTATACTAATTGGATGGCTTAATTTGTGGCAAGAGACCAATTTCCCACATTCCACTCCGTGATTAATGTGATCAATCTCGATTTATTCCATTTGGAAATGAGGTTGTTGCTTCTTTTGGTCCTTCAGTAAGAGACATGAAGATGCAGATAAATGGTGATCTTGCTGGCTAATGTCAGGAGTTCACTGCACTTGCTGTTTCTGGCACACCGCTTTTCATTCCTGAGAACAAGTCTGCAATGTATCGACCAGGGTGCAGAACCTCCGGTCTAGGGACCAATGCCTGCTCTCCAGTGCTCCCCAGAAGGCCATGCCGTTTTTCCCTGACCCTACCTGTTTCCTTCAACTACCAACCCTTTGGTGGTTCCCCAGCTGTTGTGCAGTTTCCCCCTACCCCATTTTAATACTTGAAAAGTTACAGGCTACAAGATAAACCATGCTGGGCTTTTTGGCCTCATCCCTTTTTCTTCCATGCCCGCCCAGGGCAATAAGTCTCTAGAGAGTTTCGTTGAAATGGAATCCGGCCCTTGGGCCGAACAAGATTTGGCATCCCAAGATATTTCGTAGCAGGTTCAGAGTCCCAGCATCGTCTTCTGGCAGCAGTTCTAAGAGGAGAGGCCCAGGACTGGGGCTGTTGGACCTGGAAATGCAAAGATGGAAACGGGGTTCTCTGGAGTTCTCCCAGAGCTGCTGCAGCCCATGGGAGCCACTTGTCCCACCTGCCCCACATTGCTCAGTGGGGAATGTGCATGACACTGAGCCAGACCCTTTTAGCACAGCCCCGCTTGAGGAGCACAGCTGAAATGTGCCCCAGAAAAGCCCACTGGTGGCCCCAGCTCTCCCTCTCTCCCTCTCTCGCTGCTGCTGCTGCTGCTGCGTGGAATGGCTGGGCCCACTCCCTTGCTGCCCCCGGCACGGCAGCCATGGCATTATGGTTCATTCAGAGGTGCAGGCGCTCATCGCGACAGTACCCAGAGCACCTAAGTGTAGGGTTGGGAGGAACCCTAGCAGGGTTTGTCCTCCTAGTATTCACAGACTTCCTTTCATGCTCCACCTAGTCTTGCAAAGGGGACTGAGCCAGAAGTGTGCAAATGTTCACAGAGCAAAGGCTGTGCAACTAGCAACCCTCTTCTGGGTCAGGGGCAGTGGCCCAAAGGGCTGCTTCTTGTGGCATGGAAGAGGGATGCCTCTGGTGCTTGCGTGGGGCTCCATTCCCGGTGGGCCCTGCATGGCGGCTAGCAGCATCCCTCTTCCGCGCCATGTGTGGCAACTGTGTGGGCTGCTCCTGATGTGGAAGGGGCCGCTGCTTGCACAGTGTGAGAGACTTGGTCCTGGAAAGGCCCTGTGAATGCTGGACACACTTGCCAGGAACTGGGGCACGGGGCCATCGCAAGGTGGAGCAGAGCTGGGAAGCTGAGCCCAGGGAATCAGATGGAGTCCCACCCTAAGCAGATTCTTCACACATCTCTATCTAAGAGAAATCTGAATCCAGGCAGTGGTGTTGGTTTGTACCAACAAATGATTCTAGAAGTTTTATCTGTATCAGGAACAGATCTATTATATCTTTTGTTAACTGCCCAGAGAGCCTCGGCTATTGGGCAGTATCTGGATGGATGGATGGATGGATGGATGGATGGATGGATGGATGAAAAGGTGCTGAAGCCCTGTTGTCAAGATCCAAGGCAGCCTCAGGTGCCCCCTGCTGGTCAAGGACCAGCACAGCAGCCCTGGTAGTTGCAGGATTACTACCCGTCTAGTGCAGTTGCCTAGTCTCTCAGGAGCTCCATCTGGGGGCCCTGGGGGAAGAACTATATAAGGACTGGCTCTTTGCCCCAGAAGCTGCCTTGCCAATAAATGTTTGCCGAGTTGCTAGAGTACTCCTGATTTGTGGACCCTTGGACTGTGCCCCAGCCCTGCTCTAGCCCTCAAGGTACCTGTTTCCCTTGTCTTGTCTTCTTGGTTCCCTGACTCCTGGGCTGCCGGACAGTGCTTGCTTCTTGGATGGATTCTGCCTTGTGCTTCAGCTCCTGACTCTGACCTTGGGTTGTTCAACGGCGCTGCCAGACCAACCCTTGTGCTGCACCCAGGTTGTCTGGGTCAGCCACCCATGTCCTGGATGCTGATGCCTGTGAGCCCCGGCTCCACTACAGCACCGCCTGCAGCGCACTCTTGGAACACCCCGGCGTCACCATCCTCTCCCTCTCTCTCTTCACAGAACTCCTCAAACACCCCTCCCCCACCCGGAGTGCTTTAAGCCTCTGCTTTTCTCCCCAAACTGAAACAAGTTCATGGAGAGGGCCTGAAGTTCCGTGATGGAGCTAAAACAGCCATTGTCCTATGTTACAGAGGTTAGTCACAGAAACAGAGCGAGTCAGAAGGGGTTTCCTGGGCCATCTAGTCTGACCCCGACTCCAGCCGGCTCTGCTCATGACATGCCCACCATGTGCATGTCTAGCCTATCCTTGAACACCCTCCCCAGAGAGTCCTCTGTCTGAAGCCATCCTCTGCTGGAAGGACTGTCCACTCCAAGTTCCAATGAAAGATGATGACCCACGGGAAGCCAGAGGAGGGGGAGCTTTGCATTTGCCCGCCTGCGGGGCCGTGCGTTTGCCATCTTCGGGTCCCAACAAACCAGGCCTGGCTGCCTGTGAATTGGTCCTCCCACAGACTGGATTCTTCTTTTTCATTGAGAAACACCCACCTTGTCATTCGCCCACAAAAGCTATGGGCAGCTTATGTGAAGTTAAGAACAATATACTGTAGAACCCTAACAAGAAAAGAAAATAAACTAACATTAGAGAGCTTTAAAAAAGAAAGAAACCCTGGAGCCAAGCTAGCTAATGCCATTCATAGCAGCAGGAAATACCTCATTCTCTTACAGAAAAATGGACAGACGGATGGAGAGCTGTAGGATTATGTCTGTAGTTTGTATTAGCCTTATTTAGAAGGTGATAACCAGGCAGCAGAGGAAACAGGAAATGAACACCGTCACCTACAGTAGAAGATTATTAAGGGCATCCGGTAAAAGGCCAGCTTCCTCCCACCCTGGAAAGAGCTCTGAGTAAGAAGCCTTCAGCAGCTGTTCTCTTGCAACAGCAAGAGAAAGGCCAAGTGCATGCGCTGCTTGCCACAGGTTCCCACGAGCCCAAAGCATAGCTGAGGAGGAAGCTCCTCCCTGCCAAAGGACCAAAGGCAGAACTGTAACCGCGTGCTTCTCTATCACACTTCTAGCCTGCCCAGTAACCAGAGTTCTCTTGGTGGTGTGTACAGCTATATCACACACACACAGAGCGCCCCTGAACCACTAAAAACTAAATGGATAAAACCCAGCACAACAAGAAGTGCCCATTGGAAAGGGGCAAAAAGGGGGCAGAATTCAGGTGTCAGTATGTGCAGCTGGGCTGTAACTCCTTTTTGGGGGATGGAGGGCCAGAGGGGGTTGCTGAACAGGGCGCTGGAGGGAAGGGGGTCCGAAAATCAGGCCTGGGCACCTTCCATGCGAGGAGCCCTTCTGTCTGCAGAAAGCGGATCTGTGGCTCCAAACTGGAGTATACAAACACTGAATCAATAAAGCAGCACAAAATAAAATCAAGATAAAAAGAGCAGCAAAGGTTAAAAATAGTGCAGCACATCCAATCCATGTGGAGCCAGCAGCAAAATGAGGCTTCACCAAGGGCTAAAAGCGGAAAAGCCGAGTGCCTGGGAGGAGGCTTCATGCCTGCTTGGTGCGGAAATGGGGGGCAGGTGAGCGGAGGGAATGCCGCAATTGGCGTGCCACCACTAGAAAGAAAGGTGGCAGGAGCACCAGCATTTGAATCACTTTTCTTTCATTTGCTTTTCCTTTAACTTGAAGCATGTTTAATTAAACGTTTTTTGCAAATGCCACTGTGTGGTTTCCCCAGAGAAATATTTATCTGTATTATTACTCAGCCACCCACAGGCTTGAGGGTTTTTCGGAGTCACTCTCTCCTTTTCTTCTTTTTTTTCCCCCGCCCCCTCTTGCTATTGTCTGTTTTCATTATCTGCTTTTACCCGCTTAAACCTTTTTAATATCTTTTCTCTGATTTTATGATATTTTATTGTACTTTAACCATTTGTTTCCATGGACTGTGTCAACTGCCTAAAGAGCCTCGGCTGTGAGGTAAGAAGCAAGCGAGCGTATTTCATGTTGTTGTTGTTTAACGTCAACACTGCGGCCAAAGGATTCCCATCTTGGGTGCTGCTGGACTGGTGCGAATGAGGAAGTGGGTAAGAAAGAAGGCAGTGGCAGCAGGCAGGGGCCATGGGTGGGCCATGGGGAGTGCCCCGCATGACTCCTGCTGCCAGAACTGCATGCCACATCCCTGCCGACCCCAAGACTAAGCAGCCTTATTTCCAGCACCCCGGGGCAGCCCAGGGTGCCCCCTCTGCCTAGTCCCCTCGTCCACCAGTGGTGGGAGCCGGGGGCAAGCAGAAGCAGCAGCACTGGGAGAATGGGTTTGGAAAGGGGTCTGGGGGCCTTGGCCATTCAGCAAGAGTTCCCCCTTCCCCAGAAGAACAGCTGGTTGGCGCACCATGCAAGGAGCCTGCAGGGAGAAATGGGATTATATTCTGGCTTGATGGCAGTTGCCTTAAAAACAAGATACACTCACAGCTTGATGTATGCTCAGCACACTCCACAACTTGTTAATTGACTAGGCACTACATGCTGTCTTAAAAGGACTCTTTCTGCAAATGTGATGGCGTGAAAGATAAACCCTTCATGTGAAAGGGTTTTGGAGCTGCCCTCTAAATGCATGTGTAATCCACTTTATCCTAACCTACTTCTTGAAGCAACTTTGCTGTGCAGAAACGTCTAAACTCAGCCACACTTTGTGTAATGTGCTGGTTGCCACATCTCAAAAGGGATGTGGTGTGGCTGGAAAAGCTGCAGAAGGGGGCAATGCAAATGGGCAGGGGACTGGAGAAACCCCCCTATTGGGGACTTTGCATTGGCAGCACACTGAGTAATGGCGCTTTACAAAATTAAGGACAGCATGAACGAAGTAGAGGTGCTGCTTTGGCCAGGCGGTTCAAGAACTCTGCTCCCGACAAGAGCCTCCTGCGAGCCCTTGCACTCTACCCCGCTCTCGTGTCTCGCACCTTCGGGTCTAGCTGCTCTGCTGCACCTGGCCAACCCCTCTGTGGGACCAGGCCCAAAGCCATCAGAAAGCAACTTCTGCAGAACTAGCTGAGGTGTTTAAAATAATGCCGGGTGTGGAGAAAATGGACAGGGAGGGAGTCATTCTTCTCCCTCTCCCAGAACACGCCAGCCCAAAGGGGTGAGCCCATGAAGCTGGTTGGTGGGCGGTTTAGGGCAGATAAAAGAGAGTCCTTCTTCATGCAGCGTATCGTCAAACTATGGAACTCGCTGCCACGGGATGTGGTGATGCTGCCACTCTGGGTGGCTTTAAAAGGGGAGTGGCCAGATTCACGGGGGAGGAGGTGATCTGTGGCTACTAGCCACGCAGGCGTGCTCCGTCCGTCCCCGGCAGCGGCAGGCCCGCAGGCACCGGCTGCTGAGGAGCTGGGTGGGAGGAGGTCTTGCCCCAACCTGCTGGAGGGGCCCAGTGGGCAGCTGGTTTGTCACCGTGTTCACGGAGTGCTGGACCAGATGGACCTTGGGTCTGATTCAGCGGGGCTGTTCTTACATTCTCATAGCTGAGATGAGTGCACAAGAGCAGACACACCTAGGATTATCTTGGGAAGGAGGGGAAATTAGACAGAAATGTGCAGCCAGTTTTCCAGACATGCTGATCTCTTCTGCAAGGTTACGAATGGCCATTATTACATTAGTTTAAGCTGACTGGGAAAGTACATCTCTTGGCTCTCAGGTTCTTTGCAATGCAGAAATGTTTTTGCACTTAGCAAACAGCACCAAAATCCTATTTGGGATGGTTTCAGGCAATGGATACGATTGTGCTCTCCGGGCTCATAGCTGACTGAGAGCACAAGCCTCCTGATGGGACAGGAATGGCAGATCAAATGCCTAAAATGAGAATATAATGCACCAGATGGGGGGATAATATTACCAAGAACACAGACCAATTTGAAACAATGAACACTGCAAAGCAGAGATGGCTATTGTTTCCTTTGGTGTAAGAAAAGCATGAAGTAGAGTTTGCCTCCACTGGGATTACTCTAGAGTAAGTGGAGCTTGCCAGGCTCTGATAAGTCAGGGCTCAGTTTCCTTCTGAAGAGCACGCTGTTCTCTCTCGTCACGGGGGAGATCAAAGTGATGCAGCTGAAGAGTGTTCTTGGACAACTCCCATCAGCTCAGGCGGTGCAGGCGCTGGTGGGGGGAATGGCAGGAGGCGCAGCCCAACGGGCTGGCCAGTGTCGCGCTTCAGCTGGGCCAGGGCAGGAGGGCGAGCTGTGGGGGGGGGGGGGGGCTGATGGACGGGCAGCATCCTAGCACTGGAGCTTCAGGTGTGGTGGCTGCAGGCACTGATTTTGGCTGTCCTCACCCTGCTTTTTCTTGCATGTGTTACAGTCTGGTGAGTGGACAGAGGTGCTCTTTTCCAACAGGGAGCATGGCATGCTACAAAGTGGGCATGTCGTGAATGGAGCTGGCTGGAGCTGGGGGTCAGACTAGATGGCCCGGGAGACCCCTTCTGACTCGCTCTGTTTCTATGTTTCTAAAGTGGTGCCTCAGCACCGCCGCAATCCGGGCCCTGAGGCATGGCTTGCCTTGTGGCATTCATGCCCGGCGCTTCAGTTCTTGGGCAAGCCCCTCTTCCTTTGGTCTCCTGGTGTGCTTTCTGAGAGATGCTTTGTGACCAGCCACGGCCACCATGGACACCATTTGGTGAGGGGGAAGTGCTCCCCCATGGCACTCCTTTTGTGAGAGCGCCCACAGAAAGGTTTCAAAGGTCAACACTGTGCCCCAAAAGCTCACGGGCTCCGTGAAGCCCTTCCAGGGCTCGGCTACACATCAATAGCAGTGTTATGAAAAAAAGCTTTGCTTACAAGTCGCCTTTTGTTCTCCTTTGGAAAGCCGGTTTTTCTTTGCTTGGCCACTGTCTGCCCTGAGTTTTCGATACTGGGGGCTCAGGAGTCCCTCTGCCTCCACCTCCAAATCTGCCTTCCACCTCTCGGGGTAGGCCTGACACATTCTCTCTGAGCGACCCAGGATCTCTTTGTTCAGGTCCAAGGTCCCCTGAGGCACATCCAGCTCCAGACGCAAGACTGGGATGCAGGACTTTCTTCCGAACCATTTTGAAGAAGCTTTGGCTGCATTGCTGTGGGCAAAGCTGAAGGCAAACACAGCAACAGCCTGAACCCCAGAATTGCCAATGTCTTGTAGCTGAAAGATCTCATTGCCGGAAACTAAGCCTTACAAGAGGAGCTTCCATCTTTCAGCTTGGAGGGAAAATATGGGAAGAGCTGGAAGCCAATAAACCATTTGTAGTTGGGAGAAAGGGGTTGGGCCCAGGGAAGGAGTGTCAGAATCGGGGCCGCTCTGATGGCCAGAACCAGAGCAAGCACCGCCACACTCGCAGGATTGGTTCCAGGCCCTGCTGGAGCTACCAGGCTCCTGATGAGGGCCAGCTGGGTACTCCAGTGGAAGAGCGATGCAAGGGACAGCTTCCCTCCAGAGCCAGCCTCAGTACGCAGGTTGCCCTGTGTGCTGGAGTGTCTGCTCGTGGTCCCAGCTGTGGCTGCTGACTTGCCATGCTGTGCACCAGGGTGCTGCTGTGCCAGCATCCTGCTCCTAGTTCTGCAGTGTCTCCTGCCCTGCTATCCTGCCCGAGGAACCCCTCCTCTGTTTGTCCTCCTGCTCCTTGGCCTGATCCACCCCACATCCTTGCTCTGCCCCCATGCATTCTTCTGGTCCCTGACCTTCGTCTGACAAGGGCTATGACTTGGACTTTCCATTAAATCCTGCCTTTGGACTCTGCCTTTCCAGACGTTCTGCTGCTCTGGTCCTGGTGCCTCTGTTGCTCTTGCCTGGGCTTGTCTCTGGCCACCCAGGTCCCAGCCCTGGACCTCGATGAGGTCCTGAGGAAGCACATAGAGCCCGTTTTGGACCCAGCCCTTGGGGTCTGCAGCCCAGTCCTCAATTATTGCTGTTTAGAAGCTGTTTTGGTGTGGGAATCCAGTGGATTCTGGGCTCAGCTCCTGGGAGCCTGATCAGCTTTGTCACAGCTGTGAGTCCAGGTTTCTGGAGAGTGTGCCCAGTATTTGTGTTGTGCTTGCCAGGTACTGAGCCCTGCATGACTGCAGCATAAACAGCATCCATCTTCCACATCATGTGCAGCACCTTGTGACAGAGAAGGCAGTTTCTGGCTGCTCAGCCTTCATTCTGTGAACGTTCACAGGCTCTTTCAACTTGGCTTGCTTTCCAAGATGGGACAAAACACAAGAGGGAGTCAGCAAATGCTAGAGGGGTGTATTCCATGGTGCTTCAATTCATCCCTACCTGGGTCTGTTTCAAATCTTAACGAGGGATGTATGGAATTTGGTTTCATTTGTGTTCCATAGTGTATTAGGGGTCTTTCCTTACACCTTCCACTTCTGGGTTGAATCTGATCTTTTTAACCAGAATTTTGTTGCATTTGCACTGATGCACACTTCTACAACTGTGCAGCGCTTAACGCATGGTAGCACTCACTCCTGAACATGTGTACTGCTGTGCTAACACGAATAAGCACAGATCCACCCCCTCCCTGCCTAAAGTGAGAACGTCCAGTTATGGATTTCTCTGAAATCTCGGAGAGTAACCAAGCGCCACTGGAAGTTGATGGTGCATCAGGAGTGCCGTGGTTGCAGCAATTATTTCTCAGAGTTTGCTTTTGGATTGTTTTCTCTTCAGCCATGTTTGTGGTGCCGAGTCAGGACTGGCACATCTTTTTTTGGAAAAGCCATTCATCTTCAGCAGCACTTTGGCAGGGGGGTTAGACATGGCCCTCTCTGTGATGGGAACATATGTACTTCAATGCCAGATGGGTGAGGATTTTGTTTGGCTTGCTTCTTGGTAAGAACTTACCCAGATTTGTAGATTTCATCATAAACTGGGTGAAAGGAATTTCAGATCTGTTTATCTATCCAAAACTGAAACATAGCAATCATGAAATGAGTCGATTCATGTATCTCTATTCATAAGTGAGGAAACTCTGCCCAGGACTTGAAAGCAGAACAAGGCCCTCTTCCTCACTCTACTCTCTGTTCCCAGTTTGCGTGGAGGTCTAAGAAAGTCAGAGAAAAAGTGGATGCAGTCCTCTGGCTTGTCTTGCTGGTTCCACGTTACAGGGGCCCATGGGAGTACCTTGCTCGTGATACCCCCAAATCCTTGAGCAACGGGGCTGTACAAGCCTTGCACCATTAGAAGTGGCAACAGGCACACTTCCTCTGCTTCGGCTGGAGGCGGCATTGCTTGAGGGGGAAAATAGCACCTGGCTTGTTTTAAGAGCCCGCAGCATTTCAAAGGCTGCCTGCGCTTCCTGCGAACTGTTCTGCTTGCACTGCTCTTAGACGTGCTGAACGGCCTCCCTCCGAGGAACGGCTGAACGGCTGGGGAGGGATAGCGAGGCTGCCTCCCAGTCTCTGAAAGGCTGCTATGCAGAGGATGAAGCAGGGTCATTCTCCATTGTCCTGGAGGGCAGGGAAGCCTGCTTGGGTTAAACAGGGATCTCCTAACAAGGAAGCTGTTCAGCAGTGGAAAAGAGTGCCTTGGGAGGTGTGTCCTTCTTTCTTGGGGATATTTAAGTGGAGGCCAGATGGCCGGGGTGCTGCAACTGCACTTGGAAGACCTCCAGAGGATCTCTGAGGTCTTCTCCGACTGAAATTCTGTAACTACAGGGCTACTTCTCATTTTGTTGCTCTGTGTGGATGTTATCGCTGGCCAGTTGGGTACTTGTACGATGGCATGGTGGCAGGACAGCTGCGGTTGCGCAGGCTGCATGTGACTCTTCCAGTGGACAAAGCCGGTCTTGGCATTGCCCGTATTTTGGTATGTCAGGTTCTGTTAGGGTGTAACGCTGTGCAAATGTAGGCCAAAAAGGGGTTGCGTTTGCTGGAAATTGTAGCCCTTATCTCAACAGATGTTGTAACAATAAAAAATACCTCGTATTGTGGATATTAGTATCAAGCTGTTATAATAATAACAGCATCTTTCTTTTTCCGGTCAAAGGGTTTTGTCCCTTTGGAAAAAAACCAGCACTGTGATAAATATATTTAGTTTGGCCTTTCCAGTTGACTTCCCTCCGAAAGTCAAAAAGAGTCTCCTTCCAGTCAAAGGGCCACAGAAATCCCAGCGCTGATGTTTTGCTGTTTGCACATCTATAATTAGGCACGGAAAGATAGGACTGCTGGGTTTAGGCTAATGAAATCAGAGTAACGATTTATCCATACATATTGGCGTAACTTTGTTTAGTGAAGTTAACCACATTTCATTGCCCCCATTATTAGCTTCAATGAGTACAAATACAGAGGATGGTTCAAGGCAGTCTGATCCATCCACGTGCTCCACAGCTGCCTGCAAACCAGACACCTCCTGTTTTGCTTTCTCTCCATCCTGACAAGGCGTTTATGCCACTGGGCCCTGGCAAAGCCCGGCTCTGTTACAGATCAAGCAGTTGGTAGCATGCAGGTTTCCCAGGACTGGATGCTCTCCAGATGCTAGAAATCTTGCCTTATACTAAAGAAAGCTAATATTTTCTTTGGGGGCCCTTCTTCGGGGCTATAAAACAGACAATGTATTTAGAATGCAATCCTATGCATGTTTAGACAGAAAAATCCCAGCAATTCCCAGCCAGCTGGCTGGAGAATGTGGAGTGTTGTAGGATTTTTTCTACCTAAACACGCATAGGATTAATTAATTTCTTACACAAGAATTTATGCAACTTAATTTAATTAAATGCCTTACATAAAAAGGGAAAACAACAGATAAAATCAATAGACATTGCATGATTGGCTATGCATACCTATATTCTTTAAAATAGCCTTCAGAGATGCTGAATTATTACTACCAGTAGTAGTGTAATTCTTATCACATGGCATCTATATACTGTCTTCTTTCTCGGGCAGAAAAACAAGGCAGCTCACAGAGCTCCCTTTTTAACCCGGGGAGCTGCATGGCCAGGTGGGGCCAGAACCCAGAACTCCCAGCCCCAGCCTGCCTCTCCAGCCACCACACCACACCACACCACACCAGCTCTCAGTGATGCAGACTGCCTGTGAAGGGGCACATTTAGCTCTTAGTTCTTGAAAAGTCTGAGAAAAGGTGATGTGTGCATCGTCATAGTTACATGCATGCAAAAAGGCCGTCTCCTTTTTGTTCTGCTGGTGTGACTGTTGGAATGATGGCTGCAATTCCCTGCTTTTGGGATGTGATACCCAAAAAGTTACTTTCCTAAGGAGCACCTCCTGCCTGCTGAGCACTGAGCCTTCAGATTCTTGAGAACAACAGGTATGACAAGTCTGCAGAGCCTTTTGGTTATAGGGTGGCCAAGTGGTGACCAAGCATCCCCAAAATAGAAGGCCACTGAGGAGCCAGGTTCAAGGAAAATGCACATCTGCGGATTGATAGCCATAGATGCCAATTTAGGAATGATGGGTACAATTCAGTCAGAAATGCAATGCAAGGCTGGTACTGCAGGCAGCCACTGACAAAATTCCCCTGCGGTTGTTGTGCTCGCTTGTCCCTCTCTGTGGTCCAGACAGCCTGACGAGTAGGAGCAGGAGATGCTGCTGCGAACCAGTTCATTGGCGAGCGAGTCACAGTAGTGATGAGAGAGAGAATGAGCTGGCCACAGTGGCAACCCATGGATGGAGAGGCTCGCCAGGGAGTCTTTCCCAGGGGCCTCCAGAAACCTGAGGAAGACATTTCCTCTTGCCGCCACAGGGAGCAGCATGACCAGGTGAACTGCTACCTGTTGCTGGACGACTTCCAGGCCGCTGCTCTCTCTCCCTATTGTTAATGCAGACTTGGACCAGGCAGACTTTCCAAGAAAGAACTGTCTCCAGAAAATAGAGTACATGGCCACCCTAGTTACATCTCAATGTATAAATAGATGCAGCAGAAAGAAAGCAAAAATTAACAAGAAAGGGGGGTTTTCAGCCTAAAAGACCCTGAATTGGTACATGAATTAAAATTAATATGGAAAGAAGAGTACAAAATGTCATCCTAATATAACAGCAACATCTCAAAAAGAAAGACGGTCCATGCAAAAGATAAAATAACATCCTTTGCGATGTTTAACAAGGGTAGGACTGAAGCAGAGGGAACTGCCGTAAGAATTCTGGAATTGCAAGTACAGCTCTATATTCATGCTTGTTTTATGTTTTGGGAAATTATGTTGGATTTCTGAAGGCTCTTTGCTCTGCATTCTGCCCTTCTCCTTGGCTTAGAGTAGCTTTGCCACTCCTCAGAGGAGTCCTTCACATCTAGAAAGCACCACGCTGGAGGAAGCTGGCCTGGAGATAGGCTGGGTCCACATGCCGTGACACACCACCCTGTGTGATTTCCACATTTCATGGCCTTTCACCTGGATGTGCTTAACAGATCATTAAATGGTTTCTGTGCTGGCGTGGCTTCCACCGTCCTTGCTCAGTCCTCTTGCTGTTGGCACATAGCCCATCAGCCACCACACCTGAAATTCAGTCCCACCCGAGATTACTGGAGCAGCTCCTGCTCTTTCGAGGGGACCTGTGGCAGCTGCCTGCCTGGACCATGGAAACCACAGTGCCAGGACTGGATGACTAGAGAAGTCATGGTAAAGTGTAGAAAGCATAGAACACACTCCTGTGTCCTACCGCAGTTTCTGACAGCCAAGGGTACCAAGCTGAAACACCATGATGGGCACGGATGATGCAGCAGGCCCTCCTGAGCGAGAAGCCACCATGGCTTGACGGGGGGCCTCACCATATAGTAGGACAAATAAGAATTCTCTTGTCACTGATCAAGAGGCATCCCAACCACTGCAGGCAGTGTGACAGCAAGTTACTTCAGTGCTCACGCACATCCATTTACTCGTGTGTGTGTGTGTGTGTGTGTGTGTGTGTGCGCGCGCGCGCGCGTGCGCCCAGAGTGGGGATGGGCAGAAGTAGATCTGGTGGTCTCTGGTCCTGACGAATGCAGTAGTACAAGGCGGTCAGACTCCCAGCTAGTTCACAGTGGAACCTACAAAGCAGCCATCCTGACCTGAAATGAAGAAAGATTCAGGTCATCGGGCACAGCTTTCTTTCTGCAAGGACTGTGAGTTTGTTCAGTTCTGTCCTCCACTCTGTGGGCACAGCACCTTGGCTCTCGGGGCAGGCTGGTGAGTTTTAGGGTTCTAATAAAAAAGCAGAAGAGCTCTTCCAAGCATGATGACTGTCCACACTTCCCCAGAGACAATGCAGAGTCCTGAATTCTGAAGAAGGATGTTAGTAAAATGTTTTAAAAGCAATAGAGAGGCCTTTAAAACATTTAAGCATTTGCTGTGGGCACGTGCCAGAAATGTTGGGGCTGGCCCTGGTCAATGAGAGCAGTTGGAGGTCACACAGAAGGGATCCCAAGAGAAGCCCTTTCAGCTTCCAGCTCATGGGGAGGGAGGGGCCCAGGGAATTCTGAGCAAAGATGCATTTCAGATCCTTGGGTGTGAGTGCGGCCTGCCTGTTGTATGCCACTGACGTCACCCAGAGGCCTTAAATATCAAGAGCTGACTAAGTAGCAGTGTCACTGCTGTTGCTCCACCTTGGATTGATGCAGGAAGTCATGTGAAGATGAGCATATGAGCACTTCCTCAAATGGAAATGGATTTGTACAATCTTTCCACAGAAAACAATTAGAACTATATATGGAAAAAAGAAAACATTTCTGCAGCACGCATCTGGGCACTCCAGTCACCAACCTGTCAGGAATGGAACAGCAGTCCATTTGGTCATCCACAAAAACACACCCCACAGTGCCAGCCCCAAATTCCAAAGGGCCCCTGGACAGGGCACTCCCCACCGTCACCCTTACCAGTGAGTCGGCCTTCTCGCTAGCGCTGTTTCGCCCGCTCTTTCTCCCCCATCTCTTTCTCATCACGGCTTCCACTTGCTCATTTGGCAGGAGGAGAGCCAGGAGCGAGAGGCCAGTGGCCGCCACTGTTCTCTGGGCCAAAGCAATGGGCAGGTGAACAAGCAGGTTGCCAAGGAGAAGCAGGCCCAGGATGTTCTTGTCAGTGGCCCCCAGAGGATGTGGGGGCCCTTGGCTTAGTAAATCCTGGCTTGGGCAAAGGGCCACTTTCATCAGGAACATGGCCTGGGGTGAAAGAAGGGAACTCCACTCCTCTGCAACACCACAGCCCTCTCCTAAGCATCCCTCCCCAGATGCTACTAACACTTGGGCTGGGGGGAAATGGCCAGTGTCCCGCATCAGCTGGTCTACTTTGCATGTGTTGGTGGCAGCGTTGTTTCCCTCCGGCTGGCATTTCCAGTGGTGTTTCTGGCCTGACTGACTGCTGGGTTATTTCCCAAGTTCCCCAGGAGGCCAGGGATACCATGCTGGGCAAATCAAGCCAGCCTGGGATTCCTGAGGTGGCCCTGTCCCCTTTCTCCTGCTCTGCCCACTCTTCCCCAACTGCCAGTGCTTCCCAGCTGGGTTAAATCCTCCTTAGAGGGTGAAGGTGAGAAAGTTTCTTCCTGGTTTGTAGGGTCTGAGGATGCTTCTTCCAAACATTCCAAGGCAGATACCTCAGCCTCTGAATCTGAAGTGAAAGATGCGACAGCATAAGAATGCTTCGTTTTAATACCAAGGATACTGACCTTGGAGATAAGCCAAGTAGCTGGTGAGAACCAGACAACCTCTGGTTTGTGGGTGGGGGGGGCACACTGTGGAGCAGGGCTGGTCAGGAGCGGAGGGTGGTTTGGCATCAAGTCACAAGATTGGGCCAATTAAGTAATGTCTGGCGTTCCCATCATCTGACCCAAACGTAGTACAATCTCCCGAAGGCAGAGCCATCACATTTGTTGGTGAAGAAGAATTCAGCCTGGAAGCTATGCATGGGCAAGAACTAACTCCACATTGTAGAGCTTTCACTCAATGGATGCTTCATGCAAACAACTTTCATATTACTTTCTTGGTATCACAAAGCCAGTTTTAACACAAAACATACTCTTGTTGGAAGCCTCTAGTCATAGTCTTTTGGGGAGGGGGAGGGAGAGGGTGACATACTGGCTCAGGGCAGGCATGACAGCCACTGGCAGAGGCGCAAATGCCAAAGCAGGCATTGTACGTGCCAGAGGCATCTGTAGAGGCGCACCATGTGTAGGAGTTTCCACACAAATCCTGGAAACCTCCAAGCCTAATGGAAGACTTCTCCACAGAGCACCGTGGCAGGCAATGCCTGGCTCAAAAGCTAATTTGCTTTTCAGAATGGGCTACCGTTCCCCCAGGCCAGAAGGCTCAGGGTAATCTTGAAATGGGAAATGAAATCAGGGGAACTTCCAAATGAGGAAGTGTTGCAATAACAGGTGACTTCAACAGCCCACTTTGGCTGGATAAATGCATGTTCCAGTTTTGACAAAAAGGTTAGATGTCTTGATATCCTAAGGGACTGTGCCTTAGAACAGTTGGCATGGAAGCAGGGCTGGGCACTACCTAATACGAGACATAAAAATGGTTGAACCAATTGGAAACAGTGGCCACAGCACTATCAGTTTTAATATATATTTAAGTGGGAGATGGCAAAAAAGTCCAGCGTAGTTGCAATTTACTTCAAAAAAGGAAATGGCTCTAAAATGAGGGAACTGCTAAAAAGGAAGTAGGGAGACACAAGAGACTTCGATCCCTTCAAACTGCCTGGCAATTACTCAAACCACAACAATAGAAGCTCAGATCATTTGTATATCTGAATTTAGGAAAGCTAGCACCACATCGAGGAGGTCAACGGCATGGTTAGCAAGCCGAGTGAAGGAAGGAAGCTGTTGGAAAGAAGGAGGGCTCCTTCAGGAAACGGAAGCCCTGCCTCCACTGGAGGAAAGCAAAAGCGAGCACAAGCTTGCGTAAGAGAAATGCAAGCGCACAGTAAGAGAGACAAAGAGCATCACCATCACATCCAAGCCAGCAAAAAGGAATTCCTTACATGTATCAGAAGTAAGAAACCAGCTGGAGAGACAGCTGGACCTCCAGGTGACAATGCAGTGCAAGGCACAGTAAACTAGGATAAGGAGATTGCAGAGAAGCTGAATAAATTATTTTCATCTCCCTTCCCTGCAGAGGATTCAGTTCAGATACCTATATCAGAACCAAGGCAAATAGTGGTGATAAAAGATGAAGTACTCAACCTTAATGATAAAATGAAAGTCAATACATTGATGGGCCCAACAGAATCCATCCTAGAAAGCACTCAAATATGAAATTACTGGCCTTCTAACAAAATTTTGTTAGAATGCAATATTTCCATGTGCCAGAGGACTGGAGAATGGCAAATGTAATGCCAATTTTTAGCAAAGGGATAAGCAGGAGGATCCAAGTAATTGATGATCTGGAATCTGGCTGATTAATGTGTGTTCTGGGTAAATTGTTTGAGAGCATTATTAAGGATAAAATTAGTTTTATTTATCAGATTTCTATCTCACCTCATTAGCTAGGAATTAAGGGCAAGCTCAAATGAGAATGAAGCTAACCTGTCTCGCTAACCTTTTAGGGTCCTTAGAGTTGCCCTTAGAGTTCTAGATTCTGGCTATGGCCATGGCTATGGATCCAGTAGGCCTTGCTGGCTTGGTCTTCCAAAAGGCTTCCAATGAAGTCCCTTACAAAGACGCCTGGGCAACTCAGCAACTATGGAATAAGATCTGGGGTCCTCTTATGGATCAGTTAACAAACAGAAAACAGAATAAGAATAAATAGCAATTTCTCCCAGAAGAGGTATAGAAACAGGAAACTGTATTAGGACCAATGCTTTTCAACTTATTCATAAATGATCTGGAATTAGGAGTGAGCAGTGAAGTGACCGAGTTCATTGATTACACCCAACTATTTTGGGTGGTTAAAACCAAAAGCAATGAGATACTCCAAAGGGAGTGTTTCCCCAAGCAGGGAGAATGGGCATCAAAAAGGCCAAGGCATTTCAGTGCAAGCCTATGTAAAGTAGTGCAGGTTGAGAGCAAAAGCGATAGCTTCAAATTTAAGCCCATGTAGTCTGCGCTAGTGTTGGCTGAGCCAAGAAGAGATCTTTGGGTAGTTGCAGAGAACTTAATGAGAATGTCAGCCCAGGGCACAACTGCTGTGAAAAAGCCAAACTCCATGTTAGGCATAATTAGGAAAGACCGAAAATAACACTGCCAATATTAAACCCCTCCCCCCTATACAAATGTTTAGAACACTTAGAATATCATGCACAGCTGTGATTGCTGCACCTGAAAAAGTTATATTGTTGAGTTGGAAAAATGCAGTAAAGGACAACTAAAAGGGTCTGGAACATTCTGCCCATATGGAAGTGTTGCCTTAGAATGGGGAATTCTAAACACAGGATGCTGGCCCATATGGCTTTTTTCCTGGAACATAATAATCAGTCGAAAAACCTGAGGATATTTTCGACAGTGCGCCCATGGCACAACAGAGGGCAACATGTGCACGATGGTTGCTTGCAGCTTTCCTTTTTTGTAAGGTTCAAACTGGCAAGCTGTACCGGAGCTCAGGGATGGTGCCTAGCACTTTTTCCCACAGTGGTCCAGAAGCTGCTGAGAACAATGCAGTGATCACAGTAAGAGCCCCACTGGCTCAGACCACAACCGGCCCTATGGCCCAGCATACTGTTTCCAGCCATAGCCAGCTAAGATGCTCTGCAAGCAGGGCACAAATTTGCCTCTTAGTTAGCCCCAGGGTCTGAGATTCAGAGCTAGACTGCTTTTGAACATGGAGGTTTCATTCAGCCAGCGCAGCTTGTGATCCAAAGTCTGAAGCAGGGGCACAGGACCTCTTTCATCCCAAGGGCTGGATTCCATTCTAGTGAAGCTCCAGGGAGCAGCATCACAGTAGTGAGCAGAGCTGAAGGCAGAGAGACTCACAGCCTATCGCTGCTTAAAGCTCACACTACCTACAACTAAGGGTCTCAGGAGAGACATTTCACCCTTTAGAGTGGAGAAATGCTGCTTAAAAGCTGGAGAGTCACCAAAAAGCCATGCTAGGTCCATTGGTGGCTGCATGGAAGTGCACAGCTCAGCAAAAAAAGAGAAGGGAAATTTTAAAACTGGAAAGTCCCCAAGTTGACACACACACACACACACACACACACACACACACACACACGGTGCCTGAGCCCTCTACCCTGGAAGGTAGGTGAGGTGGAAATACAATCATCCTGACAAAATATATTTTGAGATAGTCTTCACTTATTCAGGGCCAGCCCTACCGTTAGACAGAACAAGACAATCGTCCTGGGTGCAGATGCTGGGGAACTCTGCTGGAAGCCGTCTGAACTCCCTGGCAGTTTCCCTCTGAGGACAGAACTGCGTATGCCGCACAGTCTGTCCTGCTTCCCCTAAACGAGCCTGCAGCCCCAGGAGTTCTGGTGTGCACAAACCCATTGCCAAAGCGCAAGTAAGGTGCAGCTGCTGGCCCTGCTGTCTTCTGTACGTAGGAAGGGGAAAGCCAGGCATCTCGCTCTTCACCTCAGGCAGCCCTGGGACCATCAAGGTCCTTCCTTGGATGAACTGGTCCCAGCACTCCTTGGGAAGTTTGAAAAGCATGAATGCCCAACTCCTGTCCATTTTCCCTAATGCATTTTGATTGCAAGTTGCATAAAATTAGTACAGAAACCATAAAGAAAATTTGGGGGGGGGGCACACAAAAATAGTTTCCATTACCATATTTTTCACTCTGTAAGACGCACTATTTTCCCCCTCAAAAGTAAGGGGAAATGTCTGTGCGTCTTATAGAGCGAATGTGTGTGTGCCCGATGCCCGGGACACTGCTGGCCGCCTGCACCCCGTGGCACCACCTGGCCGGCATGCGCTCGGTGCACGCTGCCCCACACCCCCCCCAGCGCAGGTGAGAACTGTGCCGCTCAGGGGGAGCGATGCGGAGGAGGAGGAGCCGTGGGCTTTAACCCGCTGGCCGCACGGACAGACGGACTGCTCACCTCCACCAGCTGGGAAGACCTGCTGCCGCTGTGCTGCCCAGAAGACCACCGCCAGCCCCGTCGGCCCGGCTGCACCACACCTGGCCGGCACGAGCTCGAGCTCGGCATGCCCTGCTCCGCCCCCCTCCTCCAGCGCAGGTGAGAGCTGTTAATCACAGGTCGGTGTGTGTTTTCAAATGGCAACCCGTCTTTTAATGAAGCCCATGGGGAAGTGATGGGGAATGTGCCTGTGATTATCAGGAAGCTTTCCATGGATCCCTCCTCTAAAAATTAGGTGCATCTTATGGTCAGGTGCGTCTTATAGAGCGAAAAATACAGTATATAAAGTTTGAATATACCATTGCAATGAATACATGGCTGTGTGTAGTATAAAGGTGTATTGCTATCGATTTAAGTCATTATGCATAAGCTTCAATGAAGACAAATCTGATATCCAGGGTGGGTATGGATAGATGCATTCAAAAATCACCCATTCAGAAGCTGAAAGTAAGATAATTATGTCCTCAATCCACTGTGTTTTAGTGGTCAAAGGGGCATGGAAAATCCAGAAAAGTTGCTCAGGTCCCAAATCCCAAAAGTGGGTAAATAGTTAAGAAGAAACTTCCCTTAAAAGAAAGAAAAGATGGGAGAAGCAGGGACTTCTGAGTTCCAGCATATTGCACTGCAGCATGCACACTTCAGCCACGCCGGGACAGTGGTTGCTGGCCAGGACTAGAGCCAAGGAAATCCAGGTTCAGATCTCCATCCAGCCATGCACCCCCTAGGCAGCTATTTCGCACCCTGATTTACTTCATGGCACCCTGTGTGAGGGCTGAAAAAAGTGGGATACAAATGTTATAATAAACATGCGGTGTGGCAGGATCTGGGCAACTCTAGCTCGCCATCTGGTGGCCAGACCTGGAACAGTCACCATAGTGATTGCAGGATTGGGGCCAAGCCCTTGCTCAAGCACCACCTGGTACTCATCACCTCCTGATGAGTGCCAGCTGGGAGAAGAGCTACATAAGGCACTCCTCCCTTGCATGCCTGTTTGCCAGTTGGAGAGTGCTTCAGCTCCTGCATCTTGCCTGATCCTTGTGGGCCTGGTTCCTGCCCTGCTGTTTCCTGCCTCGCCTGGTTTTGCTGCCCCTGCACCCTGCCGGGTTTGCCCTGCCCTGATTGTGGCTGCAGTCCCTCCTCTGCCTGGCTGCCCTTGCTGTGGACTGGTGTCTCAGCTGTGACCCTGCCTTTACCTTGCTCCTGTTCCTGTCTTTGGCTCACTTCTTGCCTCTGCCTCTGAGCCAGAGACTAAACTCTGGGCCCCCCTCCACGTGTGAGTCCTGATCTAGATTGGCAGTGAGGGGAAAGGATGTACAGCTGCTTTAAAGAAAAAAGAAAAATATGCAGCTGCTACACAACTAAAGCAATGTGAAGAGCACAGTGTCGGAATTGCCGCTCCTCGCGTGGCTCATCCCCATCATCCAAGCCCTTCCTGCAGCGGCTTCCCCCTAACCCGATGCTCAGAAGGTGGCAACCAGGGCAGGGCATTCTTAGTGCCCCCCCACCCCGCATGTGGAATGATCTCCCTGAACCAGGCCCACCTGGCACCACTCTGGTTGCCGGTGCCTGGGTGAAGCCTCTTTCCTTCTTCACTCTGTCCTTTTGTAGCATATGCTGCAGCGTCTCAGCAGGCCTCGCTTGCATCTGTTGCAGGTTCAGACGTTTGTGCTTATCTGGTTGGCGAAGCACCCAGGGAACTCGAGCCACGGAGCGGCGGCGCGACGGGGTTCGTGCCACGGAGCGAGCTCCTTGCTTTGGCTCCCGGGGATGCCGGCCAGGCTTCGCGGAGAAGCCGCGCGGGCCTGGGTCCTGCGCGGGCCGCCGGAGCGGAGGGCGCGGCGAGGCGGGTGGAGGCGGCTCTCCTCTCGCCGCCCTGGTCCCTCTTCGCTCCCCGAGAGCTCGCGCCACCACCGGAAACCCGCTGTGTGTGTGTGTGTGCGCGCGCGCGCGCGCGCGCGCGCGCGGCGGGCGCTGCCGGGCGGGCGGGCGGCGCAGCAGCCTCCGGAGCAGCGGCGCGGGAGCGGGACTGCCCACTGCCTTGCAGCTGCGCTTCCGAGACCTCTTTCGCCATCCCTTGGAAAGTTTCCGAACTCCTCTTGTGTCCCCCAAGCGGCATGTTCGATCCGCTGACTTTGGCTGCCGCCTCCGGGGAAGCAAGCCCGGGAGAGGATGGAGTAACCCCGGGGGCGTTCGGAGCGCCGGGGGCGAGCCTTAAATAGGAATCTGCGAGGGAAGCAGCGGGACCTTTTTGTGCGGGGCGGGGAGAGAGAGAGAGAGAGAGAGACTCATCTTTACATTTTGGCCCGGGCAGACGCGTCGCCCTGCTCCTTCCTCCCCCAGCATGGAAGATGTGAGTAATGTTACCGCTGCGAAGGGGTTGACAAGGAGGCAGCTTCAAAGGCATTGCCTTTCTAAGCGAGATGGAATTGGGGGGGGGGAATATACTGAGGAAGTGCATCTTCCTCAGATCATTTCAAGGGTTAAGTTTCCAGTCCTCTGGGTTGGCCGCTTCTTGCTTGTTTCACGGACTGTCCCAAAAGTTGTGCCTGTCCTTTACTTTCCTGACCGGAGCTTGCTTTTCAAGCTACACAAAGTTGTTAAGTTTCATAACGAAGTGAAGGAGGAAAGTTTTTGAAGCGCTTTATTTGAGGCGGGGAGCTGGGGGAAGCCGATGGAAGGCAAAGGTTGTGAGGGGAATCTCTGCCTACTCCGCCCTCCCTTCCTGCCAAGATTGCTGCAGAAGTGAAACAGTGGGAGCTCTCAAAACGGCCTGGACGGAAGCCTTTTAAAGGGTTGTTTTCCTATTGGCATGGGATGGTTTTTGGCCAGGAAAACCGAAGGGGGAGAAAAAAGCATAGCCTGTTTTCTTGATGGACGTTGAGGCTGGTAAATAAAGAGAACGGGGTGGAGAACTGAGCTTGCTTCAGAGCAAGGTTTTCTCTTTCGAAAACCTTTCAGGGTGGTGAGCAGTCAAGAGGCTAATAAAGTTGCTGACTTGTTTTTACTGGCCCTGCTTTGGTACCTTCCAGGGTAGCTTGGCACCCCAAAATGTTAGCAGGTAGACCTTTTGCTGGCATGGATAGCAGGTGTTTGGGGGAGGGGGGACCTTGCTGGTTTAATTCCTAAGCACAAACGTTGTTAATGGCGGTGGAGAGGGGCCAGTTAAAAAAAAAAAAAGGCTGCAGTACAGATGAACACGAAAGGCAGTTGGTGCAAGCAATAATTGCATTGGCCCAGTAGCATGATAAGGAATAGCAGTGGCGACCGTGTGTGTGCATTGGGCTTGTATTCTGAAGGCTGAAGGAGGGGAGGTGCTTGCCAGGCAGAAGTGGGGCTAGCAAGGAGGCTGTGAATAAGACGGTGCCCCTTTTATCGTGGACAGTGAGACACCCCTCCTGCAAACGACAGACTTGCTTAGTGGGTGTGGGGAAGGCTGCGGGGCACTTCCTTGGCTCTTCTGAGGCCTTGCTGCCACCGCTCAGCATTTGCCACCTGAGCCTCCTCATGGTAGGCCAGTCCTAGAGCAGGACTCTTCAGGCTTTTCTGACCCACCTTTTGCATTGCTTTGTGACCCACTCTAATAGCTTGACAGATGGGAACCGTGTGCCTTGGCAATCCCACCCTGGACCCAGAAAGAAACTGGAGTTCATAGACTGCAACATTTAGCCAATTAACTGTTTGCCTGTATATGCCAATTAGGAAAGCTTTGCTTGAGTTAAACCAACCCTTGCAGCTTACAAGCATCTTTTCGGAAGAGGCATTCCAAAGCTAGTGCCTGGGAAATGCTCCTAGGCTTGCTCTGAGTTGTCATCTCAAAACAGGAAGATGCATCTTTTCTCTTCAGAACCAACGTATTGGCCTTGCATGTAAAATTGTAGAGTTTCCAATTAGGTGAATTCCTTACAATTATGTTTAGGTGTAATTTGATAGATGTTTAGACTTCTAGTGCCATGCTGTTGACATTGAGTGGTGGATCTCCAGGGCTGCAGTCTGACTTTTTCAGCTCTACCTGGAGATGCCAGGGACTGAGTTTGGAACCTTCTGCATGCTCTGCCACACACTGGCCACCATGGTGGCCTGCATGGCCAGTCACAAGGCAAATGGGCAAGCAGCTTTATTGTTTGTCCTCACCCAAGAATGGTGGGGCAAAGCAGACATGAGCTCCGAAGTCCAAAATGCAAAGCCAATCTTTGTTGAACCCAAATGGAAATGGCCCCAGAAGGTCAGAAGGCCTGCTACCATCCCCTGCTCTCAGAAATTAACAATCTGCAGAAATAAAAAGTCAGGAGGGGCACTGATCCTGGTAAGCGCCAAGATAGGTGTCTGCTGTGCACGTGGAGTTTAAAGTCCCAAGAGGGCATGCTGCTCTCATGTTCAGACAGAAAGGACTCCTACAATATAGTGGCTGGAGAATGGGGAGCGTTACAGGGATTTTGAGGGCTCACTGATCTGGTGATAGCAGTAGTGATTCTGTGCGCTTCTAGGCAGAAGGCCCGGGTGCCACCTGTTTCATCCAGAACAGCTTTTTCCCATGAAGCAAGTGGTGGGAGACATGGAAAGGTTCTGCATGGAAGGCAATGAAATCTGGGCAGTGTTGCTTTGCATGTTCAGGGCAAGGTGGGTGCAGGACACAAACCTCACCTAGAAGTACTCTGCAAAACACCAACTCTTGTTCATTTGTGGATTAATTCAGTGCTCCCCAACTTTTTCAATCTTCACCATCTAGAGGCAATTCACAGCTGGATCACTGACTAGTTCAGTTGTAATGTAATTTGTTCAAAGGTTTCTGTGAAGCAAACAGAACGATCGTGTATCGCGGATTGCCTCTTGCTGTACGAAAATGTACTGCAGCAATATGATACTCATGATAAACCAAGAACTGAGAGGGAGCCCTGCTTTCGAGCACTGCTTTTCACGGCTTCTGTGCAAGAATTTTTGTTTTGTTTTTTCACTAGGAAGCTGCTTTTCCAAAGGACAGGCAGTAGTTAGAGTGCTGGACTGGCCCAGAAGATCAGGACTCAAGTCCCCTCTTGGCCATGAAGCTCCTTGGGAGACTTTGGGCCAAGTGTTGACTCTCAGCTTAACAACCTCACAAAGTTGTTGTTGTCACAAAGAGGGCAAGAGGGAGAAAGAGGACCGTGCAAGTTGCTTTGGGTTCCTTGCAAGAAGACAGAGTGGGGTATAAATAATGCATTGTTTATTGTCACCAGTAACTCTTTGCAAAATGTAGCCATTGAGCCTTCCCAGCATGGATGCCTAGTCCTGAATCCTGCTGTAGATAAGCTGCCTCTACCCTAGGGTGAACCAATATCCCCCTCCCTTGCCCTTAGCATTTACATAGATCTATCAGGACCAGTCTGTGGCTTCTTTCTCCCGCTTTTTCTTTTGTCTTTTCAGACACAACTTCTGGTTGCTTTTGCCAGCACACACAGCCTCCACCAATTCTGCCGGTGTGATTTTGCTTCGGCATCCGTAAGCCGCATTCTCTCCACCAATGGCCCATCCCTGTAGCAATGCTCTAAAAGTGGCTTTGATGGAGGCTTCAGCTGCTCTGTCCACTCGCATTAATAGGAAGTAAAGAGGAAACAGGAAGTAGCTCTCACTGCTTTATAAGGGCATGTCAGTGGAAGCCAGTTTCAAACCTGTTGAAATTTCTTGGCTTACCATTCAGAACACAAAGAATAAGGGTCCCCTGTGTTCTCCTGCTCTCCATGACATCCCGGGAATTGCCGTACCTGGACCTGGTCTAAGGATCTTGGGCAGCACCTTCCCAGATTCTTTGAGGGAAGTCATGATGGTGAAGCCTCTGAAGCCAGCCTAACTCCCAGTGCAAATGTTTCTGTCTCCTTGATCTGCCTTGCTTCTTATTTATTTACACTATGGATTGGAAGGGGCTCTCCAAGTTCTCATATGGGGGGCGGGATTCCCCAGCCATACCTGGAGATGGCCGCAGACCATTCATTCTACCTTGGGCTACCTTAATACATCGTGCAATGCAAATCAATTATCCCTTTAAACATACGGTTGCTTGCAGGGCAGCTGGAGGAGTGACACAAGGATAGATTTTCCTGTACTGTCCATTCTACTGCATGTGTTTAGGGGAAGCAAGTGTTTGTGTTAGTCATGGTGATGAGCCTGGAATTGAAGTCTCTTAATTTTCCTCAATTACCTCACTGTACAAACCTATCGCATCTATCACTCTGTGGCTTGAACTTGTTGGATCCCGCGAATTTAAGGAGAACAAAATTGCCTGTCTGAATCAGACCACCTCCCTTAACATTTCAGCTGGTTTCAGACAGCATGATCATCCAGTTGTAAGGGTTCAGTATGGATTGTCATTGAACTGTGGATTGCTGTTGGAACATGGGTTCTTGTGTTGTCTGAACCCTCCTGAGATGATAAACCATGGCAAACAATACATTTGCTACCCAGCAGTAAACCATGGGTTCTCCTCCTGGACTGTTCATGTTGAACAAGCCATGGCTTGTTGATGTGACCAGGTTCAGGCTGTACGATAACCGGTGTTTCATTAACAACCCACAATCAACGCTTGAAGAGTGGGTTATCATGATGCCTGCAGCCCCTGTTGCTAACATTTATCAGGCACATGCTGCAGGGAAGTTTACAAGTGGCTCCTAGCGGCAGGATCCCTCCACTGTTGTTGGCTTCCAGCATCTGGTATGTAAAGATGTATTGCTTCACAGCCAAAAGGATACACTGACTCCCACTGCTAATAACCACCGAAATTCAGGATTCATGGAAGAAAGATCTAATTCATTTAAGAACTGGTCTAAGGCTACAGCCATCCCTGATTCTCCTTATTTCCTCTCTTCCTCCCTCTATGCCCTTACCTACCCCTCAGCTCAAATGATGAGTGTCTATGCCAAATATTGCTATTTTGATTACATTATGCAGTTTCATTAGGTTAAAACCTAATTTTCCACAATGATTTGAAGTAGCCAAAAATGACAAAGATGCTTGTTAATAGTATCATGTGATTTTGCAATATTGCTTCTTGTCAATGTACAGTTATTGTGCAAACTCTTTTGGAAAGTACTGGAAGGCATGTGTGCCTACAACTTGGAAACCCTCTGAAGCTCAGTGGGAGCACAGCGACAAAGTCCCCTTTCCTTACCTGTTGGGAAAGGGGTAGGATCCTGGCAGCCTCAGTGCTCCATTAGCAATAGAAGCCAGATGAAATTTGTGGGTGCTTTCCTCAGTCCACTGCTGGAATTCCTGACCGGCAGGATGGAATGAGAACGTATTTATCCGGAGTGGTTAAATTCTAGACACTTACCTTTTCAGAATGCGTGATGTGTGGGTTCTTTCATCTGCATTCAAAGAGAAAGTTCCCTCTGTAAAATATTCTGCCATGCTAGGAAGAAACGATGTGCGTGACCTTCTCTGTGCTAGGCTCACTTGGTTTTCTCCGCATGCCCCGGGAACCTACCAAAATATGATTTTCCCACAGGTTAGTTCAAGTGGGACAGTCCAGAATGACAACACAGAATGATGTGCAAAGAGGCTTGAAGCCACACTACAACTTCCTGTTCCTTTATGGGAAGCTACTGGAAGAAGCAGGCAAATCACCATAAATGCGTGTTTACCAGGTTAAGTCAAAAGATGGCATTAACTTTCCATACCAACCACAGGCCTGGTGGCTTGCCAAGGGCGCTGTCTAAATCTATGTTGGAGCACCAGTTTCAAGGTAGTTGCGTAGCTTCCCAGGTTTCTGCTGCTTGTGCTGTCCTTCACGAGCTGCAGAATTCTGCAGAGAAAGAAATGGGCAGCAACAGGGCTTGCTGGTTCCTACAACTGGAGGTGCTTTTTTAATGCATCAGCAGCCCACTGTAAATAAACTTTGTTTTTTTAGCCTGTCCCATTAGCCATATGGCTCCCTGGGCAGGTTACAGACATAAAAGCATGTAAAAGCAATATAAAACATTAAAAATACAATATTACATATAATCGGGTAATAGTAAGAAGTGCCCCTATTGCATCTTAGCCTGTGATAGAACCTATGATTGAAAGGCATTCCGCATTCTAGATTAAAATGCACACTGTTAAAACCAGATTAACCATCAAAATGCCAACAAAATAAAAAGGTTTTTGCCTGGCACCAAAAAGAATATAAAGGAGGTCCCAGGTGAACCTCTTTGGGGAGCTCATTCCAAAGTCAGGGGCCACTCCTGGAAAATATTACAAAGCAAGTCGGTAGTAATAGCGTGGACAGCAGGCTCGGGCTGTTACTGGCAGGATGCCGATCATCCCCTTTGTGCATCATGCTCAGCCCCCGTGTGAATGACCTCAGTGGGAGGACTGTTCATGGATTCCTGGTGGCTCTTTCCATATCTCTGGGCTTTCTGGCTTGTATCCAAGTGTCCTTTGTGGGAGAACCCATCCTGTTTCTCCCTTCAACTCCATTTGCTGCTGCTGCTTTCTGCTCACTACTGTTTTCTGTTTTTAGAGCTTCAAAAATAAGCAATTGGTTGTCCTGTCCCAGATAATTGCACAGTTGTCTTCATATTGTGTGTGTGGGGTGGGGGAAGTGTGCTGTTGGACATCTGTGGTCCTGCCTGGTCAATGTCCTGGCAAGTTTCAGCAGTCAATAGTGAAGTGCAGCTGGTAACAGAGAGAAATTGGCAAGGCGCTTGTAGGCTCATTTGCACACATGAGGGCAATTAAAAAGCAGTAAAGGGGGGGAAACAGGGCAAAGAACTATACCCAAAAGTGGGTGGCAACAAGGTATTTCCCTTCACAGTTCAATCCTCTCAATTTAAAGGGCTGAACTAATAGCTCTTAGTGCCCTTCACCATCTTGATACTGCTCCAGGTCTCCGGCAGTTCTAGAAAGGGCCATACTAGCTCCCTGAACTGCTCCTGCTTTTGACACATTTACTGATGTGCTGTTTGCAGTACTTAGAAAGTGCTGAGAAGGTGGCTGGGTGGGACAGAATGAATGGGGACACGAGGCAGGGGGTAAGTAATGAAGTGTGTGCCGCATTTCCTGCCCGCTCATTTGTGTTGGCACACACCAGGCATGAAGGCCACCTATTTGGACGGCTTTAACAAGAGAGTGGCCACATTCGTGGAGGAGAGGGCTATGCATGGCTGCTAGCATCGTGCGCTGTGCGCCGCATACCTGGGCCGGCAGTGCTCTGGCGCCCGTCCTCCCTGGGGATCCTGTGGACAGCTGGTTTGCCACTGCGTGAACCGAGTGCTGGACTGGATGAACCCTTGGCCTGATCCAAGCGGCTCTCCTTTAGCTCCTGTCATTTTCTAGCCATGAGATTTTCTGTGTCTTCCCCAATAAGAAAAAGGACACACGCTTTCCAGGCAGCTTTTAAAAAAACAAAACTGGAGAGGTGGCAGAATGGGATGGAGCAAATGGCATCAGCCAGATTTACACCCCTCCCCATATGGCTGCATTCCCTCCCTCCCTCCCTCCCTCCCTCCCTCCCTCCCTCCAGTTGGTTCCTGGGGAGGGGGAGAACTGCCAGGGAGCTGCAGCAGCAGGTGCTCCAAGACTGAGCCACACAATGGGTGTGGGTGCGTTCTGTAGCTTCCCTTTCTGGAATAGCTAGAGATTTGGTGAAGTACCAGAAATGTGGAAGGCACAGAGAATTGCCCACTCAGGCAGTCCAGGGGATGACATTGCTATGGGGGGAATTTGTCACTGCCCCCTTTGGTGGTGGTCCTCCTTCCCTTCTTCGCCAGTGGTCTCCAACGGGCAGCTCAGGGTCTCAGCACAGGTGCACCTATGTGCAGTCTTGGCTTTATTTATTTATTTATTTATTTATCGATTTATATCCTGCCTTTTTCCTACAAAGGGCTCAAGGCAGCTTATATCATTCTCCTCCTCCATCTTATCCCCACAACAACAACCCTGTGAGGTGGGTTGGGCTGAGAGTCTGTGACTGGCCCAAGGTCACCCAGTTGGCTCCATGGCCGAGCGGGGACTAGAACCCAGGTCGTCCCGAGTCCCAGTCCCATGCTCTTAACCACTACACCACACTGGCTCTCTTGTCAGTTTCTGTCTGTTACCAACTGTGCTTTGCCTCTTGCAGTGAAGACCTGCACAGATTTTGACCAGACACAACTATATTGAACAACCCTTAGTGTTCACTTTGACACTGGCACATTACTGATTTTTTTCTTTGGGGGAGGGAGGAGATTTGCCTACTTTTTTTCAGGGTCAGCAAAAAAGGGGGTGGGGGAGAGCAGTGAACCAGTGATGGTTGTGCCAGAGTGCTGCGGGGGTGGGTGTTGGTGAGGGGTTCTCCTGGACAGCGGGACAGGCAAGATCGCAGGGAAGGGGGGACTTGGCTACTGTTGCCAAGCTAGTTGTGAAAAACCACAATCAAATTGGTCTCATGAATTCAGCTGCAATGACCATCTTCCATGGAACAAAAACCCCTAGAACAAGTAATAGCTTGGTGGAGCGACATAATGCCCTCAAACAACCCACCCTGCATGAGGGCCAGTGTGGTGCAGAGGTTAAGAGCACAGGACTGGGACTCGGGCGACATGGGTTCTAGTCCTTGCTCGCTTGTCCACTGAATGACTTTGGACAAGTCCCAGACTCTCTGCCCAACCTACTTCACCGGGCTGCGGTGGGGATAAGAGTGAGAGCAGGAGGAGAACGGTGTAATCTGCTTTGAGTTCATTGTAAGAAAAAGTGGGATATAAATCTGTAGATATAAATTTAGACCTAGGAGTCTAGGCTGTGTGTCATAAATCCAGCCTCTTTGTCTTGCATGGCAGCCCTGTATATAGCGCAGAAGTAAGCCCCATGGAATTCAGAAGTGCTTACTCATTTGTAATGTGTAGGGTTGCCATCTGCATCTCAAGGATTTGGTTCCTCATATTTCTGAGCCCTGCACAATAGGTGAAAGTCATTTTTATTGGTATGATTTTTTTTCAGGCTGTCTTTAAGAGTGGGATCCCTTATCATCACAGATAATAGCAAACCTGTGTTTTAAGAAGTTTGCATCAAAGCAGGATGATCAAAAATGCTGAGATACATAAATATATATTTGTAAAAGATAAGATTACAGGAAGCAGTAACATTGCACAAGATGCAACTTCCTTGTATCTTAAAAGGTCCTTTAAAAAATAGAAACAAATATAGACTAATTTAAGAACTCTTTGCATCCTGCTCAGATGCAGTTTGAATTGAAGGAAGTTGACCCCCACGCACAGAAATAGAGACTGTAGAATTGCTTACAGGGTACAGACCGTCACTTGCCAGTGGAGCCTTTGCTTCACCCACAGGAGGTCCTGGATTCAGTTCCTGGACTCTCAAAAGATGCAGGATACAAATAATGGGAAACACCTCTAGTGAAGGTCCGGAAAGCTGTTGCCAGACAAGGTAGACAGTCTTCATTTATTTACATTTATAAACTTTGTATTTCCTGAAAAGGTTTCAAGGCACTGTATAAACAACAAACCAAGGAAAGCTTTCAGCAATAACATTAAGATCATTAAAACAGTAAAAAAAGTATACATTTTGAAAGGCTAAATGGGAAAAAAGATCTTTGCACCCTTTCTAAAGAGTGGAGCTCAGGTGTAACTTTTGAGCGAGTGCATTCCACAGCTTGAGGGCAACAGAGGAGAAAGCCACCAGGGCGGCAGCGGGCAGCTCCTGCCTCCCTCCACCACCCATGTTCATGGACTGCACCTTCCATCAGCCATAGCCAGAACAGCTCTGGGTAAGGGTCTCTGGGAGCTGCTGTCACAAGTTGTCCACCTTGCCTAGACAGACAGTGCCTCTGACCTGGTAAAAGAGCTTCCCATGATCTGGGGAAAGGTGGAAAAAGATGGGAAAGGTATTGTGCACTGGAGCCATTCCCCTCCGAGGAGAGGTTGCGACAGGTGGGATTGCTGGCGTGGGAGAAAGGGCAAGGCAGAGGAGTTGCAATCCAGGCATAGAAAACCATGCACGATGTGGAGAAAGTGGACCAGGAGTCATTTTTCTTCCTGCCTTATAATGCTTGAACCCAACAGGGTCAGTTCATGAAGCTGATTGGTAGGAACTTCAGAATGGATCAGAGCAATGACTTCACAGAGCACATCTTTACAATATGGCATTCATATCCCCAAAATATAGCAATGGTCACCAGTCTGAATGGCTTCAAAAGGGCTAAGACCATCACGGGCTGCTAGTCCCCGTGGCTATATGCCGCCTCCAGTAGCAGAGGCAACGCACCTACATGCACCAGTTGCTGGGGAACATGCGCGGGAGAGAACTGTGGTACTCAGATCCTGCTTGTGGGTTTCCTATGAGCAACCGGTTGGCCTCTGTGTGAACGGAGGGTTGGGCTTGTAGTCAACACAGCGTTTCCTATTGGCTTGTGATCCATGCTGCTGACCAGAACTCCCTCTGGAAGCTGCTTTCTGAGCAATGCCTTTTCAAAGAGGGAATCCGTCTGGAGCCACTTCATAACTGAGCTGCTGTGGAGGGGCGGATTGCACTTTCTAGAGGTCCAAACCAAATTGAGAGGCAGTGTGCTACAGTGGTTAAGAGTGTTGGGCTGGGGCTCAGGAGATGTGGGCCATAGGCCCCGTCAGCCGTGGGCTCAATGGGTGACTTTGGGCCAACCACAGACCCTCAGCCCAACCTACCTTGCAGGGTTGTTTTGAGGATACAAATATAATAATTATACATCCTCTGGGCTGCTCCTAGGGCAAACTCTTGCCAATGTCAACTGGGAAATTTTGTGCACTACAATGATGGCTTGACCATTGCATAGTGTGTGCTGAGTCCGGGCTTGTTTAATCTCTCCTTTGTATGTGCACACGCTGTATGATTTTTTCTGTCTTTTGGATGGGTTCCCCTTTCTGCTGTTTCCTTCAAAGCCATACAAACCATTCTCAGAGATGTTCTAATTTTGAGGTTTGGCTCATGAAAGGAGGCTTGTATCTGATCTCACAAGAATGTGCACTGTAAAAGTTTTATAAGAACTCCTTTTTGGTGCTAACTAGATATTGCAAGACTTTCAATTAAAAAGAAGTGGAGACCAGCATGGTCTGGAAAACAGAAGCCTCTTGTCCCTAAAGGCCTGGAGGGAGCTGTGCTGGAGAGTCCTTCTTTGTGAATTTACTGGTGGGTGCTTGGGTAGTCGGGCTGCTTTATGGGCTTCTGTTAAGCTTAGCTCCAAACACAGCTGGCTGAGGTGGAGGTGCAAGTGAGGCAGCCCTCGCCCGAACACAAGGCTTTTTTTTTTTTTTTTTAAGGGAAATGTATATGAACATGATAGGAGCAACAAAATAGCAAGAACAGGAAAGGCCAACTTTTTGTGTAATCTTGTTAAAGAAACAGCTGAATTATGAAGCATCTTAACGTGTATTGCTAAATTTTCTTTTAAAATCTTCAGTTAATTAGGTTTCTTTTGGAGGTAGTGTTTTGTTAGCAGTGGGAGCGCTGGTTACCAGCAGTTCTCAAGTTCATGGTGCCAGGCTCCATGTGGCTAGTCCACATGAACAAGAAATATCAGCTAAAGCATATTTGCTGGCCATGTTCCTGGCAGCTTCATATGGAGGACTGTTTAAAAGGGAGCCTTTCTCACTGATACTGAATGGGAGGCTGCTGGGGATGAGGGCTAAGTGGCAAGTTGGTGTGTGATGGGTGTGTTTCTCCTTAGTATTCCCTCAAAGAAATGGCTTGAATGCGCTTTATGCTGTGCACACCTTGGTTTGTATTACATTCCGTGATGTCAGAATGTGAATGTCTAATGATAGCCATCTACTTCCTGGTGTACCTCTAGGGTGTGAAGGAGGAGACACCAGACAAGCCAAAATGTTCTACCGTGGCGGACAAAGCTGGATGGATCAAGAAGAGCAATGCAGGGCTTTGGGGCTTCTGGAAGGAGCGCTACATGCAGCTGTGCAAATCCCAGCTCTTGATGTACGAAGATGAGGTAAGACCAGCCAGGGAAGAGGGGTCTGATCCTGTCTGCTGTGTGCTGCTGGCATCTGCCACAGTGCAGTTATGCATTCAGCCTGGCTCTTCCTTGAATTTGTGCCAACCCTGGTTCATGTATTACAACAGTCCTGAATATGGGTTGCTGTAGGATCGCAGGTTATCACTGAATTAGGGGATGTTGCTATGTGTGAACCCTGCACTATGGGTTAGCTGCAGGTTGTTAGCTAGAAACAACCCAGGAAAATAACCAATTCTTTATCGTCAGGTTGTCAGCTCTGGATTGTTCATGGTTAATAACCAGGGTTCCCATGTAGAGACAGTTTGTGATTGAACAACATCCCGTATTTCGATGACAACCTGCACTTGATCAGTACCTGGTGAATCAAGTTGCTGTGTCTGTATCTGGTCATAGGTTCCTTATTTTCTTCAGTTGTAATGTTGCAACTCTTAATTCAGACTAATGGCCTCCTTTTCCTACTGTGTTTCCGTGAGAGAAGTCAGTTATTTCTGGGTGAGATCAATTATTCCAGTTACTTTCTTCACCCTTTGGTACCAGCCTGCAAACTTGGCCTGCCACAGAAGTGAGTTGGCGCATGTGCTATTGTTGTTGGTTTGTTCCATCAGACGGTGTGCTGCTTTCTGTTTTCCTGGAAAAAAGTTAGAACACAAATTCTGTAAGAGAGCAAGTCACTGTGCAGTGCATTCCAGAGGCTAGCAGGGTCAGGTTCTTGTGGCATCTCCAGACTGCAACCATGTTTTTAGAAGCATGCTTGAGTGTGTTTTAGATTTAGGGTGTTGGGATATTATGGTTTGTAAGAAGCTGCTTTGGCATGTTGCGAGGCTTCTGGGGAGGAGTCACCATGAAACAGGAGTGAATGGAGAAACACACATGCATTTCTGGACCCTACATCAGCCTCTGGGCTTCTGGGGAGGCTCTGCTCTGTGACATTATTACATGTGGCTGAGAAGCAGGACCTTAGTGGTGACACCAAAGCCTTGGAATGGCCCCCTTGTTGTTTCTCGTTCAGAAATCTAACATTGTCTTGTTGAAACAGGCTTTTCATTTCTTAATATTTTGTTATTCTTAAAAATGATACTGCTTGTCATAGTTGGTGTTCTTTTTGGTCTATGGTTTTTAATATTACAACTATATATATATATATATATATATATATATATATATATATATATATATATATATATATAGAGAGAGAGAGAGAGAGAGAGAGAGAGAGGAATATATATATTTTCCTCTTATTTTTTGCAAAGTCACTTTTATTGGTAGAAGAGCAAGCTATCACTATAAAGTAACACAAATCTATCCTATTTCATTTGATGCAAGGAACATTGTTGTGTTCATTGTTGCTTAGCTATCCATTGTCGTCTTTGCCCCTGGGCAGGTTTGCACAAAACAGTAGCCGCCTGATGAATAAGCCTTGGTGAACCACAGTGCACCCAACAGATGATCAGGCTCGTGGTGGTTTGTTCTTTCCTTCCTTCCCTCTGGGTTCTGCAGCGAGCATTGCAGTGTCCTTTGCCCTTCCTTTCTCCCCACCTACTCAAGTCACTGCCCCTTTTTATTTGCCATTTGCCATGGAGCTCTTGGGTGACGTTGGGCCAGTCAAAGACTCTCAGCCCAGCTTACCTCACAGGTGGTGGTGGTTGTGAGCATAACATGTAAGCCACCTTGGCTTCCTCACAAGAGGAGAAATGTCAGGATCTAAATGCAAGATGAGGATGACGAGGATGATGATGATAGTTTTTAAAAGTCAGAGCCTAAGAAAGGCTCAGTTGGAGTTGTACTCACCAGAAAATCACTAGTAAGAGGGAAATAGCTCTCAGTGTCCTTCACATTGTTGATGAAAATGTATTTGATTCATAGTTTAAAAATGCCTTATAGGCAGATAATAGGGCACAGCAGATAGGGTGCCACCACTGGCAAGACCTACACCCTGTTCCCAAAGTGGCCCCCTTCACTCTGCCTCATTGAGAGCCAGTGTGGTGTAGTGGTTAAGAGCATGGGACCGGGACTCAGAGGATCTGGGTTCTAGTCCCCGCTCAGCCATGGAGCCAACTGGGTGACTTTGGGCCAGTCACAGACTCTCAGCCCAACCTACCTCACAGGGTTGTTGTTGTGGGGATAAGATGGAGGAGGAGATGTAAGCTGCCTTGAGCCCTTTGTAGGAAAAAGGCAGGATATAAATCACAATATAAATAAAATAAATAAATATAAATTGAGCCACCTCCTGAGGGTACACACACAGAGACACTAGCATCTCTTCTTTCTGGAATAGCCAGGGAACCCAGCAAAGTGCCAGAAAGGCACTGGGCACTGTCTGTTTAACACTGAAAATTGGGAAGGTTATCTTGCCCAGAGAAAGCTTGTCACATGCCCTGTTGGATGCACCTGCTTTTTCTCCCTTTCCCCTCTTCAACTGACAGCTCAGCAACTGTGTCCAAGTGATCCTGCATTCGGTGTTTCCTTGCCCATTCCATCTGTGTTACCAGCCACACTTGACTTTCAGGGGCAGCTGAAACCTACAAGGACGGCCACAAATGTACACTTGCACATCTCAGTTCATTCGAATTCACCACCACCAAGAATTTTTTTTAAAAAAATACAGGTATATTTGTGCACATTTCTGGGGGGAAAATGAATTAAAGTGACAAACTTATTTACTTATTTATTTATTTAAAACTTTTGTATGCCATCACCACATGCCTTGGCATCTCAGGCCAGCTCACAATACATATAATTAAAAACAATAAAATGATCTTTATAAATAACAAATTCAATAAAAGATTACATAAGGACAAAAAACCAAAAACAAAAAGAGCGACTGTTCAACGATAAATTATTAGTTTTTAAAATAGCGATTAAATAAAAGGTTTTAACCTAGTGCTGAAAAGAATGTAAACTCGGTGCCAGGCGCACACCTCTCCAGGGAGTGCATTCCATAATTTGGGCGCCACCACAGAGAAGGCCCTGCTCTGGGTAGATGTTCTTTTTATCTCCTATGGTTGTTTCAAAGTACCACTTGGGCACCAGTGGAGGGACTGTCACTGGTGAGATTATGCAGAGCAGCAAGGAGGCTTTGCCTCTCTTGCCATGTGACTCACTAGTTGTTCCCTGTAACCTGCAGTGGAATAGGCCTCCTGGGTTTAGATGACACGGCAGCCTATTGTGGGTCAAACAAGCCAGGGTTTGGCAAGTGGCTTGTTGCCCCCAAATAAGTTGCTTCATGGGAAGCTGTCTAAGTTCAGATGACACAAGAGTCATGCAACCCCAGTGTCTCTCTCTCTCTCTCTCTCTCTCTCTCTCTCTCTCTCTCTCTGTGTGTGTGTGTGTGTGTGTGTGTGAGAGAGAGAGAGAGAGAGAGAGAGAGAGAGAGAGAGAGAGAGATCAACCCAACAAAGGAGAATACACCATGCCTCTGGTCTAGGCCATAAATGCTTGTGCCAGAACAACCCTGTTGGTCTTTGAGGTGCCCCGAGACTCATCATAATAGAAACATAGAAACAGAGTGAGTCAGAAGGGGCCTCCCGGGCCATCTAGTCTGACCGCCGGCACCAGCCGGCTCCGCTCACGACATGCCATCCATGTGGACGTCCAGCCTGTCTTTGAATACCCTCACCAATGGGGCCTCAACGACCTCTCGTGGAAGCCCATTCCACACCCTCGGGGTCCTAACTGTCAGGAAGTGCTTCCTGGCATCCAAATGGAACCTTGGTTCCCTGATGTTTTGTCCAAGATGTATTCAATCAATGCAAGCAGAATCCAGTGCCTTGCACTAGGTTCCCAGTGTGATACCTGCGAATGCCAGATGCCGGCCAGGCTCCCTGCCCCTCCTCTCTATTGATCTATTCGAATAAGATTTTATTTAATTTTAAACTGGAAGGGTTAAGAAATATGCCTCCACAGCAGCCATTCTGTGGGAGTTTTCCACAATGCTGGCTCAAAATTTCGCATGTGCACAGCAGCCCAGAAAGGTGGATGACGCCAGAGTTAGAAGGACAAAAAGTAAAATAATAATGCAGGGAAGTGCTGGTTGGAGCTGCAAGGCTGAGTCCAAGGTGTTCTGTGCATAGGCTGAGTTGCACGGAAGGGGTGACGCAGTGTTGCCCAAAGGCCTGTGCTGAGAGTGGGCTGGGCTTGTTCTTTGCTTTTGGGAGAACCAATATTGTTCCCTTTCAGACTCGGCTTGCTGTTTGTACACTGGGAGATAATGGTGACTTGCCTTGCAGGATGTTATGGGAGTTATCATTTTAATTATTGTTATACAAATATTGGGAGCTTCTTAGGTTATTGCTAAGGAACATGAGAAAAGCTAGGGTAATGTTTTACTGACACTAGTACATTTCTATATGCATACCTAATACATATAGCATTTAGGCACCTATGTATCAATTGCAATGAATATACTTAATACATATGCAGTGCAAGTTACTTTATTTATTCAAAACATTTGTATGCTGTCCTTCACTATCGTGTCTGAGGACGGCTTACATAATTAAAAGCAAAACCATAAAACAATCAATAAAACAGAACAATACAATATAATTATAAAACCAGAGCAAATAAATCCGATCCAAACAAAACTAAAAAGTGACTGTAAAACGGTAAAAGTACTAATTCTTAAAATATCGATTAAATAAAAAGGTTTTAACCTGGCGTCAAAAAGGGTATAGGCTCGGCGCCAGGTGAACCTCACTAGGGAGCATATTCTATAATTTATGGAATTATTTCTAATGCTTTAATTGTTTTTGCCTTTGTCACAAGTTCTTGAAGTTCAAAATAAAAATTATAATCAATGAATAAAGAAAGCAAATTGGACAGTATTTGCAAAGTACAGGAAAGTAAACTCAAAGCCCAAAAGCGCAATGTAGTTCCACTGAATTTGGGAGGAGTGAATGGGAGTAAGACTCACTAGTCCGTTGTAACACTTTGGAGCAGTTCAGCTGGTTGTATCTAATGCTGATAGGAAGCAGTTCTGTAAACAGAATTGGAAAGGCGGTGTTCTCCCCTCCTTCAGCATGTGCTCCAGAGCTGCTTTGGAGTGCTGGAAGACCCTCTGGATTGGAAGTTTGGGTGGCACAGAGGGCTGCCACGGGAGGCAGGGAGGAAGTCCTCGTCCATCACTGCTTCCCCACCCCCCCCGATTGCCTGCTCATCTTCACTGGTGGCCCCACACCCAGCGTGTTGCAGTAGTCCAGAGTGGAGATGGCAGCAGCTAGGCTATTAGGGTAAATATGGCATTTCTGGCTGGTCAGTAATTTTTGACCAAGTGACTGCATCAGGGGGACAGGTGAGAAGCATAAAAATTCACACCCAACAAGCAGTCCTCTATGTGGAATGCCAGGGCGTTCTGCCTGCCCCTGAGAACACCAAGAGAACTTTGCAGCTGTTTGGCATCCTTCAAATCCTCTACTCTGGCCTGCAGCTCCCGCTTCCTTCTCCTTCTGCATTCATAGGCGTGCAGGACACTTTCCTGTGTGGGCCTCCATGGCTGTTTTTCCGGCTGAAATGCAGATCTCTCTCCAGTTGTTGTCCATTATTCTACCTCCTGCTTCGTTTGAAGCCAGTTTGCAAATCCAGAGGGTGAACTTGCATTGGAATAAAACTTACATTAATGTATGTGTGCTTTGCTTGTCAAAGGAACATGTATTGGATTTCAAACCAGGTTTTCTTGGTGGTGCAAAAAGAAACCTTCCACTGAGCCACAAAGAAATGGGAGATGGTGGATTTAAATCAGTGCATGCTGCATGGCATAAACAAACAGTGAGTTGTGTATATATGGAGAAACGTTGGACTGCGGCAGAATGCCATGAAAATGCAATAGGGTGGCCATGTGAGCGTGTTCACGGAGAACTGTTTGAAGCTGTCTTCTGTCAGAATGGCTGCCCAGTCCAAGTCCTGTTTAAAAGATAACGAACCATAAGAAGGCAAGGAGTACGGAAGCTATTCAATCACCAATCATTTATTGTCGATGCTCATTATCAGTTATAAACCACGTTATCTGAGAAACAGGTGTGCGACAATTAAAAACAAAGCTTTAGCGCAACAAAAGCTAGAGGACTAACGGCAATGAAAGGACTAAAACCGCATCCAGGATTTTGGGTGGCACAGAGGGCTGCCACGGGAGGCAGGAAGGAAGTCCCACACTGCTTCCCCACCACCCCTGCTTGCCTGCTCCTCTTCACTGGTGGCCCGACACCCAGCGTGTTGCAGTAGTCCGGAGTGGAGATGGCAGCAGCTAGGCTAAGTGGAAAGGCTGGATCTACACAGCCTTTCTGATGTCTGCGTGTGCTGGGTGGAATTGCTGTTTCTGAGGGTGCACATTCTATCAACGCAGGAGAAAGTCCATGCACCCACGCCTGACCAATCGACCTTTGTGGATGCAGATCTTGAGACTCAGGCAAGCTCATAGCAAGACAGGCAAGCTCTCACATCCACAGGTAGCACCTAGGCATCACCTGGTCTGATCTGTAGCTACCACCTGGCAGACAGCTGGCTGAGTAGGTCACCCGGTCAGAGGCTTCTCCGCTGTGGTCAGACATACTGTATTTCTATTTCAATTATGGCAGTGATGTCTAAATTTGCAGGTGCACCTGTAAACTAGCATATGCCAATGGCGTACAAACTTGGGTTCCCTTCTTGGTGTTGGTCTCCTGGGCTGGACTGTTGGAAAAGGTAAGGAGGATTGGGTCGCACAAATGCACACATTTGAGAGCTCAGACAATGAACCTCGAGGTGGGCAGCTTGTATTTGTGAGCAGTCTGTTGTCTCAGGCCTGGAGCCTTTGGGTGACTTCTGCTGCAATCCCAGCTCCAGATGAAGCAGGTCCAGCAACTCAGGGCACATCCAGAAGAGTTTGCCCCATGCTGCCTGACAGGCCTGTCCTTGGAAAGCCATGCAGATTGCCATTGTAGGTGGGCTCAGTATCCAGAGCTCCACTGTCCATTCTGTGTTGACTTCCAGTTTATTTCCAGACACAATTCACAGTTCTGGTGGTGACCTGGAAAGCCCTGGATCGTGGGCATGGAGCTCCAGGGTCCCAGCTGAGCTTCCCCAGATGGCCTCACCTCCTCACCTCACCCCATCTTCTGTCTCTCAGTGACAGATGACTGATGGTGTCCAGACTCTTGCCTACTTTTCTCCCCATTCTGAAAGGTTGCAGTGGCCTTAGAAGGTTTTGATTACAGCACTAAGCACTTTAAGCTAAATATTAGTGTGTTTGGGGCCCTTTCCTCTTCTGCTCTGCCCACCACTGGAAACAGTCCCCTGGAGCATCTCCAGAATGGAGTTTGGCTTGTGGGCCGAATGAGACTCCATGCCAGTTTGCGAGCGCTGTGTCCGAAGGACTCGCACGAGCATCCCCCATGTCGCCAGAGGCCCCCTCTTGCCTCAGGATGCCTCATTTTCTGGGACATGGGCCAGAGCTTTCTTCTTTGAAGCACTCAGACTTGAGGACTCCTGTTTCTAGTGGTGCATTCGGCCACTTTGGGGGCCATCCTGCAGCCCCCCCTTTCTGAAGCAGAGACAGCCTGTGCCCCAGCAAGGTGCGGTGGCAGTGGTTTCCATGGATGCACCTGTTTTTTTTACCTGGATAGCCCTTTTTGACTGCCTAGATAAAGCCCTGGGATGCAGGAGGAAAGGACTCTGGGAGGCTGATAGGAACTGGCCGAGGTGCCCCTGGGGAGTGACAGAGGCCGCTGTTCTTGGTGCACCTTCTAGGGTCAGGGTGCCCCCCCCCTTCAGGTGAGGGCTGTAACGGCAGAGGAGAGCTCATCCCACGGCTGCTGCCTCCAGGTGTTCCTGTGGACCCAGGGACAGGGGTTGGCAGTGCTGGGAGGGGACATGGAGGAGGAGCCCGGGCCAGTTCTTGGCCCCATGGCTGGAGTGCCTGCACACAGCTGGGGGGCTTGCCCCTCAGGGTGGGGCTCAGGGTTCCTGAAACGAAGGGCTCTTGAAATAGCCCTTAGTTTGGATTCAGCGATCCGCTTTGCTGGCTGTAGCTTGTCGGGTGTACAATGGAAAGAAAGAGCTTTTGGCAAAGAACTGGAAAAGCCTCCTGGCACACCCCCCTCCCCGGGGCACAGTTGCATCCCTGATGGGGCAGCCAGTGTGGGCTGTGGGGGGTTGGGCTGGGGCTTGGCTTTGGGCTCCAAAACTCTTGGGGTCCCCTAGACACTGTTGGGAGGCCACTGGGTTGCACCCTGGAGCATCAGCCAGGAGGCACTGAGCGCACATTTCCATTCCGAATCACGCGCTCTCCTGTGTCTCCCCTGCTCAGCCTCTGTCCTGCTGTGCGGAATCGCTTCCCGGGAGCTGCTTCCTGAAGTGGCTGCTCCTGCTGGTGCCTCAGTTCTTCTCAAGACGTCGCCTCCCGCAGGGTGTCCAGTCCACCTCCTCCCTGTGGGCCTTTCAGCATTTATTCAGGCTTTCTTTGTGCTGGTGTGAGGTTCGGGGTCTCCCACACTCCGTGTGGCTTGGCCCGAGGTTTTAGCACTCTGATTATTTTGCCGCCGTTGCCTTGCATTTATACCCCACTCTTCTTCCTCATGCAAGGAATCTAAGGTGGCCTACAAAGTTCTCCTCTACATTTCATCCTTACAGCAGCAACCTTGTGAGGTGGGTTGGGCTCAGAGGCAGTGACTGGTCCAGAGTCACCCAGTGAGTTTCAATTCCAAGGGTGGACTAGAACCCAAATCTTCTGAGTCCTAGCTTGGCGCTCATAACTGCTATACCACACTGGCTCTTTTATTATTTTTATTGTGAATATCACGAATAGAAGGGATGCAGGTGGCGCAGTGGTTTAAACTGCTGAGCTGCTGGGCTGGTTGAGCGAAAGGTCGCCGGTTCGAATCTGCACAACGGGGTGAGTTCCCGTTGCTCTGTCCCAGCTCCTGCCAAGCTTGCAGTTTGAAAGCATGCAAATGCAAGTAGATAAAAAGGTACCACTTCGGTGGGAAGGTAACAGCGTTCCGTGCACCTCAGTGTTTAGTCATGCTGGCCACATGACCACGGAGACTGTCTGCGGACAAACACTGGCTCCCTCAGCTAGGAAATGGAGATGAGCACTGCCCTCTAGAGTCAGGCATGACTGGACTTAACGTCAAGGGGAAACCTTTACCTTTATCACCTATAAAAACCAGAAACATACCCCCTCCCAAATTAATAATTACTGATATGTAAGTATTTGAATAATTGAACAAATCCAGATGTGTCAGTTCTGCACAAGCTTCACCAAAGGCTGACCAAATATCCATATATATGTCCATTTGAGAACTATGTCTTTATGTCATCTGCTCTAATATTGAAAGCATTGTTGCATCTTCAGTTCATTGTATTTTAGGAGGTGAGCTGTTCTCTTTCAATCTTTTAGCTGTCTCAAGTGCACCAAAAATTAATTTTCATTGGCCAAGCTTTATTCTCTGCAAAACAAGTAGAGAATTTAAAAGCACATGTGCATCAGAAATATTGGAGTGTTCTATTTCGAATTAGAATCCATATTATAAACTACCACCCCAAAGGGGACAACTACAGGGCGGGCCAAAACATGTAGTCTTGCAGCTGTAGCTGGCTTAGGCAAACCCTTACTGAAGAGATGCTGTGGCTTTCAATTTTACACATTAGCCTGAATTATCAGAACTTGCCTCTGTTAACTGCATTGCCTCAGACAAAATACTGTTGACCAGAGTCTGTGCAGCCACCAGTCACCAAGGCCTGGTTCATAGTTGTCTGTCACTCACAAGATTCCTCTGTGCTTGATTTCCCAGTGCTGGTGGTTGATGGACAGCCAAATATGTGCCCTAATTTGCAGAGAAGAGACTCTGCCTTTGAGGTGATAGGAAAGGTCTTCCTGTGATGGCCCCATTCATCCATGCAAGCTGTTATGTGATGTTGGCAGCTATCAAGTGCACGAAGAAGACATCACACACAGTTCCTGACATCTCCAGGTTTAAAAATGGATCTTGCTGAAAGCCGTGGCTGGTCACACTAGATGATACCGGGCTAAATAGTTCCATGGTCTGACTGGGGGTTGAGTTTGCAGAAAATGCACACCTTCCCAAATTCTCCAGGCTCTTAGCTGACAAGCAAGGCTACTGACTAGCTACTCCACCCAGTTCCTCTTGCAAGTAGGATGATACCGTCAATGATATGGCTTCAAACTCTGGTTTGTTAGAGGAGAGCCAAGCTAGGAGTTCAGGTTTGGATATGATGCTGTGCTTTCCCTGGTTTTTCGGCTGCTCCTGCTTGCAGGAGGAGCCTAGTTAGAGTGGGGTGGACAATTGTCCCGCTCCAGAAAAGACAGTCCTCTATTTAAAAGACTGCCCAGTCCAAGTCTGGAGTGAAGATGCTGAGCCGGGTCCTTGAGGTTGCCACTGACAAGTAGCATTTGGACAGGTACCCACATAACTCAGGCAGGTCTTCTTCGCTATGGTGAGATGCCTGACCTATCTGTTCCAGGCTAAAATAGGCTAAAATTTACCAGTTATTTCTGAGTTTGCATGTTTTGCATAACTGGTGATGCAAGTTTTTTGCTAATCTACATCTTTTTTGTTGATACATTTGGGGTCTAGAGGGAGCAGCCAGGCAGCATGCACTGCCAATAGTCACACAGTAATTCTGTCCTACCTTTCAGGGTGGTTGTACAGATTGTTGTCTTTTGATCATTTGTAGGAAGCAAATAAGGCTTCCACCCAGCTAAGTACTTTGACTTGACCTGTGTGTTTAGCTAATTAATGACTTGGTTGCATTTAAAGTCAGAGCTGCCGCTCACTGCTGGCATTAATTGATTCCTTAGTTCAGTTTCCTTTGGGGGAAAGTCAGGGTGTAGCTTGGTGATGCATTCAGTGCAAGCCGCAATCCTGCGGAAGCACAAACACCTATGAACTGTGATGGCAGAATTCAGTTTCTCAAGGATGTCCCCTTCCACTTCTTTGCTTTAAATTTTAAGCAGGTTTCTAGTTCTTAGGGTTGCACAAGCATGCTACGTCTAGTTTTGGAGGTGCTGTGCCTGTGTGTGCTATTTGCTGGGCAACACAAGTGGGAGGATGCTAGTAGTGCTTTTATGTCCTACTTCTGGGTTTCCCACAGGCATTTATCACAGGTGGTTATGGCCAAGCTGGCATGCTTTGCCTGCTACAGCCTGGCTCCCAAGCTGTTATGAAAGTGTGTGGATGCTGTCTAGAGAAATTGCCTGAACAGATGTGTAGAGCTGAACTGGATTTCCAGCAGGTGTTATGGAGGTGGATTTTCTTTTCCAACAACAGGGAAGTTATATGAAGTCATATATATAAACAGTGGTAGAATAACATAATGCAAAATGAGAAATTGGGACTCTTCTTTAAATTTGGTTTTAATGTTGAGCATGCATACGTGCGCATGCCTTCATCGCTCAGAAGCGGACTTGTGAGTCTGTGAGTGTGATCTTGTGTGAATTTCATTGCTTTCTTTCCCTTCCCATATGGGTTTAAGCTGATGTGTTTCATCTTTACTCTTGAGTTGGAGGGTTTGATTACTGGCCGGTGCATAGCAAGAATGGCTCGCTGCTGGCTGAGATGACGAGGCTGATGGCTCCGGATGGTTTCCAGAGGCCTCTGGGGGTGTTTCCTGTTGATACGGCTGGTGCTCCTGTCGAGGCCCAGGTCACAGTGGAATGCAGAGATGGCCTGGGCAGTTGACACGATCACAGCCAAGCGTCCTCTTCCCTTGCGAGGAGCCCATACAGCCCCGTGGTATATGTTGAAGCTGAGGTCGATGAAAGAGGTGGGAAGATGACTGGAGCACAGAGCGAGCAAACTCCTGATGAATCCGACTGAACATGGCTTAAGAGTTCATTATCAAGCCTGCGCCATAGTGGTGGAGGCAGCAAAGAAAGCTTATTTTTCCCATGCTCTCAGTGCTGTTCAGCAGAGCTGTTCCAAGTGGTTCAGGGGCTCTTCTAAACCGGCCCTGTGAAAGAAATGGAGGAATTTGTGCGGCACTTTGAAGGTAAAATTGCTTGGATCTGCCAGGAGTTGGACTCCCTGGTTGATGCAGTTCGTCTGGCTGAGGTGTCCAGTGTACCACCTGATCCAAATGTATTGGATGAGTTTCAGTTGTGGAGGCCGGAGGCTGTGGACAAGGTGCTGGATTGGTTCGGCTGACTACCTGTATGCTCAGCCCTTGCCCAGTGTGGCTGGTTGTGCCAAGTGCAGAGGGGGTGCGCCCCTGGGTCCCGGAGGCCATGGATGCCTCGTTGAGAGGGGGAGCCTTGTTGAAAGAGGCTGCTATTAGGCCTCTCCCAAAAGGGCCAATGTGGGCCCAGGGAACGTGAATGATTACAGGCCAGTCACGAATACTCTCTCCTTGGGCGAGGTGTTCAGGCGTGTGGTGGCTGACCAACTCCAGGCACTCTTGGATGAGATGGATCTCCTTGAACAGATTCAGAACAGAAACTGCCTTGGCCGCCCTGTGGGAGGCAGCCTGGAGGAGGATGATCCTGGACCTCTCGGAAGTGTTCGATATCATCAGCCATCGTGTCCTTCTTAGACAGACTGGTCAAATTGGGAGTAGGGGGTGCTGCTCTGAAGTGGTTCCACTCCTCCTTGACTGACTGTGTCCAGAAGGTGGTGCGGGGGGTGGGGGTGGATTATTGCTCTGCGCCATGGCATCTCTGCCATGGAGTTCTTCGGGGCTCTGTTTTATCCGCCATGCTTTTTGACATATGCATGAAATTGCTGGGGGAGGTCATCGGAGGGGTGGACTGAGTTGTCATCAGTATGCTGATGACACCCAGCTCTACCTTTCTTTTTCATCAGACACAGGTGTGGCAGTGGATATTCTGAATCAGGGCCTAACCTTGATAATGGATTGGATGGTGGCTAATAAACTGAAACTTAATCCAGATAAGACGGAGATACTGCTGGTGGGGAGTCTGTCTGTTCAGTTGGGTGACATCTCCGCTGTGCCGGGTGGGGTTGCACTCCCCCTAAAGGACAGGGTTCACAGCTTGGGAGTGCTTCTGGACCCTGAATTATCCCTGGAATTCCAGGTGGATTCAGTGGCCAGGAGTGCCTTCTATCAGCTTAAGCTGATATACCAACTGTCACCACACCTGGACAGACAGGACCTGGCAAAAGTCATCCATGCTTTGGTAACCTCTCGTCTGGACTACTGCAGCGCGGTCTATGTGGGGCTTCCCTTGAAGACGGTCTGGAAACTTCAGTTGGTCCAGAATAGGGTGGCCAGACTGTTAAAGAGAACTGGCGGATGCAACCATATAAAGCTGGTCCCCTGCCATCTTTACTGGCTCCAATTCAAGGTGTTAACATGGGTGTTTAAAGCCCTAAATGGCTTGGGGCAGGGTATCTAAAGGAGCGCCTCTTCTTGTATGCACCTACCCCGCACCTTAGATCTGCATCTGAGGCCCTTCAGAAGGAACCTCCTCCTCAGGAAGTAAGGAGGGCGGTGACACGAAGAAGGGCTTTTTCTGCAGTGGCACCCCAACTTTGGAATGGGCTCCCTAGAAAGTTTCACCTGGCACCTTCCCTACAGTCTTTCAGGCGTCAGGCCAAAACCTTTTTATTTTAATGGTATTTTAATTGTTAAATTGTTCTAGTAGCATTTTGACTGTGGATATGGTATTATTATGGCCCACCTTATATTATCTTTAATGTTTTATTGGCAATTGTTTTGCATGTTTGTATTTTATTCTTTCTTGTATTTTGTGTACTTGGTTGTAATCTGCCCAAATAGCCTTATGGCTAATGGGGAGGGTTAGAAATTTAATAAATAAATGAGCAAATAAAAGAGCAAGAGTGGGCAGACCAGCCCCCAGTGAGGGCTGGGCTGGGCTGGGGTTGGAAGTGAGCCCCCCATCCCGCTCGATGTCCCGCTCTCCCTCAGCGAAGCTGAGCAAGGGCTTGTGCTGCATCCTGTCTTAGAAAAGCAAAGTAAACATAGGTCCCTCTGCCCTGCCTTGCAGGAAGAGCAAAAGTACATGGAGACGGTGGAGCTGGAAAGGTATGACAGATGCCAAGACCTGCGCACGCCCCTGAAAAAGAAAAACCGGTTCATTTTAATTCGGGCTCCTGGTTGCAAGGTAGGATCCCTTCTCTGTCTGTCTGTCTGTCTGTGAAGCCGTGCGTGTTCTCTCCACCCCTTTTTGCCCCCGGAGCCAAATGAAACGCAGCGTCAAGAGCTGGCAGAGCCGAGCACCCGGCAAGGCCCAGACTCCAGCAGGGACCCGCTGGCAAGAGCCCTCTGAACGCGCTTCTGCTCCTCACCGCTGCTGCTTGCTGTGGTCCAGATGGCGGCGAGGAGGAGCGGGAGGCGCCGTGCCCTCTTGCTCCCTGGCGCTCTGCCTGCCCAGCCAGCCAGTGCGGAAGCACAAGAGCAAGAGCTGGCGGTGAGAAGGGGGATGTGCGGAGGGCTGGAGGCGTCTTGCCCAGGGACCTCAAAGAGCCAAAGTGGGCCCTGCTTGGTACTGCCTGCTGCAGCTCTTTCTCTGGACGGCTCTTGAGCTGGTGACCTTCCGCTGCAGCTCTGGGGTGGCCTTTCCGTCATGTAGCGCCGGGGGGGGGGGCGCGTCACCTTTGCAGAGCACGGGGGCTCGGGCTGGTCTGTTGCAGGCCCGTTCCAAAGAGACGCTATGCTGAAGGTGTGGAATTTCTCCAGGGAAGCACATTCAAGCCCCACAGCTCAGGGTCTGTGAGGCATGGAAAAGGCGCACGTGGGATATGAGGTCACGCCATGAAGCCTTGCCAGCCCCCACCAGCTTGACCCCCGCCAGCTGTGGAGCAAGCAAGTGTAGGCGTCACGCTGGGAGCCTCTGGGCACCGGGACATTGACTTGTGTATTAATTTCATTTATGTTCTGCCTTTGGTTCACAGCGCCCAGGAAAGCCTCCATGACCCCCTCTCCATTTTTATCCTCACAACAACCCTGTGTGGTAGGTGAGGCTGAGAGTCAGTGACCAGCCCGAGTCGCACAGGGAGCTGCATGACTGAGAAGGGACTTGAACCTCAGTCTGCTGAGTCCCAGCCCAGTGGTCTAATCACCATACTACGCTGCCTCCCTTGTGTAGGCCCCGTGCTGGAAACTTGCAGATGTCACATGCCGTGGTCTCAGTGGCGGGACACAAACTGTGTGTGTTGTGCATTTAGCGGTAGAACTTACAGGAGGCTCGGCTTCTCTTACCACACACCCCTTTTGGCTTCTCCTTCTGCACACGCGTGTGAGCCTACAGGCAGCTGTGCGTGCACACTCTTCGTAGATGGGCAGACTGATGTGTCTGCCGCTGCTGCAGCGTGTGGTTCAGGCCATACAGTATTTGCATGCTGAACGCACCCCTCCCCTCCTGCAAAAATCATCGCTGAGTCAATTCAGCCTTTCTGCTCAGAAGGAGCTGCAAATGTCCACGAACCACAGGAAAGCCTTCTTGTCACACTCTGTGTGCCTGTGCTGGTCAGGGCCCAACATGCGGAGCTTCTGCGTGGGTCTCTCAGCCTGCTCCATTAATTGCAAAAAAGGCCAGGAAGGCGGAGAAACCTCCTTCTGAACGAAACACTTTCTCTAAGATAGGAGCCCGGGGCTGGTGAAAAGTTTGCTGTTCAGCTTTTGCCTCACTCTTCACTGGCCTTCACTGGAAATCTGGCCTGAGCTTTGGCAGGTGACATAATTTTGCACGTGTGGTTGTGGAAGACCAGAATAATAATAGGATGGCCCTTATTTCATTTTTCTGTTTTGAAATTGCAGCTGTTGAAAAACACACCTGTAAAACCACGTTCCTTCAGCCCAGGTACATTATTAACACTTTCCATGGTAGCATCTTCAACCCTCCATAACTGGGCCGCGGTTGTTTTTTCTTGTGACCGTGCAAAGTAAAAACCCCCTCTCCAAACTGTTTGGGCGAACAGTTTGGCATGGCGGTGTGCAGTTGCTGCGGGGGCCAAGAGATGGGCACATACACGAGAGTGCATCTTCAGATACTGGATACACAGGGCTTTTTTTGACATAGAATGCACCAGAACGGTGTTCCGGCACCTTTTTTTCCAATGGATTTTACGAAGTGATTTTGAATCGTAGCAGATCAGCAGCAAACATCATTAACATAGTGCCTGCTGCTGCTCGGCTTGGGATTGGTGTGTGTGGTCGCGCAGCGTGCTGAGTGCTTACTGCCAGTGGGGGACGTGAGTTCCGGCACCTTTTTTTTTTTTTTTTTTTTACAAAAAAAAGCACTCTGAATACATATCAGGATATTAGGACATTTCCAAGACAGTCACACAATGTGGAGTCTAATCTTGCTGTCTGGTGCAGGAATCTGCAGAATTCCCAGCATATCTGGTGGCTGTTTTGTTTTCAAGTAACCTTTTGGCCTCCTGGACTTAGGAAGAAAAGAAGATTTGCATGCTGGTCATTAATGGCACAGAGGGTTTTTCTGGTACAGCCAAGTGACCAAGGAGTAGATTTCTCGGCACTTTGTAAATGACGATTTCCACCCGCTTGGCTCCTTTTCTGAGACATCACTTTCAAAGGCGCCCCCTGAGTGCCTGCCTTTCAGTGGCACATCCATGTCTGAAAATTCCTGATTTCAAAAAAGAGAAAACACAGAGGTACAGTGTTGCTATATAGGAAAAATGAAGGAAACTGACTGTGCATGATGTGGGGCCAGTTCCTGCCCCCTTTCCATAATTGTGCCATGCCTTCTTGGAAGCCGTGCCTTCCCTCTGGCACCCCCTTCCCTCTTACTGGCCCAAGACATTGGCACCAGGCGATTATCCTCAGTATAACTGCTCCCCGCCAGGGTTGTTCTGGGGCTAAAGAAAATAAGAGGCTATTTTCATAAATGCTGGAAATGTTACTGACGCCAGAAGTTTGCCAAGGTCAGTTAGGAAAGGCGCTTTGGCACATCTTAACCCTTCAAGCAACTCCCTCCATAATCCTCCCTTGCTTTGCCGTCAGATTGGGGTCAGTCTGCTCCGGCCCTCCTGGCCATGCAGACAGCAGGACTTAAGATGAGCCAGTCAATGGGAGGGAGGCGGGAGTGGGGCAACCTGGCTGAAAAAATGATCTCACATTAAGCGGCAAGATTTGTTGGCCCTGGTGGAGGAGGCACTGTTGTTAATGTATTGTTTATTAGTTTATGTTCATTACTATTATATTGATTGTATTGTTTATGTAAGTTGCGGGTGCATTGATGGCCTTCTCCATGAAGTTGTCTAACCTCACTTAAAGCCATCTGAGTTGGTGGCCATTGCTAAAATGTATGGCGGCGGCAGCAGCACCGAGTTTCTTCAGCCATTTTTCTCGATCCTGTAGGTTTCCAGCTGGTGGTTCGCTGTAGACAAAGACAGTGGATCTGCTGGGATCCTGCACCCTGAATCGGAATGGCTGCAGACGGCTTGCTCTGCTCGGCACCAGAGCTGTCGTGCTGCTGCTTTCCCAGAACGGCCCTTCTTTCCGCCTCCCTTTCCTGGCACCGCAGGGCTTTGTTTGTGAGAGTGACTCAGGCTCAGCTGTCCAAGTGCTTGGGAGGAGCAAAACGCTCCTCCGTCCAGGGGTCCCTCTTGGTTGTCTGCTTGGGCTGCTGACAGTTGCTTACCTTGTAGCAGCTACAGCAGGGTGTGTGTGTTGTGGGGAACACTCCACGTGAGCCCAGGCACATCAGGATCTGGCTGGTCCAGCTTTCCCCAGTGAGGGCCCTCCAGAGCTTTAGGACTTCAGCTCACTTCAGCCCCAGCCAGCATGGCCAGGGGTTAAGGATGATGGGAGTTGTAGTCCAAAGCGTTTGGATAGCATAGTGTTGGAGAAGGCTGATCTAGGTGAAGAATGCAAAGGGGTGACTTTCACTGAATCAGGCGACTAGTCCATCTAGCTCCGTCTTGTTGGCCTGGTTTAAGTTTTCATCAAACCAGCCCCAAGAGTTTCAAGCAGCCCCAAGGCTAGCACACCCCTGGTCCAGCTCTCCAGAGTTCACTAGATAACAACCTCTGTTCTCAGCCTCCAGTTTTCAGTGGTGTTCCACCCCTTTTCCAAGTCCCTCTTCCCCCATTCCAAGCAGTTGAACTGCCTCTCTTAAGGCTTAAGTAGGGGCGAATAACTCATGGCCAAGCCTGTGTCTGGGGCCCACAACTCCCGTCAGCCCTACCTAGCATAGCCAGTGGTAAGGGCCATTGGGAATTCTAGGCAAAGACATCTGGATCGCTACAAGTTACCATAAGAGCTTCAGGCTAAAATATCCCCGTTGACCCCGTTGCCTCCAATCCCATTCATAACTGGAAAGCAGCAGCTTGTCTGAAACTCAGGCTGAAAAACTTCAGCATCCTTGTGTTAGAGAGACAAATTAGGAAGTATACCTGCAGAAGTGGTCACTGCATGGGAGAGCATGGCTTTTCATATCTTGCCCGCACGTGTGTGTGTGTGTGTGTGTGTTTGATCATGAGGCCTCGAAACTTTCAGTGAAGGCATTTGTGCAAACTGCAAGAACCCATGTTCGAGGCAAGTTTCCAGCTGAAGAGTCTGCCACTTTGCTTATGGACATAGGGGCCCTGCTGGATCACCTTCTCCACAGCTCTGCCACCCTCTGCCTGAGCAAGTTTACTCCCTCTCTGCCCTCCAGTGCAATATTAAAAGGCTTCGCTTTTGAAAGGTGTTCGGCTTGCGAGTGACTATTTTTATTCCCTCTCCAGTAGGTTCTTGTTGGCTCTCTTGGCAATATGGGGTTGCTTTGTAGGCCTTCTCTTTTATGAATTACTTCTGCAACACTGTGGTTTGTTTATGCCTCTTGTTAGTGACCTGCACCTGCTGCTCGTCTGAGCTGTCACTGCCATTTACTGTGAGTTGTTTTTCAGCTGGCTTGAATCCTAAATTGCTTGTGCGGCGAGGAAAGGCAGCGCTCTCTACTCCCTCACGCTCACTGTGCCCCAGCGGAGCCTCCCTTCCCAGGGAGCCGATCATTCTACGAACGTGAGAGGGGCCCTGCTGGACCCTGCACTCTGTTCCCACAATGACCAGCCAGCTGCTCACAAGGACACGAGTGCCACAGCTCTGTCCCACCCATGTTCCCCAGCAACTGGTGTGCCCAGGCACTCTGCCTCTGATACTCAAAGCTGCATGCAGCCCTCGGGGCCGGTAGCCGCTCAGAGCCCCTGCTTCATGCGTTGGGCCATTCTACTGTTAAGGCCCTCCGAATGGGTGGCCGTCTTCTCCTCTCGCGGAGACGAATTCCGTAGCTTCGCCGTGCAGCGGGTGAAGCAGCACTTCCTTTCCTCTGCCCCAAATCTCCCTCCAGGCAGCTTCCTGGGATGACCCCGTTGGGTCCGGGTGTTCTGAGAGAGGGAGGAAAAGGTCCCCCTCCCCACTTCCGCCACTCTTCTGCACACCTTTGCCATGCCTCCCCGGACTCGCTTCTTTCTCAGCCAAACCAACTTGGCCGTGGTGCTGTTTCTTCATGTTGCTCCAGTTTATTACTTATTTTAGGTGCCCCTTTCTCTGATTCCACGATAGCTTTTTTAGGTGCAACAGCTGTACACAGTATTCCAAGTGCAATAGCGCCATAGAGATGTATGAAGGCAGAATGCTAACGGCAGTTTCGTTTTCAGTTTCTTTCCTAACTGTGCTCAACATGGGTCTTTCCTGTTTTACAGCAGCCATGCACTGGGCTGGCATTTTCATCAAGCTTTTGACCACAACCGGAGGTCCTCTTCCTGCTCAGTCACTGGCAGCCAATATCTGTCAGCTCAGAGTTGGGATCCTTTTTCTTCTTTTGGCCTAACATGCTTCACTTTATTCTTGCTTGCTTGCATAGAACTGTATTTGCCATTTTGATGCCCACGCTCCCAACCTGGAGAGATCTTTTTGGAGTTTCTCACTATCCCTTTTGGATATAACCACCCTAATAATTTGGGGTCAGCAACAAACTTGTCCACTTTGCTGCTTGCTCCTAATTCAAGATCATTTATGAATAAGCTGAAAAGCACAAGTCCCAAAATCAATGTGGGACCCCACTTTTTCCATCCCTCCATTGCAAGAATTTACTCTTGCAGAAGCCACATTGATTCTTTTTCAGCACAGCTTGTCCTTCAGTATATGTACAAATGTTTTAATAATGCTTTCAATCAATTTACTTGAGCTAACCAACCTGTTATCTCCCAGATCCTCCCTTGATCCCTGTTTAAAAATTGTTGTTACATTGACCATTCACAAGTCCCCTGGTACAGAGGCTGATCTTAAAACATGTTACATATTTTTGTGAGAAGGTCAGCTTTTCCATATTTGAGTTTAAGAATTTTAGGATGGATAGCATTTGGGCCCAGTGATTTTTATTATCTTGCAGTTTGTTAGTCTAATTAAATTTCATCTTTTGTCACTGCTATCTGTGTTGTATGCTCTGAAGACTGATGAAAAGAATCCATGCAGGTTCTTCACAGTCTCCTTATCCTCTTTTAGATACCTCCCCTTATCAACTGTCTCTCCATCTTGTTTTTTATTTCCAACATATTTGAAGAATTCTTTATTGTTGGCCTCAATGATGTTAATGCTGGTTGAAAGACATTTAGGCTGACAAGAGGAAGGCCCATTCTGTGAACTCTGTGCTGTGTGTGGAAAGGATGTTATACTTCAAGCCATTGTTTGCCATTCATCACTGTGGTCATCTCTATGGCAGAGAGCATTTAAATCTATAATACTGAATACTGTCCATCACCACTGTAGGCCCAACATTGTGAAACCTAGCCCCCTGAAACTTGGCATGCATACAAAGGTGGGGGCTAGGGGTTTGCAGCTTGTTGTTCTATTAAACACATTAAAATTATTTGGTGTCAGTTAATTGATCTTGCACACATTAATTGATTTTAAATAATTTTAATGTGTCCAGCGTCTCCATATGGTTGAGGCTGGCAGTAGCATCTTCAGCCACAAGGAGTAGACTTCTCCAGTGGATAGTTTTTCAGTCCTTGCAGATTGCAGCTAGGGGAGAAGGACAGAGTTATAGGCCTCTTCCTTTCTGTGAGGCATGACCCATGTATGTAGGATAATGGAGTGGGCAGACCCAATCGGGGTGGTGAGGGTGCACCACAGAAAGGTGCCAGGCAAGCATGGATGCACAGGAGAGAATGTTCTCACCTTCCTGGCAATTGGCTTGGTTTGCTCAAATCCTCCTCCCCCCACCCCACAAATGGCAGTGGTCTAGGTCCTCCTTGCAATTCTCCCCCCACCAGTAGATACTGAACCAGCATCCCCAGGAAGGTGGAGTGTGACTCCAGGCAGACGATGGCCTGTGGTCTCCATCTGGGTCACAACTCATCTCCCTGCGTCTGGTCAGGAGCTTAAGAAATCCTTCATTTCTACAGGCTAAGACAGCGGGGCTCAAACCCGGGGCATCTGGCTTTGAATGCAGAGCCCAACTGGGAACCATGAACCAGAATCATACTCTTTGGATAATGTGTGACTCTGTCTCCTTTTCTATTTTTTCCAGGTACAGGATATCAAATTTCAGGCATCAACCAAGGAGGAAAAGGAGGCTTGGATAAAAGCCCTCAACGACGGCATCAACCGGGGGAAAAACCGGATATTGGATGAGGTAAAATGCCGAGTCAGGCAGTGTTGGGAATGAAAGAAGGTGTGGTTTGTGGTGCATGCTTCAGGGCCACCATCTCCAGATGTTCTGGTGGGCGCAAGTGTCTGGAGGGGACATGGGACAGGAGCCTGATGCACCTGCTATTGTCCTTGACCCCACGATGTGGCATCGAGGCAGAAGGTCTAGCGAACTAGAAGGGCTGCATACAGCCAAGAGGCTGGCCTGGCTCCAGATTGACACTCCTGAGGGGTGGGGTCCACGGTTCCTCAGAAGAAGGGTTCTCGGAAGGCGTTTCTAATTTAGGTTCAACAAACCCCTCTGTGCATGCTCAAAGACTCTTTCTTTGCTGGTTATATTTTGCTGGATGTACACGGCAAATGCAGAGGATTTGCCAAAGGATGGTCTGTTGTTCTGAAATTGAGAAGGGGGAACCGAGCCCCTGACAGTTGGCTGCATATCTCAACCCAAGGACCAGGAACCCAGGGTTTGTTGCTGGCTTACTTCTCTGGCTCTTGGAGGGTTCTTGGTTCATACCTTACAAGAAACAAGCTTTCCACTCAAAGTAGGAGCAAGTGGAAAGCATGTGCTCTGGGTTGTTGTGATGTGCGAACAATAGCTTAGAGTGGTTTTGCCCAACCCGGCACTCTCCAGATGAGTTGGATTAAAACTCCCATAATGTCCCAACTGAATTGAACAGGTGGCAGGTTGGGAAAGGATAAGGGTTCGGGCGGCTGCTTATCTGAATGTGAGCAAACTGAGTAGCTTCCTCTGATGTGGACCCTGCACCAAAGCCCAGAACTTGGCATTGGATGCCACATGGGGCCAGGAAAAGGGGGATCAAGTATGAACAGGCCCTGGGCTTGGGAAGAACCAAGTGACAGGGCCCAGCCCAAGCTTGCATGATGGGAAGTGTTTTTGCTGTCTGTTCCAGATGTGTGGAACAAATAAAGGGGGGCTGTGGAAGGCCTGCTAGACGAAGCAAGGGCTAGGGACAGGTGCGACCGCTTCCTCGGGCCCCTGACGTGCCTGGCCCGGACCATCAGCGCTCTGGGGCCAGGGTGCCTTCACCTGCCCGCTTGGTCTTCCAGGTATCCCAGGAGCACTAAGCTTTCCCTTTCTCCTCCCCTCAGCAGCCATGGAAGCCCCAGCTAGAGTGGGGAATGGGAGGAGCAGGGCTGCTGACTGAGCTTCTGGGGCAATGGCAAGCCTCGTGCTTGGATGTGGCTCAGAGCTATACACCAACTGGCCAACCCAATCCTTGGCTATCGGCAAAGGTTGCCCAAAGTGGGTAGGCTGCATGGTGCTCTAGATGGGGCAAGACAGTCCCCTGCCATTTCCTCCATTCACTCATTCTGCAGTCTTTCCCCTGTAGTGAAGCCGGTGAATCACTAAAGTGGCCTGTGAAGGACGGAACTTGGAGCCAGGCGCACAGAGTCGAGGGGGAATGGATGTATCTTGGCCAGAGCAGGAAAACTGTTTGGGCTGGCCAGTTGTAGACCTGTATCAAAGATGGTTTTGGCAGAGGAATGTAAACTCTGCATGAACTTGGAGTCTGGTTCCCTTCCCAGCCCTCCGCCCCCCCATCTCCTCTCTTGTGTAAGCTGCATGGATGTGCACCATTCTGCTGAGAAGGAAAAGGTTTCATAAGATCAGTCCAAACGGGGTGACTCCTTGTTCCAGTGGCATATGCAGGCGGGGTGGGGGGGCTAGGCTGGCATCTCCCACCATGGCAGAACGGAAATGCCGCCGGGTGCCAGATGAGGGTGGCATCGCTGCTGGGTCAGGCTGGGTGCCGAATTGCATGCCGGGCCAGCTGGCAGGGCACGGCTGCTACAGTTGCTGGCAAAGTGGAGCAAGAGGGTGGAGAACAGCTGCGCTGACACCAGTACAGGAGAAGGGCTGCGGGAGTGACTTCGGGTTGGGCTGATGCTGGCTGCTTTTGCCCTATCTCTGGACTCACTGCCTGGGGCCAGGGTGCCATTGGGAGTGCCCTGAGCTGGTGCCTTGTGAATCCTGGGGCCTCCGTTACTTTCTTGGGTGTCTGGCTGCGCCCATGAGCTCCACCTGCCCTCTGTCCACAGCTTCCCAAAGGGACTGTCTCCTGGATGAGCAGGATTCCAAAGCATGTCACAGCAAAGATTTGGCCGGCGTTTCTCCTGCATCGGGGCTGCTTGGCACATGCAGTCTCTCTGCTTTGGGAGAAGCTTGCTTGTGATGCTTGAAAGTGCTTAGCCCCGTCTTTGCCTCAGGTACACAAACCGTGGAATATGCTTTGTTCACCAGCCTCCTAGTCCATGGATTGCACTCTCTCTCTGCCGTGGCACCTTGTGACAGCTGTCTTTTTCAGCCTGGTATTGGGGGTGGCGTGCTGGGGGGAGCTTTCCCAAGCAAGACAAGACAGGAGCTGGAGAGCTGGCAGTAACACTGTTGTGGCCCTGAGTAGCTTGGTGGGAAGGGTCTCCCCCAGCCCACACTCCAAGGCAGAGACCCTGGGAATTACCCTCTCCAGGCAGAAGTCAGCCTGGCTGTGTTCTCTGCATTAGCCTTCCTCTGCCTGCTTTCCTGCAGAAGTGCTGGGATGCTGCTCGGAACATAAGTGAAGGATTATGAGAGTTGCAGTCCAGCACCTCGGAGAGCATCTGGTTGGGGAAGGCTGATCTGTGCTCACTGACAGTTGCTCTCCGGGGTTTTGGATGGCTGGAGATGCTGGGGGTAGAACTGGGGACCTCTGTAGTGTGAGCCGTTCTGCTTCAGAGTATGTGGTGCAGGAAGTCTGGAAACACGTAAGACCGGGCCGCAGGTCGCTCACCCCTTTCGGTTGGCCACCCTTCATCTTAGGAATCCTCCATCATTGCTGCATCCACACAGTGGACAGCCCATGTGTTGTACCAATTAACATGTGAAGGAATTGCCACCATCTGTGTTGCTTTGCAGGTTTATAAGGCTGCTCTAAGTCTTGTCTTCAGCCATTCAGAGGTCAAAAGAGTGATGTCCTCTCCTCCATCCCTTATTTTATTTCCTTTCTGCTTTAAGGTAAAGGTTGATGAAAGCCTCTGTCTGGAACATGTGACTCGAGGCAGAGCCAAGCTGGCAAAGGGCCGCCGTCCACCAACCAGAAGCCACCTAAAAGAGGTAACGATCAGAATGGGAAATCCCCCAAGCCCTGCTGATCTGGAGTTTGCTCTTTGGAGCTCCCAGAATCTGGAGGCTGCTGCTACAAAGCCCCTGTCCCACGTCGCCTCCAACGAGGGGACACCAAGCACAGAGCCTTTGATGATGGATGGCCAGGCCATCACATCTTGGAAGAGGCTGTCCTTAAGGCAGAAATATCAGTGCTTCCTGGAAAAATGTAAAATCCCTTGAAAATATACCTTTGTATGAAAGTTCTCCCTGGCAAGTAATTGTGGCAAGTAATTGCCACATTGCTGCACTCTACGAAAATGGTTTAATGGTTTTTGTTTCTTACTATGTCTTTGAGTCCTTGATTTGCATCTTTTAATATTTACCATGAAAATTACTTGAAGATACTAGTAAATTTATTTATTTATTTATTTAGAAAATTTCTATGCCGCCCCATTCGCCGAAGCCTCGGGGCGGCTCACAAAACATCAATTAAAATATAATACACTAAAAATATATAAATGACCAGTATACATGTGTATTTAGGGGTGAGTGAGCGATTGTCAGGCTTGCTGTAGTTCACTGAATTCCTCCTTGACCCTTGTCTTGCCTCCTTTATGTTCCTGGCTATGAGCCTCTTTCTTTTCCAATTGGGAAAAATATACCTTTTTCAAAGTATGCACCGAAAACTCAATCTTTCCCCCCAGACTAAAGTGTAAAAATGCAGATTTTTCAGGGAATGCCGATTTTTGGATATGCAGGGTTAACATTTTTGAACATGAATGCAAGCTTGGGGATTCTTCCCAATTTCCCAAGAACTGGACTTCTGGTCAAATTGTAGGTTGCAAAAACGAACAGGAATGAAATAATTGTTTGACCCAACAAGTATAATGATACATATAAAGCAAAATCTGATACCCTGGGTATCAACTGGTCCCTGCTCTTGCAAATAATCTAAAATGGAAAGTGGGTTGTGAATTGCACAAGAGGTGCCATCACACAGACCTGCATTCCCATTCACTGTTCTGCATGAGGTAGCCAGAGCAGGAGTCTGTGCTTTACTTCTGCCCCTTCAGTGCTGTGACCATGCAGGAAGGCTGTGACACAGATGTGTGAATCTGCTGCGTTACAGAAAACTCTGCAAGCAAACATCCTTGATGCTCAGTGAGAGGAAATTGTGGCATCCACACAGCTCTGGTTTACATTCAGATCTCTTAATTTAGCTCAGCCATTTTTGGTTCTCCAAAAAACAGAGCATCCAAACAGCTGACACTGAGATCTCTTGGTTGTTTTCTTCTCTAGGTTGCCAGTGCTACATCAGATGGGATCCTGAGGCTTGACTTGGATGCACCAGACAGTGGCCCTCCGAACAGCACCTTGCTGACAAGTGAAGACACTGATGCTCCTCCTTCAAAGGAGACCCCAAAGCCTCTTCTGCCTCCCATAAAACCACCCATGCCCCCTTCAGAGAAGTTGAGTGCTGATTCCAGCTCTGAAGATCTAGAAGTCAAGAAACCTCCAATGCTTCCAGCTAAGCCTCTGAAGGAAGCAGCAGCCCTCAGTGACAATGTGAATTCTGTGGAGGAGGAGGAGGAGGAGGACGATGATGAGGATGAGGATGGAGAGGGGGATGGGGATGGAGAGGGGGATGGGGAGGAGGGAGGAAGAGGAAGAGGCAGGGATGGTGAAGCTATGAGTGACGGTCCTGCAGAATCCCAACTTGTCCCAGTTGGAGAGAACTTAATGGAGACCAACAAAAATGCCCCCAAGCCTCCCCTTCCTCCCGCCAAGATCTCCTCTGAGAAAATGAAAGTGACCTGGGATGACCCAGCCTCTGGGCTGCACGGTCTCGAGGCTGAATGTCCCCCAGCAGGCAGCGGTGAAGCGGTGCAGGAGCCCCCAGCTCCTCCTCCGAAGATTCTCTCGGAGCGCCTGAGAGCCAGCATGCATTTATCTAAGCAGAGCAGTTCAGAGGCAGGCGACTGCCCCCCTGAAGACGTGAAACCTGCAGAAAATGGCCCACTTGGCCACGGAACGACACAGCCCGCTTTTCCTGACGGGCAGGAGCAAGACGGGCGGGAGCCCCCCACAGAGCTGGGAGAGACCAAGGAGCAGGGGAATGTCCCCTCTAAAGATCTGGGGCCATCGCCGGCACCTGCGGAAAGTCCTCCAGGTACCAAGCCTCGCTCTGCCTCTCTGGAGAACCTGCTGTCAGCCCCAGCAAAGCAGCCCCTTATGGGCCCCACTCTCCAACAGGGAACTGGCTTCTCTGTGGCCCAGATGGAGAAGAAAGTCACTTCGGAACAGGAACACACTGAAAAACTGTTGCAGAAGGTTCTGCAGGGAGGACTTGAGCAGGCCCCGGGGGGCAACGGACCTCCAGTAAATGCAGAGGCACTGCTCAACGAAGCAGCCGCACAGCTGCGGCAAGCTGCACAGGTCTTGCAAGAGGTCCGCAGCTTAGAAGAGCGGAAGAAGGTGCCTGCAGGTCAACGGAAAGGAGTAACAAAGGATTTAGTGACTCTGTATAGGAGAAGCGCTCCCTGAGGGGGAGAGGCTTCACCTTTAAGATCGAAGCTGGAACTCTGACACACAGAACATTTTCCACCATCCTACTAGGCCAGTGTATGCTTTTTTTCTTTTTAAGCAAGTGGGGTCCATGTCTTGCTGGGCATTCTTTCAGCAGGAAAAAAAAAATGCTTATTTTTAGAGTGCCCCTCTGTGGGCTCATAATCCCTTGGTGGATTACGAGATACGGCTGAGGGGCTCAGGGTGCACGTGCTGATTCCAGGAGCTGGTGCAAGAGGCTTCTCTCCTGCCCCCTTTTTCACTTTTTCTGAGGCCCCTTGCTAGAAGGCTGCACTAGCAGCTAAGGGCCTACCTGAGCCAGGTGTTTCTCACTGGCAAGAAAAGGAGGGTGAGAGGATATGGTGTGGGCTTTGCTGCTCTTGGAATCGGCATAAGGTGCGATCCTGTGTGAGTCTAAACAGGCTTGCCCCAGCCACTTGCTCTCCCACAGGGTGGTGATTCATGCTGCCCAGCATGCGAAATTCTGTGGACACTTCCCAGGCAGAGAAATGGCTTTTGCAGGGGGAGAGAATTCCCAAAGGGTGGAATTGAGAGAAGTGTCACTGGGTTTTGAGGTAGAACAACACCAGAATCCCCTTGACCCATTCCTCAGCTTGGCCACTGTCAAGAGGTGCCTTTGGACAGTCAATTAAGTTAAGTAGGCCTGTCTAGGCCGCATTCACTGGTAGCCCACTTAAGCTGTAACAGGAAGGGAAAAGCTCTCCAGAAGCAGGGGCAAATAGGCCCGAAAAGCCACGGGATGGATCCAGCCCTGAAGAAGGGATCTGTGCTGGGCCCAGGACTGCCAGCCGCTCCCAGGCCTGTTGCTGCCGCGCTGCTCTATCTTGAATGGGCAGTTCTGCCCAAGCCTCCCCTTTCCTCACCCCAAGAGCAAAACCACACAGTTGTTCCTTCAGTCCCTCCAAACCAGGGAGGGGGGAAAGTCCTTCTTTCCCACACAAAGCAGGGTGTCTGGCAAGTGTGTTCCTAACAGGAGTACTCTCCTTGCTCCTGAAAAGAGTAACTCGACCCTGCATCCCAGTCCAGGACTGCCCTTTCCTCCCAATAAGAATAGCTTTTCCTGGATCTTTCCACATGGCCTCTTTTGTGGCGTCCTTTCTGTCCCATCTCTGCCTTCCTCCTCCATTTTGGTTTCCCCTGGCCATCCTCACCCTCTCACTCTCCCCCCTCCTCATTCCCATTCAGCCTTCCTTCCCTGTCCTCCTCCTATTCTTCCCGCTTTCCCTTGGTCCCCTTCTCCACCCCACCTTGTCAGAGGTTGCCCATTTTGGTGAAAGGTGCAAACCGGTGAGGACACCAGCTGCGCGCAAAGGCCAGTGAGGCTGTCATTGCAAGGCACTGCCATCTGCAGCTGCCCATCCTTGCCCCCGGCCTCGGCCCCCTGCAGAGGACGCTCGCAAGGGCACGGGTGGCTGGTTGGGGAATCAGTAAGAGGCAAGGATCCCACTGATCCCACCCGAGAGGCAGCTGGGAGAAGACCCCCAGAGTTTGGGAAGCATCTCTTTTGCTCCTTCAATGCAGCTCCAGCTCTGCCGGGGAGCAAGCTGATTTTGAACATCAGGTGGAAACTGGGTGGGAAGAGTTGTTAAGGGTAAAATTGCCGTCCATGTTTAGAAGAGAAAAAAGTCTAAAACTCCCAGTGGAGCTGGCTGGGAAATGCTGGGGGTTGTGGGACTTCTTTCTGTCTAAACATGCATAGGGTATGTTCTAACTGCTTGAACCCAGGGTCGAACTACGCATTATATTAACTTCATAGCAGGTCACACAGGAAGTGTGTGGCCCCAATATCAGTTGGAATCATGGTGTACCAGAAGAGGAGAAGAAAACTCCATCACCTTTGCATACCAGACACCCCTCCCAGTGTGTCTGCAGGTTAAAAGAAAATAAAGCCCAAACCATGGCATGACAGAGGTGAAGCAGGTTTAATTTCCTCCTCCTCGATCCAGCTCAGGGCCAGGGCCAGGGCCACGTGCACTTAACTCCAGAGGATCTAAAAGTATCCTTAGGAAGCCCTGGAAGGGAACATGGAGCCCTCTGCAGCTAGTGCGTAGCCTGAGTGCTGGCTAGGCTGGGGGGGGGGGGGGGGGGCGGTCCCGTCCCTTCCCTGTGCATTTGTGAAGCAGTGGGCTGGGGGCTCTTCACATTGCTCCGAAGCTCGTAAAGCTCGCAGAACAGGTCGTGCGAATCTAGGCTGGGGGGGCCAGGCCCCCATGTGTGATGCTCACAGGATGCACGCCCTTCCGTGCACAGCGGAGGAGGGCATGCCCACCTTCTTTTCAGCCATGCCAAAGGCATCACTGCCTAAGTCTCACCAGTGCCTATCGTGAGGAAGGCAAGCCGTGAAAAGCAGATGCGCAGACATGGGATTGCCCACCCGCCCCCAGTCTCACTGTTCCCATGCGCCTGCAGTTTCCTTCCCCTGAGAATGAATGTACTGTCAGGGTTCTTTATAGCGAATATCTTATTTATGGCTGAGCTCATTTGCTTTCTTCATGGGCTGTTGCATGCTGGACTGGTTGGCCTCTGAAGCTTGAGGAGTCATGATTTGCAGTTCCCCCAAATGCTTCTCTTAACATACAAATGCCTTTTGGAATAGAATACTTGAATGATCATGAAATTTGCGGCCCATTATTTAATCAGCAACGGTGACTAAGCATTTGCAAATCCATTTAGTACATGCTGCTCTGCTTGGGTTTGGAGGTGGAAGCCGACTCGCTGTTCTGGCCCTAGCTTCCCTTTTCCCATCTCTTCAGCTGGCGAGCACTTGCACAGACTCCACTTGACCTGCATGTCCTTTTGGCTCTCAGCGAGCAACGGGGTGCGGCTTTCTGCCTGGTCTTCCAGCTGCTGACCACTAGCATAGTGGAGCTTGCAATTTTGCTGAACGTGTCACTGACGGTCCCTCCCAGGCAAAGGGCCAAAGGTGGAAAATGAATGTGGGGAGCAGTGCCTCAATGAAGAGTGAGAAGTCTTTACTCACCTTTGGAGGTTTAGCTTCTCACGCATGGATAAAGCGCTGCGCCTCTATGTGGTTTGTGGAGCTCTGACTCCTTGGGGAACCCGAGCTCATCCTTGCAAAGCAAGGTTGGTGACCCAGCGAGGCACCACACAGAGAAGCCGTGCCGACACAGTCTTCCCATGCGTGAGATGGAGGGAGGGAATGCATGCGGATGACGGCACACGGGCAACTCCCATCCCAGCTCTTCCTCTCTGCTCGCTGCAACAGGGAAGGCGCAGCCTGTGGGGTGATCGCTAGAAGGGGAGAGCGTGGCTGGTGCAGAACGTGGCAGTGGAGAGGCAGCAGCTGTGTTGCATACCCATGTGATAGGCACTGGCACTGAACTTTACACAATACTGCCAATGCACATGCAAGCACCTTTCTGAATGCCCTTCAGATTTCCTCTTCAGAGTCTTGTCAATAACTGAGGTGAAAAAGTATGAAATTACTGTTCATACTGAAAACTGGGTGCAGAGGAGTTGTTTGAGCGACTGCACCTCTGCTGTGCACTCAGTGATTTGGACAGGTTAGTTGCCCTTTGCCTGTTACGGTTGCCATTTTGCGCTGGTGCCAAGAACGGTTTATCAAATTGCCAAATCTGTCCACTGGTTGGTTGCCTACCTCTGGCCCAGAGGTCTTGTGGGAAATTTAAATGAGCTGCCTGTCACTGCTGCCATAGAAATCCGTGGCTCTTAGGTGAAGGATCCCTCAAACCTGGCCTGAATAGTTGTAAATATGCCTTAAAGCAAAGGAGCTTTTCCCAAGAGCTTGCAAAGTTATCATGTATACTCAGGTTAGTTGTTTCTCTCTCTTTTGGAAGTGCTTGGACTGCTGGGAGCTGAGGGATTCTGATGATGGGACTTCTTGTCCAATGGCTGCATCAAAGCTCTAGTCCCTTGAATGTAGAGTACAACTGGATCAAAGCTGGACACCTCTCTAGCTTCTATGCAACTGTTTTGCACTAGCAACTCTGGCTTTTGATTGCAGGGGAAATAGGCCTTAGTTTTAGGGCTGCTTCATCCATTGCATTTTTTAATGTAAAGATGCATCTCTGGATAAACCTGACTGTGTAACATTGTGAATGTAGTGAATGTACATTTGCAAAAAGAGCCTGTTTGCACAAGCATCGATTGAGGACCACAACAATGCTGCATGACGTTTCTCATATGCGACTGGGCTGTTGTAAATCCAAAAGCCACAAGGAACTTGCACACCGCCTTAAATTCAATACTTTTTTTTCAACAGAGTTTGTTCACATATTCAACTTGCAGGCATCAAGCACAGAGAAATCAAGTGATGTGCACAAATGTTTTGATCTACGCTACACTGGCTTAGTGAGTATTTAATGCAGCTCTCTTTGGAAGTGCGCATACAGCTGCAAACCCAGGTTTACTGCCACATGATATGTGAACTGGCCCTTATTTATCTAGTTAAGCACTGAAGAAGCAAGCTGTTGGTGTCGCCAGAAGCAGCATCCATGCTGTATAGAGATAGAATTAACACTGAAGAATGGTCTGACATTTTCTCCAAGTGATTTCCACAGGAACCTTACTAGGAAAGTCACAGGTGAATCTTAATGGCTGGGGGGTGCCCCTCCCACAGTTGCCGCTAAATATGGAAAAACTGATACTAACCATAATTTGAAATCTTTTCTATGCTGTCCTTTAAAGCAGAGTCATGTGGGGCACAGTCCAATGAGGCTGCCCATCACACCCTGACCTTGGTCAAGTGCAGGTTGCCAATGCATGGGAAAGAAGCACAGAGGTGAAGGTCACTGTCGGATTCAGTACTTTGCTGCAAACTCACTCACTCGTCCATCGCTCAGACGAATGCTGTGTCCTTGTGTGCCACAGAGGAAGTTGGCACAAGTGCTGAAAATTGGTGACCCCTGGCCCTTAAAACCTGAGAAACATAAATATATCTCTATTTTAACAAGATTTTCTAAGTGTCTCAGTTCTTTTATTTGGCCATAGTATGTTTGTTTGTATCCTTATTCTCCTGGCCTGGCCTGAGTGTTTGTTTAATCAGGGCTCTGCCGTGCCTTGGAGCTGCTGGTCCCAGCTGGGTGCATCTGTGGCTGCATTGGCAGCGGTGTTGGAAGTGGAAGGCACAGACCGGGTTGCAGGATCCTCTCCCCCAGCACTCTGAGCCCCTTGGAAGAGGTGTGCACTTCAGAATGGAAGGATCCCAAGCCCAGGAATTTGTTTGGCACACCGGAAGAGAATGGGGCTCACACGAATCTCTCATGGTCAGACTTCACCCCTCTGTTCTCCTCCCGTCAGCCCCCGACTTTGGGTGGGGCAGGGGAGAGAGAATCATTTTTCTGTTGCCATTTGTACACAATGGGGAGTCAAATACTTGCCACCTTATTGCGAAGAGAGTGGCCATGACTGCTTTGCAAAAAATACAATACAAAAAGGCAACAAACCCAAACCAAAAACCCAGGAGGCAAAATAGGCAAAGAAATGCATCAACCCAAAAGATATGCACATAGTCAGCATGTGTTGATGTACATGGATGCAGACACATCCAGAAATTGTTGCTGCAACCTCAGTGGGAATACACTGTCATAGGACACAAAAGTATGTTTGATTCAGGAGAAAAAACTGCCAGGAATGGTTTGGTGTGTGGAAACGCCTGGAGTTGTGCCACCAGAAATGGTTGTCGCTGGCTGTGGCATGGCAGGAACTGCAGGGTCGCCTTCTGTCCGAACAAGCACCGGATCACACCGCTGGTGGGGAAGGCGCAGCACAGGTGGGATGTGTGCCGGTCTGTTCCCTCTGCTGCCCAGGGGTACATTGCTGAAGGGCAACTACAGGCCCCTTCTGCTACCTCGTCTTTTGCTTTTAATCTTTCAGCTGCGCTCAAACTGGGCAGCCTTACAGAGAGGTGACACCTTCAAGTTGCAGACTGTGCTGGGGAAAAAAGCACATGGCTGTCCAAAATCATGCAGATCAGCCTTCTGCCCGCTGCCTGGTCGGCCTCCCAAACCTGCTGCCCCAACGGGAGTGGAAAGTGAGGACCGTTTGTACTCCCGGCCCCTTTGCGCAACTCTTTCTTGTTAGTCCTGCCAACATTTGGATTCATATCGAGAATTCAAGGCAGGGAGTTAAAAATCAAAAATGCACAGTCTATTTCAGTTCCTTAAAATAAAAAGTCAGAGGATTTGAAGTATTCGTATTGCAAACCTTCCATTGCATTGTATTAGGTGCTGCCTTCCTCTGCAGTCTCCCAACTCACCCCTACCTCAACTGGGAAGAGTCCTTGTTTGTCATCTGAAAGGCAATGCATATGCCCAGTGGGAAAGGGCAGGAGACCGGGCAGCCTGGTCACTGACATACCTGTAGCCCCAAACACAGAGTTCCTTTGGCTGCTTCCTCTGTGCTCATGCAAATAAACTTAGCAGCATGGTAAGCTAAAAGAGATGCCTCTAGCCATCCTGGTTGCAGGAGCTGGGCTGTCCGAATCAAATCACAAGCTAAATTGGCAGGTGCATCTTTCTTAGCTAGAAACACGGTATCTGCTGTTGCTAAAAGACTCAGCTTGTGTTGCTGGAACAGGTCACCAATGCAGCCTTGCATCTGCCCAGTGCTTCCTGTTCTTCTACAGAGAAACAATGGGAAAGCTCCTGGCCTTTGGTGCTCAAGGGCTGGTTTGCTTCGTGACTGAACTCAGGCATGATCCTTCACTCACAGGACTGCTTGGAGTGACAGGTTTCAAGTCCCGCGATCGCAGGCTCAGCCACGTCTGTTCACTTCTGGGGGTTTTGGGTTTTTTTTTTTGGTTTGTAAACATCTGTCTTCCCAACAGTGCAAACTATTCTATTTTATTTGTTAAACTTTGAATAATATGAAATGATTGAAATGATGGGAAAAATGTATAACTAATAAATTTACACTCAAAACAAATTTCAGGAACGGAGAGCAAAAGAGAAGGGGGGGTTGTGTGGCGGGCTTGAAGAAGGGGTTATGGTTTGGGTGGCTGTGAAGGGGCGAAGGAGCAATGGAGTGAAGGGATGGAAAGGAAGAAGTAGGCACGTGGGAAGGCGGGGAGGGCAGGAGTCCTGGTCGGTGAGCCTCATCCTGCAACAACAGAACATTAAAGGCTTCAGTTACTGTAATGTCTGCAATGTTTCCACTGCTTCCCCAGTCGAGTTGCAGTCTGCACTGCCTCTGCCCAGTCTGGCCATCTCTCCCTCTGTCACTCTTTTCGGTGCTCAGGGAGTTCGGCCACATTCTTCTTCACCTGCGGCCTGAAGCAGTATAGCCCAGTCAAGGGCTCGTCCCACCATTCTGACACCGCCCATTTCTCAGCCACATTAATGTCCAGTTTCTTGGAGATGAGACTGCACAAGGGCTTTCTGCTCCTTTGTCTTCCTGCTATCCCTCCTCCATTGAGGTGCTGGGAGCATGCCCTGGATTTCCACAGGGTCCCCCATCCAGGCAGAGAGCAGATGCGAGACCCCTCGCCTCAGGAACCCTGAGGGACTCCCAGCCATGCCGAGCTCACTTCCAGCTCCTTGGGTCACACTGAGAGACGACTCCGGTTTGGGTGGTGAACTTCCAAATGTCCCCCTGTGGTCAGGCAACAGTCGTGGCCCAGCCAGCCCTGCCCCAGGCATGGTCCCCTCTGCCACATGAAGGTGCAAAAGGGCAAGATCACAGCAGAAGAAGATGCCAAACCTTTTGTTTGGAGGCTCATCCTTGGACTCCTGGCCCTTGTGCTTTCTGCCCTGCAATGGCAAACGAGAGATGTGTCAAGCTGTCACTGCTCAGACACGTGCGCCAGGAGCAGGGGGTGGGGGAAGTCCTGTTGGTTCTTGCTTGGGGGATGAGGGGTGTCCAGATGGTTTCTTGATGGTTTGGACTGCCGGGTGGCATAGCCGAAGTGGGACACAACTCCCAGGGAGCATGAACTTGGTGTTCACATATCGCATGCTTGACACCTTCCCACTCCCACCATCGAGGGTCCGCTACATTCCTGCTGATTTGGCAGTGGGCCTGCCTTGCAGGGCTGGCTTGGAGGAATGAACCTGACCCGATTTGTCAAAGAGTCTAACACCCTTCAGCTTGGAACACCACACTGCCTCCCAGACAGGAAGGACAAGCCCCTGACCTGCTTCCTCCTTTCGCAGAGCCACTCCGCCTCCATCTGCGCCAACTTCCTCTGTGAAGGAAAGAGGAGGAACAGTTGGTTCCAAGCATGATGGAGAACATCTTGTCTCAAGGATGTCCAGAGGGATGTCCCCGCACTGAGGAAAAGCCGAGGCAGAACACGCCTCTCCCTTTGACTCCAGGGGCACAACATTCCAATGTTTGTGGTCTTGCACCGTTCCTCCGCAGGCTTCCTCCACCTTCCACAAAGATGGTACACTTGAAGCAGGCTGACATCCAGTGCTTTGAGGCTGATGTGATCACCCTGGAGAGTTCCTCGGGGTTAAGGAATGCTTGCTGAGCCTGTGGCGAGAAGGGGCAGCAGGACAGTCAAAGGAAAGCTGTTCAGCGGGTTCCCATGCTTACAAGACACAGAAGCAGTTTGCTTGACACTTTTCTTGGTTTACTTCAGTTCAGGGTGGGGAAAACAATCTGGCAGCATGAGTCACATCTCTGTCAGGTCATGCAATGCAGTTCCCCACGTGCTAATTCAAGCGGCAGGGAAATCTGGCTTTTTTGACCCCATGGGGCAAGAAGAAGCAACCTCTTCAAAGTTACCTAGCAGAATGAAATGCACTGGAAATATGTGTGATAAAGCCAAGTGTGAAACAGCCAGGCACGGCACGGCAAGCCCTGACTGAAGTACGCAAGCAATTCTTAAGCCAGGAAGTGCAGGATGGTTCCATTGGACATGTCAGAAACCTTCAAGGAACTGAATTGGGGATTTCTTTTCCAGAGAGGCCGTCCACAGGGTCTCTCCTCTCTCTGACCTGCGCATACATTAGCAGGGTGCTTGTGACACCCAGCGCCTGCACTGGAAAGGTTCAGTGCCTGGTCGACTGAGGGCAGGTCCTTTCTCCGGCACCGTTCTGAGGGTTCTGAGGGGAGGTCCTTTCTCCGGCTTGTGGGGCGGGGTTCAAGAAGGGGTTATGGTTAGGGTTGCTGTGAAGGGGCGAAGGAGCAATGGAATGAAAGGGATAGAAAGGAAGAAGCGGGCACGTGGGAAGGCATGTGGGCAGGGAGGGCAGGAGTCCTGGTCGGTGAGCCTCATCCTGCAAAAACAGAACATTAAAGGGATCAGTTACTGCAATTTCTGCAACGTTTGCACTGCTTCCTCAGTCGTGTTGCAGTCTGCACTGCCTCTGCCCAGTCTGGCCATCTCTACGTCTGTCATTCTTTTCTGTGCTCAGGGAGTTTGGTGACATGATTCCTCTTCTTACCTGGGGTTGGGGTGGGCGCATGGCCTAGAATTTCTTGTGGGGAACCATGGGTGTGAAGGGCAGGCTGGGGAGGAAAGGGTGGGGTGAACTACTTACTCCTAAATACCAAAAAAAGTTCTACTCTTCTACAATGAGACTAAACTAATGAAACGATGAAGTACTACACTAATCTACTAAACTATTACCTATCATACTAGACTATCACTATCAAACTAAGTGAACTAAATAAGTTAAAAATAACTGGAACTAAAGACAAACAAATTCCTAAGACGAACTATCTAACTCTGACACCACTGACCTGCTCTCCACTGCCCTTCACTCCACCACACCTCTCAACGCCACAGTGAGGCCAACAGTCCACCCTTCTGTTAGGCCTCTCCCAGGAGACCAGTGGAACACTTCAGCACCATGGCCATTGGAACCGCAACATCAGGGAGCATCCTCTGCGATTGCAGATGTGGCTTTGCATGTGCTGTTCTCTCCTGGGAAAGCCCTCAGCAGGCGTGCACCTGTGGATGAAGAGGGAATCTGCAATGCATCCCGTGGCCTGCAACACAAAACACAACTTTGCACTGAATCAATGGTTCACCTGAATGTGTTCCTTCTGGCACCACACCCTAAGCCAGTCATTCACCTGGGTAAGCCTCCTATCCCTGCCTGGCCCAAATCCCCAGACCGCAAAGTTCGATGAGAAGGCCACTTGCGCCTTAAGGTCCCTGAGTTTCTTCCCCACGGCCTCAAAGTCCCTGGTGATCCTGCCCATACCCTGCCTATGTCATTTGTGCCCACATGGATCATCAGAAGTGGCTGGTAACCCCTGGTATGAACAAGACGCTCCACTCTGTCCTTCACATGCCGGATGCGTGCGCCCGGCAGGCAGCAGACCTCCCTCGCCTCAAGGTCGTGGCAGCATGCCGCCGCCTCAGTGCCCCTCAGCAGGGAGTCCCCAACGATGATCACCCGCCACCGTCTCTTCCCTGTGGTGGTGGGCGGCCGTGCCCTGACCCTGGCCTCTGCTACAGGGGCCCCCTTGCCGCATGTGGTCCCAGGCTGGGGGTCCTGCTGGTCCCCCAAGGCCTCATCAGCCCCAGCCTCCCCAAGTGGAGAGAACTTGTTTCCCAGCTCCAAACCGGCACAAGGCCTCCTCCACCTGTGAGTGACATGCCTCCATGTATCCCCGGCAGTTCCTCCTGTGGCCTCCCCTCAACCCTCTGTCTGGAGCAGGGCTGCTCCCGGGGGGGAAGAGACTCTCCTTGGTCCTCCAACTGGTCTGTCCTGCACTAGCCCAGTTCTTTTGCACAACCCCCCCACCACACACAAAAGGAGAAAATAAAAATTTAAATTTGGGGCAAGAAATAAAAGAAAAACAAAAAAACCCTGCCCCCAGGGAAGGGAGTCCCCAGGCAGCCCTGGCCGCAGACAAGGGGCGCAGATAAGGAATGAAGTGTTGGAACCACCAACCGCAGAGTGCAGCCTTGTAAGGCTCCCAGGCCTCTGGCCCCGCCCCCTGCTCCCTCCTGGCCCCTCTGGCCCTCCCCCCTTCCTCTCCGCTGCTCCTGTTCCCTGCTCCTCTGCCCAGCTGCTCCCTGGCCACCCTCAGCTCTCTTCCCCAGCCTCAGTCTCTGCTGCTCCGCTGCTCTGCTCAGAGGCAAGAGACAAAAGGGCTTGCAGTGGCTGAACGCGGCCTTATAAGCCTCCCAGGCCGCTGCCCCGCCCCTCGGCTTCCTCTTGGCCCCTCTGGCCCGCCTCTCTTCCTCTCTGCTGCTCCTGTCCCCTGCTCCTCTGCCAAGCCTCTACCTTGCCTTCGCCAGTCCCCTGGCCACCCTCAGCTCTCTCCCCCAGCCTCTGCCGCTCCGCTGCTCTGCCCAGAGGCAGGATCCAAAAGGGGATGCTGCCAGTCCAACCTCACCGCTAAGTCTGTCTCAGGACTCCCACATAGGGAGTTGATTGAGCTATTCATGGAAGGAAACGCAACACCACGGTTAGGGCTATCTCACAGCAACACAAGTTTTACAAGGCCAGACCTCTGAGAGTTTAACTTGGTGCCTTGTCAGACCTTCTCTGTGATCCGTAATACTGCACAGCGTCACAATGGATGCACAGCCTTCACAGCAGCAACAGGTGCGGGTTGCCTGGCCAAAGGCTTCCCTTAGCGAGACCACGCCATGCATCAGTGGGCAGCCTCGGCAGTCGAGTACTGCAGCGCGCCTGCCCTGACGCGGAGAAACGCCGGCCGGACTCATGGAACGCCCATGTGGGTGCCACCGGGGGACGAAGAGGGAAGCTGCAGCGCGTCCTGTGGCCTGCAACACAAAGCACAACTTTGCACCAGTATCAATGGTTCACCTGATTGTCTTGTGTGGATTCTTCCTTTTCTGTATTATCAGGGATATCTGACATTCTGAATTTGCATGCATGCGCTACTGACTTAATAAAATAATTCTCACTCCCCCCCCCACAGTTCGTTGAGTTATACATTGAAGGAAATGCAACCCAAAGAGTTGATTTTGGTGTGATAGAATGGCTAATATAAATGAAATCCAGGAAAAGAAAAAAGTTTATGCAGCAAAGAGGGAAGCTAGGAGTAGAAAGAGGCCCGGTGGAAGATTTCCAAGGAACAAGGGAACTCAAAAATATGGGATCTACTGAGTAATATTCTATTGAGAAACGTAGAAACAGAGCGAGTCAGAAGGGGTCTCCCGGGCCATCTAGTCTGACCCCCAGCTTCAGTTGGCTCCGCTCACGACATGCCCACCATGTGCACGTCCAGCCTGTCCTTGAACACCCTCACTAATGGGGCCTCAACCACCTCCCATGGAACCATACCTTCAGGGCCCTGACTGTCAGGAAGTGCTTCCTGGCATCTAAATGGAACCTTGGTTCCCTGAGCTTTGCTCCATTGGAGCACGTCCTGCCTTCCTCTGCAGGGGAGAACAGGTCTCCGCCCACCTCCATGTGACCCCCCCCCCCAGATGCCTGTATGTCACCAACAGATCCCCTCTGAGTCTCCTCTTCTCCAGGCTGAAGAGACCCAGTTCCCTCAGTCTCGCCTCATCCGGCATCCCCTGCAAACTGGCCACCAACCTTTGCCATTCCTTCTTTTCTTCATGGTCTACCACAGCACCCAGCTGACGGTTCATTGAACTTGCTGTTCACACCAGTGGGACCTGATCCTTGGCAGGACATGCCAGCCAACCCACCACGCAGCTTCTCCTTGGGCATCAGCCAAATGTCTTGCCATACTGGTGCTAGCTTGTCGCTAGGACCCACCGCAGAGGGGCTGCCACGAGGAAGGGGATGGGTATTCCTTCCCCTGCGTTACGCCCATCATGGTTGAGTGCATGACCGGCCTCCCAGACGAAGCCCTGCGGAAGGAGGCGTTCCATGAGGCATACTCAGTGCCATCCCCGGCGTGCTTTGGGAATAGCCAACCTTAGTGTGCAGAGCTGTGGTTGCCTCGTCTCAGGATCTGGCCTAAAGTTTCAGGGCCAACCCCTCCTGCTCTTTGTCCCCCAGCAATCCTGCCACCCCTAGTTGCAAAGCTTCGTTCCTGGATGATCCAGCAACTGCCTGAAGGAGTTGGGTGGGCATGTTGGCCTGATTCTGGGATACGTCACCATGCTGTAGGATCACCTGCAACTTGTTCAGACATGCCAAAAGCCCCGTCACCTGCCCATCTGCAGAACCGTGTTGCCTGTTGGCCATTCATGGCCATGGATTCTCTTTCTAAACCTGGGCTATACTGCAGGCTCATCACAACTTGTGTTGTGATGACCTTGTAACCCACGGCCCCTCAGCTGCACCACATATATGCGTAAGCCAGGAATGGCACTCTCCATGTGGGCTGTTTCTGGAACTCTTAAAGATGTGCACACCGAGCAAGGCCCAATTAGGAAGAGAATCAATTCCCCTCTTTGCCATTACATTTTGTTTGCAAGTGGCTCTTGCTGCTGAACTCTGAAGCTGCCCTCAACACCATGGGCTCTCCAGGCAGCTCTCCCTTCTGCCTGGGCACCTGCAGGCAAGGGCTGTGAATGCAGAAGGGGAAGCCATCCCCAGAGGTGGGTCTGTGGTGCAGGCAGTCCGAAGTGCGCCCGCAAGCTTTGCTCCCAGACCCACTGCTCCTGCCTCGGGCCCAGCACTGGCAAAGGGACTGAAGCCGAACGGCGAGCAACTCAGGACTGCCTGGGCCAGGACCACAATTTCTACTACTCTTCCAATGGTGCTCACATCTCCAGGACTTAGTTAGTTTGAATGTCTCCCCAGTATTGAAAAGACCAAATGCAGAAGACTCGTTTTCAATGAAGAGTAAAGAACAGCTCTGGATTGTTAAAAGCAGGGGCAAAACAGTGAAGGAAAAATCCAGCTTCCACAGCTCAGGGCTTTGCCTTGCCCCGTAACTGGTCCAACAGTAGCAAAGGAAGAGGGTAGCAGAAGCAGGCCTTGTTTTAGTCTCGTTCTCCTGATGGGGCTATAGTGAAGTGAATCTGAAATATCGAAATGCACACTCAGAGTATTGTTGGTCTTAATTAGGGTTTTGTTATTTGTTTTGTTAGCAGCTATTATTGCTCCAATATATTTGGAATGTAGAAGCAGTTGAAAGCATGGGATGATGTCAGGTGGGAGAGAAAACGCTGGCTGGGCAGAGTGCAATAGCGCAGCAAAGGGCAGGCAGGATGGAGGCCTCCCAATGAAGAAGAAAAGCCCCTTGCCCCATCTTCTAGACCTCTTCCACTGGGAGGCAGCATTTCTCTGGTCAGAAAGGAGGAGGCAAGCACTGAAGGAAAACAGGCACCCGGAGCTCAATTTGAACTGACTTAGCCAGGTGTGCACCAGGCTTAGGGGAGGAGCCTATGCAGAAAAAGGTCCTACAGCTCCCAGCATGCTCAAGCTGGCTGGCTGGGGATTGCTGGGAGCAGCCAGTCTGTCTTCTGTTTCAGCATGCCCAGGATGGCAGCCTTAAACTCGGAGTGAAGGCATGGCCCGCGGAGCCTTTAAGGCTGGGATCCCTACTGAGGCATTCAGGGACATTCCTCTTGGTATTCACCAGTCTTCTCACTTCTCCTGATTTTTAATTTATTTCTGGGAGAAACATTGTGGGGGCGGGCTTGAAACAAAGCAACGGGTGGGCACACCAGCGCTGTTTGCACCTGGCTTCAGAGGCTCTGCTTCCGCTCCCGGGCAAGAGGCTCTTGTGCTTCTCCTCGCCCATTTGCCCGTGCAAAGGCGCGTTGTGCCACAGGCGGGCAGGTCGCCCCATAACGGAGAGCGCCTGCTCTGTGCGCCGATCGTCTGCCTTTCCAGGCAGTGCCGGGAAAACCTGCCCGGATCCTTGGGGAACCGCTGCTGCCAGCCCGTGTCGACAGTGCTGAGCTGAGTGGGCCAGAGGCAGCTTCCCGTGCTTCTGCTCTCCTGTAATTAATGGGGGGGATCTCTTTTTTCAGGGGGTGCTGGACAAGCGCCCGCTGAGCACTTGAAAGGGCGCGGGGTCGGCGATCATGGGTGTTCCAGACCAAGGGGCTGACTTTGGGAGGCTGCTGAAAAACACCCCACCCCGGACAGTCATTTTGTGCCAGCCTGCCAACGTGCTCCCGCCACAGCAGGGCACCCTCAATCCGCGAGGAGCTGTCTTGAGCTCCTTGGCCAGCAGGGGGCGCCAGTGGGGCGCTCGGCGCTGAGAAAGGAAGGCACTCTCCTCCTGCTTGGCAAGTTTGCCGTCTCTTTTAAAGTCCCCGTCAATAAGTTTCGGCGCAGGCGCACTGGCGCGCAACAGCAGGCCGGCCTTCAGCCCGTCGCGCCTGCCCGCCTGCTTGGGGCGGGAGGGGGCATCCCAGAGCGCCTCGGGTCCCGGACGAGCCACAGTCTCGCAGCACGAGGCGGCGGCGCCGCGCGGTGGAAGCGGCCATTTCGCCCCGCAGCTGCGCATCGCGGGCGCGGAAGCCGCCTTCCTTTCCTTTTCCCTCGAGAGCCGGTCCTCCTCCGGCGGCGAGAACGCGCGGACAAGCGAGCCGGAGCGCGGCATCTCCGAGGACAGCGCCGGGCGTCGCGGTGAGCGGAGGGAGGAAGCGGGGGTCTGTCCGCCCGTGTCCCGGACTCGGTGGGGGGAGCTTGGTTTGCCGCGTGCAAGGAGGAGTTGGAATCCGGGCCGGCTTGCTTCCGAGCAGAGCCCACCTAGGGACGGGGCTTGCTTGCTTGCTTCCGGGCGAAGCGTGACTTGGATCGGGGCTGGCTTGCTTCCGAGTAAAACCTGCCTCGGATCGGGACTGACTTAACTTCGTGGACCTTGCCGGGATGAACTTTTCTGTGTCTGGGGAGAACGATCGCGCCGCGCTGTTGCAGCTTGTAGCGCGCTGGTTTGCTTAGGGATGAACCCAGCTGTGCTGGGCGCGTGGGATTGAATACCGCGACGAGCGGTGCCGCTGCACGTGCGGAGGCAACGCAGGTACGAGTCCTCCTTTGCTCGTCCGGAGGGGAGGGGAGGGGAGGGGAGTTTGCAATAAGGCGGGGGATCGTCTCTAAATTCTGCTTTTCCCGAAGTGGGTGGGGGGTGGGCGCCTGTCCAAGAGCGGGTGGCGGAGCGGGGCTGGGTGTTGCATTGAAAAGGAGGTGGGAAAATGGGACGAGCGGGACGCGAATGTGGTTTCATCTTCCACCCTCTTTTTAAGAGTCTGTCATTTCCTAGATGATCCCTAAGTGCGAGGTTGCCCAAAGACCTTTTGCAAACAGGGGCTGGGGGAGAGGAGAAGGCCAGCTGCCCTCCCTCTGTGTGGGGCGGGACTTGGTTTTTGTGGACCCTCGCAATTCTCTTCTCCAATCTGTAAAAGCCCTTTGCAGCCGAGCTTTATACCTATGTAGGAGAAGCCCCTCACCCCGTGGAAATGTGGTTTTACTCTAAAATAACTTTGCCTAAAGTTACACATTCCAAAGAGGCTCTTGAGGAAGCCTGGGAGAAGTTTCGCAAAGGGGCATGGGACCGGGGACAGGGGCTGTCCTCCTCACTCCTCTTTCGGGGGCGGCTCATAGCATGTTTGGCAGGCGGGGGCTTCTCCCCCACTCCAACCATTGCCCCAAACTTCTCTGGAGTTCCTCGAGCCCCTGGAAGTGTTGTCTGTGGGGGAATCTTTCTTTGTCGTGGGTTGAGTTGTGTGTGGTTCTGCTCATGTTGCATAGGATGATGGGAGGTGTAGTCTGTCACAGCTGGAAGTCATCAAGCTGGGGAGGGCTGCCCTATGAGGCAGTGATTTTTGTGCCTTGTTCTCGGAAACTTGGGGCGGCTTTGCACTTCCGTCATGCCTGGCCTCCCGCCTTCGCTGCATTTTATGAAGAGGTCCGGGCAAAGAGGCCTCGTCTTCCCACTGCTGCTGCTGCTTCCAGTGTTATTTTTTTTTTCCTTTCTGCACAAAACCCCAAAGAAAAAGAAGAGCTCCGCAGTGGATGCTTCCAGAAGGAGTGCTCCCGATCAAAAGACTCCACGCAGAAGTTTTGCCTCTCCTCCTCATTGAATCTTTGCTGAGAACAGAAGAGGCAAGACAAGAGGAGGCAGTGTGCAAACATGGGGGCATTATAGTTGGGAGATGTTGTTTGGGTTTGCTGGGGAATTGCACAATACAAAAGCAGTTTGGGAACGTCACTGCTCTTTGGGGCTGAACTGGCTTCCCTGCCCTTGACTTGTGGAGTGCGCACGTGCGCTTTCTGTGGGGCTGGGGTTCCTGTTTTTCATGGGGTCACAGAGTGTTTATGAGCATGATGTGTGCTGCTATGTGTTCGTGTGCAGACGTGGGGGGCGGTCTTTTCTACAGAGGTGTGGAATTTATGTAAAAGCAGATTTTTATTTGGAATTAAGTATTGGCTGGCTGGGGTCCCGGATGGTCTAAAGGCTCCCACCTTTCTTTTCTAGACCAGCTTCTCTCTCTCCTTAAGGGTTTCCTGCAGAGTTGCTGTGTCTCTTTCCTCCCCCCATCTTTCCAAATATTTCTTCCCCGTATTCTATATCCAAAACTCGGTTGGTTGTAACATCTGGGCCTTTAGGGCTTCAGTTAACATGCAAACTTGTAACTTCTCTCCTGGAACTTTGCAAGTAGTCCTTTAAATTGTGGGGTGGGGGGAGATTGGGAAGTGTTTCAAAACAAACAAACAAAAAATGAATGCCTTTGGGATGCTGGAGGAAGGACCCCCCCATGACTCTCGCCTCCCTTGTAATAAGAAACCAGTAGACTTTAGAACTCTCTCTCTCTCCTCCAAGTTCTGTTTTGGATTGTGGTAGCTTCCATTATTGCTGAAACTTACAAGTCCCCTCCAGCTTTTTAAGACTTATTGTTATTATCAGTAGTCATCAACTTTAGAATATGCTTAAGGGAGAAGAGGCAAAAGGTAGATCAGGATTACTGGCTGATAGTTGGGGGACAATCCTGTACAAATCTGGACTGGAAAAGATCGCCTGCCACTCCTAGCAGAAGTCCATCTCAGTGCAGAAGGTCTGCAAGTCCTGTTACTGAGCACAAATTCCTGGGCTGAGCACATGTTGGAGGCACCCTTGTTCATTGATTCCAAGATTATGTTCCCTCCTCATAGCCCCTCTGTTTCATCTGGTTCTCATTAATGGATCCCAGATTCTAGCAGAAAAATGAAAGGTCCATCCCACAAGTCTTGGTTCACACACTTGCATACACACAAGTACTCATTTTTTAAAAGTCTGATTTCACATGGGAGGGAGACGAGAGGTGGGCTGAAGATTCCTGGCTTGCTGCGTCTTGTGTCAGGGTTCCTGGGCAGCCTCCTGAGCAGAAAGCATGTTCAACCATGTGCCGGAAGCACATGGGTGGGTGGGGATGGACTATGACCATAAAGCAGTGGATGCTATGCTATGAGTCTTTATGGTGTACTGAAATTACTTTTAGAAGCACTCCTCAATCTTTTGTATAAGAAGCAATTAAAGTCATAATCCAGTGCTAATGTTTGGTTTTCCTCTCTTCATTTGTTGGTGTATGTTTCCTTTGTCTTTCTAAACAATTGGTTGTGTTGGTTTTTTTTTTTTTTTGTTACCCATGGATTCAGGTTTTTTGGGATGGGGATTGACTTTTAAGTAACAATGGCATGCCACTCACAGTATTGTTTTTAGGGGAATATAATTGTCCTGCTTTGGGAATATGCCAAATTGGGAAAAACAGAACCCATTGGCCTCAACAGTTGGAATGTAATTGTGTAGAAAGAGTCACACTGACAGCACAAGTGGGTTCAGAAATAAGTCTTGCTGTGTTCAGAGTCCTGCAACCCAGAATTCCCTGACTAAATTTAGGATTGCGGCCTGAACTCTGGGATCTTCCTTCTTCGGTTTATTTCTCTCCTACCCAGTGAGGTTGGACATCACTGGGCCAAGACCATCTTTAGATGCATGTCCAACTTTGATGAGTGTGCTCAGATAATGGAGTGTTGCCTTCCACATTGCAGTGCCTACCCCCTGGCCTGCAGCTCTCCAAACCGAAACCCCACCTGCTTCCCTTGCCTTACTCTCCACTTAGCACTGCTCAGATGGGCTCTGGAGGTGATTTGATTCTTCATGGCTCTGCTGTCTTCCTGCTCAGACAGCCCTACCTGCAACGGTTGGTTTTCCCAGGGCTCAGTTTCTTTACTGCCAGGTGTGGCAGAGGTATGTGGAGAGACTGCTCACCCGAATCAGCCCTTGGGATCAGGCTCTTCAGAGCTAAGAGCAGAGCTTACCTTTTCTGAGCATTCAGTGTGGAGGGGTGTGTGTGAGAGAGTAACATACTGGAAGCTGCTTTTCAGGTAACCTCACAGCCTTCTCTAAGGTGTGGATGCTTCCATAGCAGTGTTTCCCTCAAGATGTGCCGATTGAAGCCATCAAAGCTGGCATAAGGTTTACTGCCTTGCCCACTTTCTCCCTTGTGGGGGCTGCTGAAGTTGAATGGGGCTAGGACCACCCTGAGGAATTTGGGCCACGAATGAGATGGCGTCCTCTCCACCAGTGGGAGTGGTACGGGAACTTGCATTCAACAATTTGAGGGACTGGGTCCTTTAACCCCACCTGCAGGTAAAAGTCAGGCCAGTCCTGCTAGAGACACGTGGGAACCTGTGGTGGCTAGCAGGTCAGCGCCAGTGTTGTCCCCCCCCCCCCCATCCACGCATTCTCTCCTGGGCTGTGCAGGGTGTGATTTTCATGGAGATGATGCCATATGGGAAAGCCCCTCTGTGTTCTGTCCTTCCCATCACAGCCTTGCTCGCACTCCAGTTGGGTGGGCTGAGGAACATGGTTCTCATTGCAGGTTGGTTGGGTGGTGGCAGGGGAACTCAGTGGAGCCAGTGGCAAAATTCAGAGGTCATTTGGGCACTTGCATGGACTGTGAGATGATCTGCTGGGCTCATAGTAGCCCCAGCTAGCTTGCTTGTTCTCAGAGCTTCTGGCCTCCACCAGGCTAGGTCTGGAGGCACTGCAGGTGAGAGAGAGAGTGGTGGCATCAGGCACTGTTTCCTGGTCATGCTAGCTCTCACCTGTATTGCCTTGGAATAATCTTGACAGGCAGTGTGGCGTAGTGTCGAGAGTGTTGGACTAGGACCTGGGAGATCCAGGTTCTAGTCCGCACTTAGCCATGAAGCCCACTGGGTGACTTTGGGCCAGTCACAGACTCTCTGCTCTCCACATTGGAAGATAAAGTGGAGAGCAGGCAAACCTTGCAAGCCACTTTGAGGGCCTTGGAAGAGGAAGAAAGGCAGAATATGACAATGCAGTGTCATAACAATAAAAAAGTACTGGGATTAGCAGATGTGGGCTCTGATGTGCTGTGTGTCTTCCCCAAGATGCTTTTTTTCTCTCTTGCATGCCAGCTCTTGGTGTGGTGTCTCTGTGCTCTATTCATTTCACAGGACTGTGGTATCATATAACCTGCGACGTGCCAAGATAGTTACTTGCTAAGTTGGTTCCAGCAATAACCCTGAGAAAGCATAGCATGTGTTGATTGCCTGCAATTCTCTCCTCCACCCTGTAATATAAAAATAGGCCTGGAAGAGATATCATGGTAGTGGAAGTATTTCAAGCCGGTATGTTGATTATGAGTGGTGTTTTTGACACTTGCTTTCCACAGCATGAATTCTTGTGTTTTGGAATCTATGCAAATCTGCAGCTGGACTGCTCCAAAAGGTGGCAGTGGTGGTGAGAAACTGGGGGGCTTTCTGTTTTCTGACAACTCCTTTTGAGTTTTGGGTTGCTCTCCTCTTTCCAGGGAATATATATAGGTTTTGTACAGCTTGCCTTAATGTGCATGGTTGTGAGTGCAAGCAATGACCAGGACTGATTTTTTCTTGACGCTTTAAAAAGAGGTGCCTCCCACTTTCCAGAGCACAAACAGGCAAGCAGCTTGTTTCATGGATGTTGAACCAGTTGCATTAAAACTTGTGTGGAAATAAAGTTGTTAGTCTTAAAGATGCCACAGAACGGTTGGCTGTGTTTGCAAAGAGTGAGTGGGGAGCAGCACCGTGAACTCTTCACCATGAAGTGGGCAAGTTCTTCTGCCGGGGGTGGGGGTAGCTTCCCTCCGCCTTCTTATTGCTTCTTGGTGGACAAAAGCAGGAGGGATCAGGCAGAATGGCTCTGCAGCCCAGTGGTGGGAGAACCCGGGTGGAGTGGTGAGGGAGCTGTGCCCGCATGCTGCTTTGGCTCCCGCAGCCAGGCTAGGGTAGCTGTACTGGATGGGCGTCTTGGACTGCAGGGCCTTTTCTGCCTAAGCGCTCACAGGATTGTGCCCGAGGTTATAGACAGCTGTTTCTGGATGCTAAAGGGTTCGCAGTCTGCCTTACATCGACGGATCAACATGTGTGCTGCACTGAACTTCAGTTAGATCAATTTCCTATAATTGTATGAACAATTTTCCTCATCAGCCTGACCTGATATCATTTTGAGAGGGTCAAGTTGCCCCAGGAAATGTTTATATCTTGCTTTTTTGATGGCTGAGACTTTCTGGATGATAGGATGTGCCCGCCAGATGTGGGAGTGTGCTCCTGGTTCTCCACTCTTGTGAGCTCTGTTTTACGAAAACTATCACAGCCTTTCTGCTGCAAAATACCAGAAAGGCACCACTTCAAGACGCATCCAGATAACAGTTCAGTGCTCAGAGATCTCCCAGGAAAATGGTTCCAAATGGCTGATCACACTTTCTCAGGAAATGGTTGCAATTAGATGGTTTCCCCTATTTCTAATGCTTTGTTTTAGAAGGCTGGGTATGAGAGAGTTCCTTCCTTGTTTTGTTTTTTTAGAGCTGAGATTCTTAAGCTGCTGAATGCATTTCTGTGGTTGAGCAATGTCCCCATTTGCTATTTTATGTTGCTGTTATCTCAGTCCTTGCAGTGCTGTTCATTTTCCTAGTCCCTGTGGTGTTCTGTTTTATGCTCTATTCTGTTTTATGCTTCACTGGTGTGTTGAGTAGCTTGATATAGTTGACTTTTTTATTTTTTTATACTCTAAAGTGCCTAGAGCAATTCCTTTAATAACTTTAAAGAAATAGTAAAATATATAGAGAGGGGAGGCTCTGTGGCCTTCCCAATGTTGCTGAGCTTCAGCTCCCTCCAAGCCCAGCCAGCGGGGCTCGTGGGGGGTCGGGAATTCTCAGAGTGAAGCCCAGCGTGGTGTGAATGGACACAGGCTTTGCGTTCCTAGCATGGTGTGCTTTGATCATTTCTGCCCCCTCCTGCGCATGCGTGCACCGGCCCCACTTCCTTCACAGGGTTTGAATGGCACACGTTGGGTTGTCCTCTGTGGCTGCCAGAGCTGTGCACAAAGTCCTCGTGAAATTCCTCACCCTGTCTGTGGGCAGGGCGCTCGGAGGGCCATGTGGCTGGATTCTGCAGGAGGGGGTGGAAAAGTGCCCCCCGTAGCCACTGCTGTAGCCCTGGGCCTCTGCTTCCTCACGAGGTTTTGCTTTTTGCTCTGCCAGCATCTTGGTTGTGCTTGTGTGCGTAGCCCCTCACAACGATGAGCTAAGGTCTCCCCTCCCTCCTTTGCATTTCTCTCCATCCTGTGCACCCTCGCCAGCTGCTTGCACTTCTCTGTCAGATGCAGGAAGCCGGGGAGGGCACAGAGGGGCATGCTTGTGCAGTGAAGGATGGGACACCTTAGAAAGCTTCTTTTGCACCAAACAATACAAGAACAATCAAACAGGCTGACAAAAAGTAAATCATACATCAAGTATAAATATGGCAACAGAAAAACAAATTTAAAGAATAGGCATTGGGTGCAAGGTTATAGAGATCTTAATTTCAGCTCGGTTGTGATTTATTTAAACAGTGCTTATCTGTGCTACAATCATTTTCCATTCTTCTCAGAATGGAATTTTTTAGTATTGTGAGGGGATATGACATGGATTGTCTGTTCTGTTCATGCATACAGTAGATGTTATTTGTATCTGTTCATGCAAGCAATAATAAGAGAGCCAGAGCCTTGCAGTAGATTGGAGCTGGGCCTCAGGAAATCCGGTTTCTAGACCTTGCTCAGCCATGGAGCCAGCTGGGGCCAGGCACAGACTCTCAGCCTGACTACCTCACAGGGTTGTTGTTGTGGGGATAAGATGGAAAGCAGGAGGACAAGTATGATGTAAGCTGCTTTGAGTTCTTTAGAAAAGGGTGGGATTTAAATCATATAAAGAAACAACCATCATGCCAGATTGTATAAATGAATTATGCTTACTTGGCAAGAGGACAAGTGGCAACATTATCTCACTCCTTGCCTGTCTTAAAGGTCAGAGGAGCACAAGGGCATCAAGGAAAATTTCTCCCAACCATTCTTCTCCTTTCTTTTCTATCAAATGCAATAAGAGCGGTTGGAGGGAAAAGGGTGGAAGAGTTTTTGGTACAGTGCTACTTTGTCCCTTATGCAGCTTAATGTGAAGACAAGTTGGGTGGGATTATCCATTTTTCCTCTTTAGAAACACCTGGCTGTCACCTAAGACAGCAGCCCTTACCTTGGTTTTCTAAGCTGTCCATACGGAGGTAAGCTGAGCACTGGTAACACTGTGGATGGGGAAATGATACGGTAGTGCTTAGCCATAGATAACCTGGGGTCTGCCATTGGAACGGAGTACTTCGGAGGTTGGCTGAATCCTACTGATGCTAGTAGGCACTTGCTGATCACTTGGCCTGTGGCTAAGGTAAGCAGAGGATAGATTTTCTGGGCTTTTCTACATGAGCGGATTAATCTGCTGCTGCTTTGCTATTTTTGTTGTAGGTGGAAAAATGCACCCTTTGCAGGCCCCCCCCCCCCCCGCCCCGGCCTTTCTCTGTGTTTCTCTTTGTAATCTGGTGACCAACCACCAGTGGCACTGTGGCGTAGCTACCCAGTAGCGGACTTGTGACAGTGCCCAAGGCTTTTGCTCCAGTTCCTTGAATTTAAAGTTGATACCAGAGTTTCCTTGTGCAAAACAACGACAACCCACCTGGGGAAAAAAGACGAACCCGTGGAGGAGGCTCCGGAGATGACAACATGGAGACAAGCCCCCCCAAATTTCTGTGAGGGAGGGGTCAGGAGAACTCGCCTAAGTTCCTCATGTTGAAAATCCGTGTTAACATGGAGTGCCAACCTGAACCTTGGCTCTGCTGGCTCTTCAGCTCTGGAGGCTGGTGCTCCCTTTGCTTTACCAAAGTGGCTGTGTGGTGGCTGGAATCTTACACTGCCTGTGAGTGAAGCCAGGTCAAATATGGAGCCGTATCTGATCCTGAATGCTTAATAAACTGGTTGAATGGGATGTGTATGGGGAGGGGGTGAGAGCCTGCAGCCTGCCTGAATCTTGGACCAGGCACCCTTTCCCTTGAATAAAGCTGTCAGGACAAACGGGCCAGGTTCTGCTCTAAGAAGGCTGCTGAAAGCCTGGCCTGGCAAGAGCAGCCCTGACCTAGGATGGGAGGCCTGATCTACTCCACGTTGCACACCTTGCTCGCCACCTGAGAGATGCTAATGTGCCTTCGGGGGGGTGCACACCTCAGAGATCCTAGCGCTTGCTGCCCTGAAGGTGGTTAATCCGTGGGCCTCGAGCAAACTGCCTTGGGGGGCCCCTCTCCCAAACTGTGCCTAAGTGATTGGTTATCACAGTGTCTTGTGCAGACTTGTGCTCCATCTTGGCAGTCCCTTCAGGGTCTGCCTACAGGCTGCATGCGCTCCCAGCATCTCTGAGTACACTGAAAATGTCCATTTGCTTGCACCCCCCCAGTGGACTCTCCCTGGTTTTTCTTCTCAAAGCACTGCTGAGAATTCCTATTCCAGGAAGGAATTGGATGACCCATTGTGAAAAAGCAAAGAGCAGTATTCCTGCCACACACATGTACAATGTGCCAGTACCTCTTTTCAAAGCAATAGTCAAGATACCTTGCGGTGCTCTTCCTCCTCCTGCAGCATGCGTTAGTCTAAGGCGGGGTTTGGTGTTGTGTTGTTTTGCAACGGGATGCAGGGGCCTCTAAACCCCTAATCTCGGGGCACATGTTCATTTGCCCGTGGAGAAACCATTTCTGGTCTGGCAAGGAGCCTTCGAGTCCTGCAAAGGAATTCCGGGTTACTTTCATGGAATGCCCGCTGGCCTTGCTTTCCCAAAGAGCAGAGGAGGTGGCAAGCTTCTTCGTGGCTTGCATCATTGCTCTGCAAGAGAGGGGCTTAAATGGCGAATGTGCGACATTCAGGCAGTCTTTGGAAATAAGGTGGTGAGGGTGACGATGAGTGAAGCCAGTGGGATCCCCAACAGAAGGCTGCAGCACATGGTGCTGCTCTTCAGCCAGCCTGATACATCTTTCCCCGGATGCTCCATTCCATTCCACTTCCTGGTTTTCTATTTTGTTCTGGGGCTTCTGAGCATGCTCGTCCTCCTTGGGCAGTTTTTGTTTGTTGCGACTTCCTCTCTCTTTTGGGTTCTTCTGCAGCTCTTGGGTTCTTCCAGGCTTGCTGGTGTACTCCTCCTGTGCCTGGATTAGAAATGCAAGGACTTGGGGGAAAAACTAGAGTCCCCCATAGACTAGAGTTCATAGTGCCCCATTTTTCTAAATTCTTGTTAAAATGGGGAAATGTGTTCCTGATCGCCCCCCTGCTCCCCAATATCTTTGTATCTCTGTCATGGAGGGGGCCATTCTGATTACAAAGAAAACCACTCTTAGTACATGAGTGTGTGGCGATAGATAGATAGATAGATAGATAGATAGATAGATAGATAGATAGATAGATGATTGCTCAGTTGGGGGACAGTGGCAAATGGATCCACCCTCAATACCATTTTGGTGAAAAGTTTGGGATGTAGCATACCTGGATTCAGGCAGGTGGGTAAGACATTTATCAAGTAACAGAATGTATGTGTAATGTCTTGGAATGCCAGTGAGAGCCAGTGTGGTATAGTGGTTAAGAGCGTGGGACTGGGTCTCAGATGATCTGGGTTCTAGTCCCCGCTCAGCCATGGAGCCAACTGGGTGGCTTTGGGCCAGTCACAGACTCTCAGCCCAACCTATCTCATAGGGTTGTTGTTGTGGGGATAAGATGGAGGAGGAGATGTAAGCTGCCTCGAGCCCTTTGTAGGAAAAAGGCAGGATATAAATTGATAAATAAATAAATAAATAAAAATGCTTCAGTGCAATTTATTGCCTGGCCATAAACTTCATTGGGAGTCATATAAGATTGACCACTTGGCAGAAAATTATGTTTTCTGAGATGAGATGAGATACTCTGTGATAATGAATTTATGTAAACACTGAAGGTGGTACGTATTAAGTTTTCTTATGCAATTCAGTTAAATTGCAGTGCAATGTTTTTTCTTTCAAAGTTGCATGTTGGGCCACTGATGTTTCAACCAGTGGATTGACTGGTTTGGCTGGATGTAAAAAAGATAGCTCAGGAGGGATTGCTGATGTCCGGGCTCAAGCACTGCTGTGGAGCTGTGGTCCTTCATATAAATCAGGCTTCTCCAAACAGGTGCCCTCTAGGCATTTTTTAAAAAATATTTATTTATTTAAAACTTTTGCATGGCATCCCCCATGCAAGACATCTTGGGGTGGCTCACAATCAATACATGTTGGACTACAACTCCCATTATTCCATGGTAGCATAACCAAAGACAGCAAATGATTTGCCTTGCAGCTTTTTTTTTTAAAAGAAATCCTTGCATTTAAGCTGTAATTCAAGTATTTAAAAAAACAAAGAGCTCTGCAGCGTTTGGTTATGCCAGAAAAAATCTGTTATTCTTTAAGGTACTCTTTGATCATGATGCAATAGATTCACTGTGCTACTCTCTGAACATTTAAACAATTCAGGGTGCATGCCCTGCAAAGGTTTGGATGGAAAAAAGATCTACAATTCCCGTGATGGCTGTCAAATCCTGTTCATTTTAGGGCTTTTTTCTGCCTAAGCCTCACAGAGTAGCCTCGGGTGACCTGGAGTTGCCTGCAGGAGAGTGAGCAAGCTTGCAGACCAGCGATGGAGTACTCCGTCGCCCTGCCAGCCCCTCTCAGGAGCATATCAGCATCTTGGCTCCTAGAAGACAACATGTCAATAAAGGGTCAGGGAATGATTCTTCTTGACAGGTAGCTTTTGTGTGCTGTTCCGGCCTGGATGCGACAGAAAGGCACCTGGACGGCTTCTTAGAGCAGCCTTGCATTTAGGTCCTTTCCTGATAATCACTGGTGACTGGAAATTATATGCAGGCAAGTGAGTGCCCAAGAGGGGCTGGGATGGGAGACTTTCGTCTCTCCTGTGCACCCAGCACAGATATCAAGCAGCCTGCTAGAGGACCGAAGCAACTTCTCCATTTCCAATGCAGAAATTCTACTCTTTGCGACTTCTTAGCCGGAACCTAGCCATTTTTGTTTTTGTAAGCTAGTAAGATGTGGAGGCTTACAGTTCTATCTTAAGTGATTCAGCTGGGCCTTTAGGAGTCTAACAGCTTTATTAAAATACCTTTTCTTAGCTGTTAACTCCCATGGAGTTAACCTTTATCCTTCTTGGAAAGGCCATAAACATCACCTCTCTGTTCCTCTTGCTGGTGATAAGAACTGTACTGGCTGTATCCCTGCAGAAGCAGTTTGTCAACATGGAACATAGTTTGCATGAGTCAAGTGCTAGCTTCCAAAAGATTAATGCCTTTCCACCCATTTCCCCTCCTAAACCATTTTTAACTACGTGCCTCTTCTGTTTGATCACAGGATCCAAGCAAATATTTTCCTCCCAGCTACAATGAAACATGGATTGTAAGTGTGTGGACAAAAACGATGTAGATGAGTTCCCCCACTTCTGATAAAATAAGAGTGAAAACTTGTTTATCTTCTATAAAAGGAGAGGAAAAACTAGAAAATAAAAATATATGGTCAAGTGTATTAAAAGAAGAAAAAATAATCTGGAATGAGGTACTTCAAGTTCTGTGGCAAATAATCATGCAAACTTGTTTGTTTGTTTGATTGTCTTTACATATATTACCCATGTTCTGTTTATTGCTTGTGTTAGCCACACAAGGCACAGAGACTTAATTTCCAAACCCATGGAATCTTCCACAATTTATGGTACAAAGAATGCTGCCTGATCTGAGTAAGCCTGCTTGGCTATTAGTGCACTGACCGACAGTTGGAAGACTTGGAACCTTGATGTGAATCAGGGTCTCAAACTCGTGGAGGGCCAGTTGCTGGGACGGGTGAGGCACGGGGGAGGGTCCCTGCTGCTTTCAAAGCGCCGGCGGCGCCCGGGCCGGCCTCCAGGAGCGACGCGGGATGAGCGGCCACCACCACCGCTTGATGCGGCCCAGCCTCACCCAGACTCTACTTCCAGGTAAGTTGAGTTTGAGACCCCTGATGTAAATGAAAGCTGCATTCTGTGCCCAGCCCCAGATGTCTGGGCCACCTCAGGTCCCTTGTGCCCCCTTAAGGGTGTCGTGACAAGGAACATGGACCAGATCGTCCGGTTGCCCGTTTGCTTTAGGGGTCGGCCCATTGGCTCCTCCGGAATGCACCAAACATCTTGGCTAATAATTTTCTCTCCTGAAACGATCTGGCGGTTTCTTCATTCCTCAGATAGCTTCTTTGTGGTGGTGAGGCTGGTGACTACCATGTGACTTGGGGGAAGTGAGCCCCCCCCACCACTGGGGCAGCTTTGTGCCCTTTCACAGCCCCAAGAGGAGCTGCTTAGCAACCACCCTCACCTGGTTAATGTTTCCACATGGCTCCTGTGATGACGTGGAGTCCTCTTGGTCTGCTGGGCTGCTCGTGCTCGTTGAGGTCGAAAGCTCCAGGCAGGTAAAGCTCGGGCGGCTTCTGTATTCCTCCTCCGTTTTCAAATGTTGGGAAGCCTTTCTGGCTCTGGCCTGGGCTGAAGGTGGTTCCCCAGCTGTGTCTTGTGTCAGGAATCACTCTTTATGCAGTCAAGCCAGAGCACTTAGCACCCCTTGAAAATGTGACTGGATGAGTTTCTGTGAAATCTGCATATGCTAAACAGTATCTGTAGATGAAAACTTTGAAATACAGTTTATTTACATTTAATAGGAGGCAAAGTCAGAGCTGCTCAAATAAAGTCTTGGATTAATTGCCATGTAGGGGAAGATTTGGGAGAAAGACATGGTAACTCTTCTGGCTGCAGCCCTACCCCCCCCCCCCCCGTAATTTCCCCCACATAGTAGTTAAGCAGCGGGGGAGCGGGGCTCTTCAGGGTTTTGTGAAATAGGTCTGAGTCCCCCCTAAAAAGTAGGTTTGCAGCAGTGGTCACATTGTCTCAATGCCAGTTGAGTGTTTAATGCTATTTAGGATTTAGTAAAGGAATTAATGCTGATTAGTTGTTTAATGCTACTTAGGATTCAGTAAAGGAAGCTGTAAAACAAGCTGCTGGATGAAACGGTGGGATTTCACTGGGGCAGGTGGAATGCTCAAGGCTGCAGGTTCTCTTGCACTGGGGCATTCTTGTTGCCTTGCGCACCTGGAGACCTGCTGCACTTTCCGCATCTCCCATCGCAGTTTGACGTTGCTCCTGTGCCGTGTCTCACATGCAGCCACATGAATTTCTAGCATACCTTGCACATGTAAGCACTTTTAAAACCTGTTGTTTGTATTTTGTAACACTTTCATTCTTAAACCGAAATGACTTATAGCAAAAACTGGTGAAGCAACGTCTCTTGCAGGACCCTAGCTCCTAGGTCATACAACTTCTAGAGGTGACATGGAATGACACTGCTTTCAGAATCACGGAGCATGTGGTCCAAGAGAGGGAGCGTGCCTGTTCTAAGCAAACGTGCTAAGACTGTTTACATTTAACCTTGTCTGTGTTCTTCAGCTCTGAATATGGCCAGCCTTCCTTAACTTGATCTCCTCCAGGTGTGTTGAACAACATCTCCTCTAACCTACAGCTAGCATGGCCACTTTTAAAAATCCACATTTTAAAAAAACGCATGCACATTTTTGTGCTGTTAAATTTAGATGAACGTGGAAGCAAGATGGGTTGGGTTTTTGAATGAACGCCTGTGAAATGGACATAGATTGATCCCCACATCCCCACAAGATTGGTGTGGTTTTATGGAACTCACGCTTTTGAGCAAGTCTGCAGTTTTGCTTATGAAACCCCAGCGGAGATGTGATTCTATCACGTAGTCATTTGCACATTTGCATAGCAGGCTTTCTTTTTTCCAGCTTCATTATTTTGCTGCTAGGCTAGAATCTACTTCTGCTTTCTTGCCTGTTTCTGCTAGAGAAAATGTCCAGGACCAAGTTGGAGGATCTCTAACCCGTGACCATTAGTTCTGATTCTCTAATTTCACTATGGATTGGCCTCGGCTTGTTTACCTTGCCATTATGTTACTGATTTATCAGCAAGGCCATTACAAAGCATCAAAACCAATGTAGCATTCTGCAGTCAGCATCAGTAAATTCAGGCTCCTAACACTGCTGCACACGACAAGAGAGGCCATAGTCAGTGATGGAGCATGTGTGGAGTTTGCAAAAGTCACAGTCTCTGACTGAGACCTGCCCCGGAGAGGTGCTGCCAGTCCGTGTGGACAAACACTGAGGCTGGGTCTAAGGGTGATTCCTGACTTTCTGCCCTTGCTATTTTCCCCTGTGCTCTTTCCCCTCCCCTTGTGGCTTTCTGCTGGGTGAGCAAAGCTTGCATAATCAAAGCCTAGTGAAAGAAGGAAGCAAATAGATCAGAAGTTGAAAAAGGAATAGGAGGAAAGAATTTCTCCTTGGTTTGAGCAGGTGATAGCTGCCAGCAGGCCAACATAAGTCCCAAAGCATTTAGGGAAGGAGACTCAAATGGATCTTGCTTCTCAAATGGATCTTTTTTTGGAGGTCCGTCTGTTCACCAATCGTCGAGTGTTTCAAAGTGCAACCTTGTCACACGAGCGATCATCACTTGGCTTGTACTAGTCTGTGGATGATGCTGTCACCTTAATCTTTTTATGGGTCCTTTTTCTGTGGGAGTGCAGGTGTGGATGCTTGGGGTTATTGTGAGGGCAAGATTGAGAGGAGGAGGAGAATTATGTAAGCTCCTTGAATTTCTTGAAAGGAAAAAAAGGTGGGATATGAATTTAATAAATGAATATAATTAATAAATAGGGTTTGTCCTTGCTGCCTTTGGTTTGATTGTTTATCTGTTTTCAACTGTTCAGCTTATGGGAAAGCAGGTTAAAGGCTTTTCAAATAGTTGATTGGTGATTGAACCATCAGTGGGGGGAAATATTTCTTGCCCCCGCTCTCCAGACCCATATCACTGGGATCCTGCATAACACGAGTAGAAGCAGCTATTGGAACCTAGAACAGAATTTAAGCTGTCTTGAAAGGTTAGGTTGCAAGGTTCCTGCAAGAGGACATTAGGCAGGATATAAATGTAATGGTGCAATCTAGTAGTAGTAGTAGTAAAATTGTATCTTGCAACCTCAAAAGGGAACCTGATAGCACCAGATCATGTGTAGTTATTATTATTGATTTATGACGCTTGTATACTGCTGTATAGTCCAAGAGCTATATCCCTTAAACATGGTTCCTTTGGCAACTCCACTCTTTAACAAAGTGAGATATTTGCTTCTCTTCCCTCTGCCCCACCCCAATGCATAGTTACTCTGAATTTTAGCCTGACATCAGTCATTTATATTTTCATGCGTACACAATGCAGGTGTGCACTATGTACACATGAAAGTTTCTTTTTGAGACAGTCCATTCCGTTGTTCCCTGTTTTTGTAAGCTTCCAGGGGCTTCTGATTCGACCGCTGTTGGAAACAGGGCGTTAGATGCAAGTTCTTAGCCTTTTCTTTCTTTTTTTTCTCATTTTCTTAAGTCATTCTTAAGAAATGACTGGCTCCGCTGGTTGCAGGATCCCTCTGGGATGAGAGGCAGCATGCCTGTGCACTCTAACTGCTGGGGGACGTGAGTGGAAGGGCTGCTGTTGGTAAGGTTGGCAGAGGCCGCTGGTTGGCTGTTGTGCAAACAGAAGGCTGCATTAGAGGGGCCTCAGCCTGATCCGGGATGACTCTTCCTTACGGGATTCCCCTACAGGGTTCCGTAGCCAGCAGAGCTGTCTGGGGAACGATGCGAGTTGTAGTCCAGCATGTTGCCGACCGCTTCCTCCAGCAGAAGGTAGAGGAAGGAGCAAGAGGAACGGCTATCTGCATCTTAACACTTACCATCAGGGAAGACGTAGTGGAAAAAGTAGCAACCAGGGCAACCTTGGGGGAAAGCAACTGTGCCACATTTGAATTCTCAGTTATAAAGGAACCAAAAGCCAACTGTAGCCAACATGTACCCTGGACTTCAAGAAAGCCAACTTTAACAGATTCAGAACATTGATAAACCAAGTCCCATGGCAATTCACTAACTGTTAGAACAATCCACCAGTGGATCAGTTCCCTAGAAAGGTTGTAGGCTGTAGAGGCATTCAAGATGAGACTGGAGAGTCATTTGAGTGGGATGGTGCAATTTGATGATGGCTTCCTTGGCCCTTTCCAGCTGTACTGTTCTTTGATTCATTGTCAATTTAAGTTGGAAAAAGCTGGCTTAGTCTGATCACGTTTGGCATGTAATAAGCACAGTGTCAGCCAAGACCATAACAAGAAGCAAAATAATTGAAACATTTGGTGGTGCCATCATGCAAAATAATAGCTGTCTCCATCAGGTTGCATGACAGATGAGCAATTGTAGCAAACCACTAGTGTTTGGGGATTTTTTCCTGCTTCCTTAGGTTCGTATGAGCCGCAGCAGACCTTGTGGAGACCCCGGTCCTGGTCATGTCAGTGAGCGTTGTTCCACAAACTGTACATCATCTGGGGGCAGGAGTATACAGGAACAGAGAAACATCAACCGATGTCTCCAGAGTTCTCATTTTGGGAAATAAGAGGGCAGTTACATGGATGCATTTTAAAGAAATTTTCATGAGTCTGCAGGATGTGGTGAGGCTTCAGTTCTTTGCTTGGTGACTCTTTGAAAAACATGAACATGCTCTTGCTTGGGAGTGCATACCATGGAGTCCTGTGAAGTTGTGATGCATAACTAAGTTGTCCTCTGCAGAAAGCATTGAGGCAGTGCTTCAAAGCGGATTGACAGGATGCCTTGGTGTTGCATCCTGTGAACCATGCATGTTTGTAACAGCATCATGAAGAAACTTTTTAAGCATGACCTGCCTGTTTCTTGTATGTGGATAGATAGAAGCAAACTCAGCTTTGCATTAATAATCCTCTGAACAGAACTGTATAGCATTTGGTAAACGCTTCCCCCTCTGGAATCTTGCTTGGCCAGCTGACTCACATATAAATCTTCACACTGGATTATTTTATGACAGTAAAAGTTCAACAGCTGGCAGTCAGCCACATCAACCTGGTGGAGAACATCACATCATCAGCCTCTTGTTCACCTCTTTGAAATGGACCACACACAAACAATTTGACCTGTATGATCAGGCTTATAAATAGCCATTCACTTGGTTACCTATGGTGACTAAAAATCACATTTAGGTGACAAGCCCCCCCCCCCCCCCCCCCAAAAAAAAAGCTTTTTAGAAATTGGGAGGAGGCCTTCTCCCTTCCTCAGTTTGCAGTCTGTGGCAGCTGGAAAGTGGATATGTCAGGTTGGCTAGCAATACCTTCATGTAGCTTGCAACTCTTGTGGGCTAATTGGTACGTCCAATTCATTCCGATCTGCATTCTGATGTGAGTTCAGTAGGAGGCCTTTAATCTTCAGTACTGGGGTGGCAACACCAGTCCTTCCTCTCAAGGCTATTGTGAAAGGTTATAACACAGGGTGGGTCAAAACTAATATTTTTCTTCGTAAAAATATTTTTCAGCTTAAGTTATTTCGAAGGGTCCCTAAATAGCCTGGTTTCAAAATTACATGCAAGACTATTAAAATCTATATTTGCTATTGTTACAGCTGAAGCCATGGGGGTCTATCAGACAAACTGAGTGCAAAGCCTGTTTCTTTATAAAAATGGATGCAAAGAAGGAGGGGGGGGGGAAGAGAGAGAGAAAGAAAGAGCAAACTGGAGTTACTCAAATATGTTTTGCAATAGGGCAAAAATAGGGCTACTAATTTCAAGCAACCACATATTGTACATGTTCAGGAAAGGAATAGCTGGTCTATGTCCATCAGATTCAACAGGTGTTTGCCTTCCGGGTCATGAAGAAATGCATGTCTGCCCTGGTAATGACTCACTCTCAATCCTGGATATTTAATCTTGAGGCAGCCATCTTAATTCCCACTGAGCTCAGCTGGGGTTTCCTCCAGGTAGGCTTACGTTTCTGTGTGCAGTTAGCACAGCTAAACGAAAGTGGGTATGTTTAGGTTTGCTCCTTTAAGCAAATATAAGTTATATAGTGCACAAATGGCAGGTTGGCTTCAGGACCAAAGTTTGGATTATGATTGAACAGTAGAAAGCCTTGACTTAGTTTCGGCATGAACAGATACCAAGACATCCGTGGACATGCCCTCTCCCATACAGATTGGCTGAGCCAGTGTGATCATCTCGTGGTTGTACCTCATCCTGCAGATGCCCATCCAGGAATGGTCAAGAAGAGGGCCAGCTCTGTGAAGGCCCCCCGTTCTGCTCTTCCTCCAGAATTACAACTTTTTCCAGTGTTTTTACTGATTTAGGGTCTTGGTAGGATAGTTTATGTCCTGTTGAAGTCTTCCCCAACTGGGTGCCCCTCAGTGTCAGACTGTAGTGCTTCTGATCCCCCTCCCAGTTATGCTGGTGGGGAAATATGGGCCTAGCTGCCCACAACAGTTTGTCAAGCTGGCCTACCCTTGTGATATGCTCTTCTCCTTGGCTTTAGCTATAGATTTCCACTGCAGGTGTTACAATGCAGCAGTTGGAGTATCATATGTATATCTCACCTTTCTCCCATGGTGGGACTCTAAGTGGCTACCTGTAGTTCTCTGGGGTTCTCCCCTCCAAGCTCAGGCCAGCCACAGACCTGCTTGGTTAGCTTCAACCTGGTGGATTACTTAAGTTCCTTCAGACCATACTTGGGGTTCTAGACGCCACTCAGCCATGAAACTCACTGGGTGGCTTTGGGCCACAGACTCCTAGCAGAACCAACCTCACAGGGTCATTGTTGTGAGGATAAAACTTTGTAAGCTTCTTGGTATTCCTTGCAAGAGGAAGAAGGGTGGGATATAAAAGCAGGAACGCAAAGTAATAATGGTCATGGGGTATATGTAAAACATCGCAAAATATTTTAACTAGATGAAATGAAATAGTGGTAAACAGATTATACTTTAACCTGATGTGCAGCTGTTGGTATGTTCCCTTCAGGAAATATTTGCCTTGGACAATATGATTGTTTGTTTGATTTGTTTCATTGGAGTTTCCAGCTAGAGCCCTTTATTGGTGATTTTTCTTTCCACCCTCCTGATGGGCAGTACTTTGGGCCATGCAAGGGGCGAGGCAGGAGCTGCTGTTAATGTCGCTGGATTGTGCTCAGCGGGCTTCTCGTCTCGAAATGTTCTCCTGAAGTATCAGCTTGGTGTTGGAACCTGTCGAGTTAGTTAGCTTATTGCCGCAACTTATTTGGGTTGTAAAAACTCTGCCTGCCATTCTCAAGCGCAAGGCATGGGAGAAGGTGAACCTGATGGTTACTAAGTAAACCCAAGCACCTGAGCCTAGAGAGTGGCTTTGCAGAGCTCCCTGCCAAGCAGACAGTGCTCTGGTTGTCAAGGAGCTGTTATTAAAAACAAAAAAACACCCTCTTGCTTATCGCTCTTAAGCAACCTGGGTGTGCTCCATGACTAGGTTGCCCTAATGCATTGGAGCTCAAGTGTTTTGGACCTGCTAGGACAGTGTCTGTGACATCTGCTAGGGGCTCTCTCAGGTCATTGCAATCAGTGGTCCCATCATGGCTTGCACCTGCCTAATTTTCCTGTTTAGCCTGCCTGGTAGGTTCCAGAGATTCTTGAATGGGAACTGGTGGTGTTCTGTATGTTCTACGGTTCCCACGATTTCCTTCCCATGGTGGCAGTTGTTTGTCTTGTATCCGATGCAGCTCTGGGGCCCTGCTGCCTTTTGGAAGGGCCTCCCCAAGATTTCTGAGGAGCCGCTGTCAGAAGGCATGTGTTGAAGGGCATGTGCTCGGCCCCTTGGATCGCCTCTCTTAATCTGATATTTTGCAAAGCCACCATGACATGAAACTAGTAGCAGCTTGGTTTGCTCTGGAGCAACCCCACGCGATTATTTCTAAGCAAAAGTTAGAATCCAAGTTTTTCCATGGTTTCCTTAACATTGGTATGACACTGTAGAGATGAGCTATAGTTCATTGGTGGGTACAGCACGTGCCTTGCTTGGAGAATGTTCTGGTTAGTTCCCCAGTATCTCTAGATAAGGCAGGAAAAATCGCTGAATGGAACTGTGGGCAGTTGATGCCGTTTGGCCTCCTGGGGGTGGAAGGCAGCTTCTTGTCATCTGGGCCATACTTTGAGCTGCTTTGTGGACATGATCTAGTACTCTTTGCTACAACCTTGGAAGGTTAGCCAGTGGATTGCAGAAGGAAGACAGCCTAGGAGGCACAAGCTGGGTTCACACAACATTCAAACTCACATTCAGGATCTGAGAATGGGTTGAGTTTGGGTTGTTGTTGTTGAACTGTGTGTGTGTGTGTTTTAAATATAGGCTATCATGTCTGTAGACAGCTAAGCTAAAAAACTAGTTTTTTAACCATGAAGAAGCCATGAAGAGAACCTATGGTTTGTTGTTGGATTATGGACTGTGTGGTTAACAAACCGTAGTTAGTGTAGTTGGATTCAGATGTTACAATCATGCACATATGAAGAACAACCAGTGGCTTGACAATAGCCCATACTCAGCTTTTGAATTCATGGTGGAGATGAGCTTTAAACCCTGGACTTCCTGAAGTGTAGGCCAGTCTCTAGCTGTGCCCCAATACAATCCCATTTGACCGTAGAGATATATATGTGTGTATAACCTAAAGCCACATGGGTAGTGCTATATGCATGGGTCTTTCCACCTATCACCATCCTTTCTAGTGTTATGCCAGTAGTTAGGTGGGAAAGAACTCTGGTTGGCTCTGTCTAGGTCGTCACAATACAGCATGGTTGCAGGCTGTGGCTTGAAGGCATGTGAGGCAGCCAGCATGCTGAAGCTAAGCAGATCTGTGCCTGGTCAGTGGTTGAAGGGGAGACAACGTGAACTGTAGGTAGCCACCTTGAACTGCATGAGGGAATAAATAAAATATGTGTACATGAAACGTACAGGCACACTGGGACCACGTTGGCATGTGTGAAGGGCCCCCAAGAGTCAAGCTCATTCCTATTTATTGGACTTGCTTTCTGCCATAGCTTCTTTGAACCAAGAAGCCTGCCTTCACATATTCCTGTAAGCTGAATTTATTTACTGTGCAATAGCCATGTCCAGGAGTGATGTAAAGGGAAGGCAGGGTGTGTCTTCCTCTGTGTGCGCATTTATAGGAAAGCACACCATAGTCAAGGTGATTCCTCCACTTTCTGGCCTGCCCCATTTTTAGCAATGTATTGTTTTAGAACATTGAATCATAAGGTAATGAATGACTGAATTACGAGCCGGACCACCCAACTGGAAAGATGTAGTATGAGTCAGAAGTTACAATTTTGTGAAAGGTGACTATTCCCAGGAAGTTCATGTGCCTAAGTGGGCGGCTCTTTAGGCATGCTCAGATGGATATTCCACTATGTTTGCTACCTTCAGCTGCCATCCTGAGAATCTAAATAAAATGTATCCTACTTAGTTGGTATGTTGAAAATATTTACAACTATGCCAGTAAATAGTTCTAAGTAAAACTTGTACATACAACATTTAAACCACAAAAATACCCATTGTTCAATTTTCCTCTAAATCAAATGTTTGAGTTTAACCATCTTTGGCTATTGGAATTTTTTTTTTTACATATGTACATATAGCACATCACTACAAAACATATTAGTGACAGTTTTTATTTTCCTGGGCTCCAAGATCACCGCAGATGGTGACTGCAGCCAAGAAATTAAAAGACGCTTGCTCCTGGGGAGGAAAGCTATGGCAAATCTAGACAGCATACTAAAAAGCAGAGACATCACCCTGCCAACAAAAGTGCTTATAGTCAAGGCTATAGTTTTCCCAGTTGCAATGTATGGCTGTGAAAGCTGGGACCATAAGGAAGGCTGAGCGCCGAAGAATTGAGGCCTTTGAATTGTGGTGCTGGCGGAGACTCCTGCGAGTCCCTTGGACCGCAAGGCGATCAAACCGGTCAGTCCTAGAGGAGATCAACCCTGACTGCTCTTTAGAAGGCCAGATCCTGAAGATGAAACTTAAATACTTTGGCCACCTATTGAGAAGGAAGGACTCCCTGGAGAAGAGCCTAATGCTGGGAACAGTTGACGGCAAGAGAAGAAGGGGATGGCAGAGAATGAGGTGGCTGGATGGAGTCACTGAAGCAGTTGGTGTGAGCTTAAGAGGACTTGGGGGATGGTGGAGGATAGGAAGACCTGGAGGAGTGTTGCCCATAGGGTCGCAATGGGTCGGACGTGACTTTGCAACTAGCAAGCAAACAAAACATACACTTTTGTTTAATAACTTATGTGCATGGCCAGATCTCAATTTTAGAGACGTGAACTTCTGGGGACCCAGCAGAAGGGGAAGAAGAGAACTGAAGTTTGAAGAATAGAAACTTTCTCTAATCTGAACATTGAAAAGCCATATAGATTAGATATGAAGACTTCAGGGGGTGGGTGACTGATAAATATTCTCTAACTGAAAACAGCATTTTGTATTCTTCACAGTGCATCACGTGGTAATTATTTCATGTAATGAAACAAGTCAAAAACCATCATTTACAAAGGCTAAATGGAAGAGTAGCTCTTTTAACAAACTCCTTTCCTTCTGGATGCTGGGAATGATTTCAGTTGTATTTCTCATTGTAACAAAATGTCTGCAAAGAGCTAGACAGAGTGACCAATGTGTTTTGTGGTTTCCTGCCTGGGATCGCTGACTCTTGAGGGGACCAGTGTGCATGTCTGTTGTGCCTTGCTCATGCATTGGAGTGGCTTATTGTACTTCCTTTCAGAAGGGCAGGCCTTCTTTGCTTGCTGCTGCTCCAAATTTGCTAGTCGGGGAAGTAGGAGGTTCACCCGCCCTGCATGAATAATGCATTGGCATTCTGCTAGTTTCACTGTAATTTCTATAAATAGCCTGGGACACCTCCCCTAAAAGGAAAGGGTGGTGAAAGCAGGCACACCTGTGAGAAAGCCCTGCCTTCTCTGTCTGAGTATCAGCTTCCTGAAGCATGTTAGATCTTTGGAAGCATAAGCTGCTTTGGCTGCCTTTAGCTTTGGCTGCCTGCAACCAGAGGTGCCTCGCGGTTGGATGCTGATGGTGCATGTTCTTCAGTTGCTTACGATCTCTTGTATACACGGCAGACAAAATTCTGCAAGGGGAAGTCTCCTTACCTTGTGGGTGGGAAATGGAGCTGCAGAAGAGGGGAGTGGGAGGAACAACCCTCTAAGGCTGGGTGTATTCCATGATTGTTTATGGGATGCAGAGGAGAATGGAAGAATTTCCCTCCTATGCACATCTTCCTTCTGTTCCTCCTCCTCCTCCTCTAAAGAGTAAGTGGCTAGTCCTTAATGGCTGCAAATGTGTGGGTGATGCATGCTGTGAACCCTCAGAAGCCTGAGGGTGGCTAAGTGAGGTTTCTCGCAAATTAGGATAAATGTGGCCAACTGCTAAAAATGCAAGATAGATTTAGCAGATGAGAAATTTATGTGCACAGCCCAACTTGGATTGCCTTGGTACAGAACATACTCTCTTTGAAATGGGATTTAAGGGCTGTAAAAGATTTCCCAACATTTTGAAGCTGTGCCAGTTCCAATTATTTTATTCCGATGGAGGAAATAGAACAAATAGCCCAGACTTCCCCAACTTGGTGCCCTCCAGATGTTTCGGATGCCAAGTCCCAGCTTCTGTAGCCAGTCTGGCTGGGCTGCTGAGTGTTGTAATTCAATACATCTGGAGGGAACTAGGGTGGGGAAGGTTGCAATAACTTACCAACCCAAACATCCTTCAAAAAACCTTCCTTCAAAAGATGAAATGCATCATGTATAAATTTATCACATAAAATTCTTTAGTACATTTATGCTATGAGAAAGTACACACGCCTGCCTAAACTTAATAACTGCAAGCATAGCGAGTATTAAAGACAACATTTCTTCCGGTTCTCTTTGCATCTATGTTCCCTCTGATCTTCTTTTATGCCACTCCAGGTGCACTGCACCTGACAATTTAAGATGACACTTCATGCATCTTAAAAGGAGGACTTTAATTTATGCAATTAAATTTGTTATTGCATCATTCAATTTGTTAGGTGCTGGTTTTGCTGCAGCAGGTTAATGTGACTGTACCTCCCTGGAATAGTGTACTGGTTTTTGCTGGTTGGCTAAGCAAGATAGAAGCAGCAGCAGCATAATAATAATAAATGGAAACTGCTGTCTTAAACAAGTGGACATTTCTGTCACCAGGTCTTAGAAGCAGTTGGTCCATTTTAGTATTACTGTGCCGAAACTGCAGTGCACCTCTTTGGCTTGAATGGGCTCCAGCAGGACTGTAACCAAGTGCTGCTATGCTCAGAGATTTCTGGAGTACTGGAAATGAAGAGTCCTGTGCAAGCCAGCGCAATTCTGGTCAGTGTTGAAGGTCGTTAGTGGTGTTTATTCAACCGCCCTCCACCCTATGGCTGTGCCTCCTGCTGGCACGTGCTCTGGCCGTCCCCACTGACTGCATGGTTACCTGGCACATGAGGCGGCCTTGTGTACGTTGGCCCATGCGGCCTACGCAGGGCTGGTGGTGGGGTATTTGTGTGACCACCAGGTATAATCCTGCTCTGGCAGCCAACCTGTTTTGTACCGGAAGCCCTGTGTGGAGACTTCCCCTGTATGTGTGGACGGGCATTGTTGTGGCTGTGGTGACGTCACCTCGAGTCTGGCTTCCATGTGCTGGTGGGTGCAACAGCAGAAAGGTCTCTGGGAACTAATGCCAGCCAAAGTGGGAGAAATGAGCATTGATTTCAATGTGGGGCTAGCACAGAGGCCTTTGTTAATTTGAATGCACTTTGGGAAAAGCATAAGTATCTTACTGAACTGCTCGCTTAAACCTTATGGGCCATTGTTGAAAAATGTCGTATAATAGCATTTGCAACAATCTTTTGGCTGAGCAATCAATGTATTACTTACTTGTTAGAGCAGGTGCAGGACCCCGATATGTGAGGAATCTAGTTTTGGGGCAGGAATGTGGCCAATTTTCTCAGCTTGGCTCCCTGGACTCTGGCCCACTTCCTCTCTGCTCTAAGTCCGACTCGTGCCAAGTGTTTGGGTGGCTATCTAGCGTGTTGGAAACCCCCGATCAATATTAAGAGAGTGAGAGAGATGGCACAGGAGTGGGGGCGGGGGAGAGGTAGGACATAAGGGGAAACATCTGTATTTGAATTGTCGGAAACAGGTGCCTACCTTTTCTTTTCAATCTAGGCCTTTGGAGCAAAATCAGCTTTGATAGTGTGCACCCAAGTTGCCAATTTTTGCAGAAAACAAACATTGAAGTGGCCAGAGAAGATGGGTCATTTTAGCAGGACTAGAGATGAAAAGTAAAATTAGGCCTCAACTATTCTGGACAATTCTCTCTGTGAGTGGGTGTTTGAAAGAGATATATATTTTTATTTGCTAAACAGATTTTGGTGTAATAGTTGGAGTTGAGAAATGCAGCTCTTCTGCAAGGCAGTGAAGCTTGTTTGTTTGAAACCTTTGGCAGTGTCCTTGATTTGAGACAGCTGTTAGTTCCCCCCCCCCAGCTTTCTCTATATTTGTTCAAAAGTTGTCTTGAGCAGGGGTACCTGTGCAAACATGGGAGGTTTTGGAAAAGATCTTGCTCATTGCAAAGTACGAAAGCAGTTCTTTCTTTCAGTGGCCCTGAAAACGATCAACAGATCTAAGAGGACAGCAGCAAACCTTAATGTTCTTTTGTACTTTACGTAAAACCAGAAAGCAACATCTGGTTTGCCTTTTCCTGCTGATTCGGAGCAAAGTGCATCCTTTCTAAAGAGAGAAACCACTTTATCAAACAAGGGTGCCAAACTTCTTTGAGCCCAAGGTCCAAATTCCTGGTGGTGAGTGGGCCTAAAATAATGGTGGGAGCAGCACACCAGCACATTTTAGTTTAACGCTCTTACTGCCATTTACTAACTCTTAGGAGAGGCATTTCAGTGTTTTTGAATGTTGACAACTGTACATAACAGGTGACCAGGAAACCACCAAAGAATTGCTGGTTGGGAGAAAAGGGGCATGCCTAGAAGGCCAGTCTATGGGGAATTCCAGAGGTCTGGGGCACTCGCTGAGTCGGCTGCATCCTAAGTTGCTAAGCCTACAGTTTGTTTTAAAACTTTCCTGGTTCTTACTCATAGCAGGATTTCTCTTGCAGGCTAAGGACAGGGAATTTAAACATTTCTGTTTTGACAAAGCTGCAAGTACAGTGGTTTGGCCAGAAAGAAGCAGGGCTCTTCTTCTCCTTCTTTGCCAGTCAGTTGCATTTCTGTACTGGCTGTGGATGAGGGTTTCATTTCCTTTGCACCGTTGCAGGGCTGAGCAGGCTGGTGAAGAAAGGGTGGCTTGCTTGCTGGGCCAGGCATGAAGGTGCGTTCCACATTCACCTGCATGGGATTGCTGCTTGCCAGTGGGGACCGGTCATGTGTTTAGATACAGGACAGCTTTAAAACAGGAAATGGTGAGGCATCTGCACTTCTTGGCCTTTTTGGTGACTCTCTCTCTTCCCCCCCCCCACCCACTTTTTTGCTGCTGCTGCTGCTGTAATAGTAAGAAAGCAGCATTTGCTGTTCAAAGTCAGCAGCGCAAAAGTAGTGGAAAAGGGGGTAATTTGTGTTTAATGCAAGCCATTTTACCTGGCTTCTTTAGAAGTGAAATTGCAACATCTTTGCTAGGTGGCAGATTTGCAGCAGTGGGGGTGGATCTTTAACAGGTGGGCACGGACTTCTTTGCAAAGAGTTTGACAGGTATTAGTAGTTGTACAAACAGTGGCTTGTGGACAGATGTGAGTGAATATGTTGGTTCTTTGCGCCTCTTCCTCATTAATGACGTGGGCATATGTTTAAGAGCCATCCTTGTGTCTCAAAGGACTCTTTTGGTGTGGGCACGTTGGGAGCTGCGTCGTGCTGGTCCTTCCCTTCCCCATCATCATCTTCTTGCCCCTTGCAGCTCCTTGATCAGAATTGACCTTTCTGGCCAGGCTCTTTCCCAGCCCTACCCGGAGATGCCTGCTGGAACCAAACGCAGGCCCCACACTCTTGTGGTGCACCCCATCCTGTCTTCTCTGCAGCAGATCTTCCTCTTCCTGCTGCACCATGTGCTCAGGGGTATTTGCACTTGACAACAGCCACCTTGAGCTCAGGCAGGAATCTCAAATGTGGCATGAGAAATGGTGAGGCCGCCGAGCCTTCATCACCTGTTGCTTTCGGCAGTCTGAGTTCCACCACCTCTACCATTGCCCGCATAGCACTCTGGGTATGGTGCGCATCTTCCCTCTGCAGGCCAGGACAGATGGTACAGGTTTAAGATTTATTTATTTAAAACTGTTCTATATCATCCACTACCAAATAGTCTTGGGACAGTCTTACAATAAAGCAAAGTAAAGCACAGCATCAATTTTGCACAATAAAACCCCAATTAAAATCACAACCTAAACCTTAAAACACTGGGAAAATAAAGAGGTTTTGGCCTGGTGCTGAGAAGAATAAAGTGTCAGTGCCAGGCGAACCTCTCAGGGGAGTGTATTCCATAATGGTGCCACTGCAGAGAAGGTCCTTCTCTAGGTCACCACCCTCCTAATCTCCTTCAAGGAGGACTCCTGAAGAAGGACCTCCAACCCAGATCTTAAGGGGCAGGCAGGCATATAGGGAAGGAGATGCTCCTGCAGATATCCAGCACCCAAGCCATTTAGGGCTTTATAGGTTATCACCAGCACCTTAAATTGGGCCCGGACTTCAATGGGGAGCCAGTGTAGATGGTAAAGGATCGGCATTATATGTACATATCTGCCGGTCCCTGTCAACACCCTGTCTGCTCTTTTCTGGACCAGTTGAAGTATCCGGGCCTTGGCAGAGCATCTCCTGATGGGGTGGCATGGCTCTGTGTGACCCACCTTGTAAGCCCTGAATAGTAAAATACTTGAAATAAAGCGTAACAACCAATGCTTCAGCTGTTCTCTAATAATGTAGAGCAACCCTGAGGAGCATCCCCAAATTTATTTATTTATTTATTTCTTAAAAGCTTTTTTATGCTGTCCTATTATACAAGATCTCAGAACGGCTTACAGTTTTTAAAAGGACAATTAAACAACAATATCAATAATAAAACAGAACAAAACAATAAACCAAACAGAGCAATTAAACTAAAAAAACTATCAGATTTTAAAATACTGTTTAAAAAGGTTTTGGCCTGGCGCCAAAAAGAGTATAAACTTGGTGCCAGGTGTACCTCTTTGGGGAGTACATTCCAGAGTCTGGGAGCTACAGCAAAAAAGGCCCTACTCCGAGTTGATGACCTTTTTGCCTCTCTTAGAGAGGATTCCTGGAGCAGGGCTTCTCCCATAGATCTTAAGGGGCGTGAGGGCATATAAGGAAGGAGACGTTCCTTCAGGTATCCTGGTCCCAAGCCGTTAATGGGTGTTGCTGCCCTTTTTGACTGCAAGTAAGGAGGGAATGTGTCTTGACCTCTGTATGGAATTCCTTCTAAAGCCTTGTGGGGAAATGGCAGTAAAGAACCTGCTGTTGATGAATGTTGCCCAAAGGACGAGAGCCTACTAGTTACTTGGAGCAGTGTCAAAGAAGTGCTTCAAGTGGCAGCAGCTGGCCTACCTCACAGGGTTGTTGCGATGACCATTGTAGCATCGTGCTTAGAGTGCTGGAGTGGGGAGCCAGGAGATCGGGGTTCTAGTCCCTGCTCAGCCATGGGGCTCACTGGATGGGCTCTTCCCTGCTACCTCACAGGGTTGCTGTGAGAATTACAAGGTGGGTTCCTTGCAGGAGGAATAGTGGTGGGTATCAGTACAGTGCATTGTGGTGGCGGCAGTGATGAAGATGATTTATATGGTTGTCTGCCCAAAAACCCATGGCAGCTTGATTGTCGCAGGCTAGACATTTTATTTCAAAGAAGCAAGGCATGAAAGCAGCTCCTGTCCCTGTTTTGCAACTCTGAATCAAAAGAACTTCCACGTTTCAGTTCTTAACTTCCCTGGACTTCTGACTACTTACCTGGATCAATTTTTCAGTTACACAATCTCTAAGCAGTAAGAAAAATGGACTTCCCCAAGTGTTTTCCCATGTGTGGGCTCCAGCTCGGGAATGGCTTCGGCTTTGCCAGTGCCCGTAGTGTAGGACAAACACCGACAACTCTTCAAAGGAAATGGGATTTCCATATCAAAGCCTTACTAATGCCAGAAGTGTTTGCACATACAGTTCAGGCTTAAGTAGCAGCCAAGAGAAGTGTGAAAATTGATATAAAGTTGCAGATTATAACCCCAGTTTGGACACAGTGTGTGATAACTGCTGAAAATAGAACAAAATCAAGAAAAAAGATCTTGTGAGTTACTTAAACGCTGTCTTGGAGCTTATTTGCATGTGCAGCTGTTTTTGAGGGATCAGTTACTTGTTAATCATCAGCATCTTCAAGTTATGGATCCATAACTTTTGCCCCAGTCATCTTATCTGTAAACTCTCCACACCTTTGCATCTTTGCGGCTTTGGTGTATGTCAGAGCTTGTTGGGTGTTTGTATATATAAGGAAGGAAGATGGATTGAACCTTGTTCCCATTTTGAAGAAATGACCTTGTCTGGTCCATTTACAGGAAAGTCTTGCTTCCAGAAGGGATTGGTTAATTTGTAAGCCTTCCTGCTGATGGACTTGACTCTGGAAGAGCATCCCCGTCAGATGCAGAGCCCCCTGGAAAAGTTACATGGATAATCAGTTCAGACACACTAAGGATAAGTCATCCTGTAATTGCCTTATGTGGGCACAGAATGGTTTCTGAATCAGTGATGCCTGCAGGGAGGAAGTGACATGAGTGCATCCGAAGAGGCCTTTTGTCTGAGTCAGACCACTGGGTCATTTATCTCAAGATTGCCTGCTATCAACAGCGGCCCTTCTCCAAGGCCTTGGACAAAGCCCTTTGGCAACCTGGTTTCCTGAGCTCTTTCAACTGCAGATGCTGGAAAATAAACCTAAACAATCTGTGTAGAAAGTATATCAGGGATGTGGAGCTCAAGCTGGAAAGGGAAGGCCAGCCAATCCAGACTTTTGGATTCCCCAGAGGGCCCTATCCCCTTTCCTAAGCCCCATCCCTTCACTGGGACACCCGCCTTCCCTTCAACCACAAATTGTTTGGGTTCTTCTCAGCTTCTGTGCATCTTTTATTCAACCTGAAAGGTTGCAATGGCTTTCTTAGTTGATGGCAGGAAGGACTTCAGTTCAAACTATGCTGGCCCTTTTTGTTGCACCACTTCTACCTTTGGCTCTGCCGGCCACAATAATGTAGTCCCTGAATCTGGCAAAATAGAATTGGCCCCAGTCCAAAAAAGGGCTAACACTGCTAGCCTGCTTTGTTGTTGTTAGTCACGAAGTCATGTCCGATCCATCGCGACCCCATGGACAATATTCCTCCAGGCCTTCCTGTCCTCCACCATCCCCCGGAGTCCACTCAAGCTCATACCAACTGCTTCAGTGACTCCATCTAGCCACCTCATCCTCTGCCGTCCCCTTCTTCTTTTGCCATCTCTTGTTCCCAGCATTAGACTCTTCTCCAGGGAGTCCTTCCTTCTCATTAGGTGGCCAAAGTATTTGAGTTTCATCTTCAGTACTGGCCTTCTAAAGAGCAGTCAGGGTTGATCTCCTCTAGGACTGACCTGTTTGATCACCTTGAGGTCCAAGGGACTTGCAGGCGTCTCCTCCAGCACCACAATTCAAAGGCCTCAATTCTTCGGCGCTCAGCCTTCCTCATGGTCCAGCTTTCACAGCCATACATTGCAACTGGGAAAACCATAGCCTTGATTATACGCATTTTGTTGGCAGGGTGATGTCTCTGCTTTTTAGTATGCTGTCTAGATTTGCCATAGCTTTCCTCCCCAGGAGCAAGCATCTTTTAATTTCTTGGCTGCAGTCCCCATCTGCGGTGATCTTGGAGCCCAGGAAAATAAAATCTGTCACTACCTCCATTTGTTCCTCATCTATTTGCCAGGAAGTGAGAGGACTGGATGCCATGATCTTAGTTTTCTTAATGTTGCGTTTCAAGCCAACTTTAGCGCTCTCCTCCATCACCCGCATCAAGAGGCTCTTTAGTTCCTCTTCACTTTCTGCCATTAGAGTGGTATCATCTGCATATCTGAGGTTGTTGATATTTCTCCCAGCAATCTTAATTCCAACTGGTGATTCATCTAGGCCTGCCTTTCTCATGATGTGTTCTGCATATAAGTTAAATAGGCAGGGCGACAGTATACAGCCTTGCCGAACTCCTTTCTCAATTTTGAACCAATCAGTGGTTCCATGCCCAGTTCTCACTGTTGCTTCTTGACCTGCATATAGGTTTCTCAAGAGACAAATAAGATGATCAGGTACTCCCATCTCTTTAAGAACTTGCCACAATTTGTTGTGATCCACACAATCAAAGACGTTAGCATAGTCAGTGAAGCAGATGTTTTTCTGGAACTCCCTAGCTTTCTCCATGATCCAGCGTATGTTGGCAATTTGATCTCTAGTTCCTCTCCCTCTTCGAAATCCTGCCTGTACTTCTGGTAGTTCTTGGTCCACATACTGCTGGAGCCTAGCTTGCAGGATTTTGAGCATAACTTTGCTAGCATGTGAAATGAGTGCAATGGTGCAGTAGTTTGAACATTCTTTGGCATTGCCCTTCTTTGGGATGGGAATGTTAACTGATCTTTTCTAATCCTGTGGCCACTGTTGAGTTCTCCAAATTTGCTGGCATATTGAGTGTAGTACATTTACTGCATCGTCTTTTAGGATTTTGAATAGCTCAGCTGGAATGCTGTCACCTCCACTAGCTTTGTTGTTGCTCAGACTTGCTAAGGTCCATTTGACTTCACATTCCAGGATGTCTGGCTCGAGGTCAGTGACCACCCCATCGTGGTTATCAGGGATGTTAAGCTCTTTCTTGTAAAGTTCCTCTGTGTAATCTTGCCATCTCTTCTTAATCTCTTCTGCCTCTGTGAGGTCCCTGCCATTTTGGTCCTTTATCATGCCCATCTTTCCCTTCATATCTCCAATTTTCTTGAAGAGATCTCTGGTCCTCCCTATTCTATTGTTTTCTTCCATTTCTTTGCACTGTTCATTTAAGAAGGCATGCTTATCTCTTTTAGCTATTCACTGGGTGTATCTTTCCCTTTCTTCCTTGCCTTTCGCTTCCCTTCTTTCTTCAGCTATTTGTAAAGCTTTCTCAGACAGCCATTTTGCTTTCTTGCATTTCTTTTTCTTTCGGATGGTTTTAGTTGCTACCTCTTGTACAATGTTGCGAACCTCCATCCATAGTTCTTCAGGCACTCTATCAGATCTAATTCCTTAAATCTGTATGTCACCTCTACTGTATATTCATCAGGGATATGATTTAGGTCATACCTGAGTGGCCTAGTGCTTTTCCCTACTTTCTTCAATTTAAGCCTAAATTTTGCAACCAGAAGCTCATGATCTGAGCCACAGTCAGCTCCTGGTCTACTTTTTACTGACTGTATAGAGCTTCTCCATCTTTGGCTGCAGAGCACATAGTCAATCTGATTTCTGTGTTGACCGTTTAGTGATGTCCATGTGTAGAGTCATCTCTTGGGTTGTTGGAAAAGAGTGTTTGCTATGACCACAAAATTCTACCAGCCTGTGCCCTGCTTCATTTTGTAGTCCAAGGCCAAACTTGCCTGCTATTCTGGTTATCTTTTGGCTTCCTATTTTAGCATTCCAATCCCCTGATGATAAGGACTTCATTTTTGGGTGTTAATTCTAGAAGGTGTTGTAAGCCTTCATAGAACTGGTCAACTTCAGCCTCTTCAGCACCAGTGGTTGAGGCATAGACTTGGACTACTGTGATGTTGAATGGTTTGCCTTGGATTCGAACTGAGATTCTGTCATTTTGGAGATTGTATCCCAGTACTGCTTTTCCTACTCTTTTATTGACTATGAAGGCTACTCCATTTCTTCTGAGGGATTCTTGCCCTCAGCAGTATATCTGATGGTCATCTGGATTAAATTCACCCATTCCTGTCCATTTTAGCTCACTGATTCCTAAGATGTCGATGTTCAGTCTTGTCATCTCTTGTTTGACCATGTCCAGCTTGCCTTGATTCATGGATCTTACATTCCAGGTTCCTATGGAGTATAGATCTTTGCAGCATCGGACTTTCCTTTCACCACCAGATACATCTGCAACTGAGTGTCCTTTCGGCTTTGACCCAGTTGCTTCATTCTTACTGGTGCTACTAGTACTAGCCCTCCGCTCTTCTGCAGTAGCATACTGGACACCTTCCGACCTGAGAGGCTCATCTTCCGGCGTCGTATCTTTTTGCCTTTTGGTACTGTCCATGGGGTTTTCATGGCAAAGATACTGGAGTAGGTTGCCATTTCCTTGTCTTGCTAGCGAAGGTAAATTATGTATGTGCAGCTCCATCTTGGCCACTCTTTGGGTGATATAACACGTGGTCTAGATCAGCGGTCCCCAACCTTTGTGACACCAGGGGCCAGTTTTGTAGAAGACAATTTTTACCCAGACTGGGGTGGAGGAGGGTTTGACGATGATTCAAGCGCATTATATGTATTGTGCACATTATTTCTATCATTATTACATTGTAATATATAATGAAATAATTATTCCACTCACCATAACGCACAATCAATGGGAACCTCCCCCTGACTGGCAGCCCAGCCCTCTCCTGCCCCCCCCCCGTTCCCTCGCTGCTCGCATGCGCCCTCCCGGCTTCTGTGTGCCACTTGCTGCCTGGCTCTGCTGCTGCTTCTGCTCCCCCGTCCTTTCGAGGTCCACGACACAAAAGGGCCCGAATGATCAGTTGTATTTGCAGCCTCTCGCAGTGCAGATGCTAGCGCTGGGGAGTGGCTGCAAATACAGATGAAGCTGTGCTCACTCACCTGCTGCCCGCCCGCCTGCTGAGAGGTCTGTGGCCCGGGGGTTGGAGACCCCTGGTCTGGATGGCAGCTGTGCTTCTCTAGCGACTTTCCAGGATGAGTGATGTTGACTGACCCCCACTGCAGAAGTGGTTTGGCAGGGTTGTAACCTTCTAGTAAAGCACCTGCCTTTGTGTGCAGAAGGTCTTGGGTTTGGTGCCTGCCAGGCTGTGGCCGTTGTTGCTATTACTAATTCACCATATTTCGATCCCACCTAGCTTCCTCTTGCAAGGACCCATGTGACTTACAAAGTTCTTTTCCTCTCCATTTTATCCTCACAACAACCCTGTGAGGTAGCATAGGCTGGGAAGCATTGATTGGGGTTCATGGCCTAGTGAGGACTAGAACCCAGATCTCCTGCATCCTGGCCCTGTGCTCTTCTCCGCTGTGCCTGACTGGCTGTATGAGGTGGCAGGCCTGGGAAAGTTCTTAAGTTTCTTCCTGAGCCCTGGAATTGGTATTGCCAGTTGGTGCAGGAATACTGGGCTAGGTCGACCATCGGTACACTAGTTCCGTGGCAGGCAGCCTCTTGCAGACAGCCTTGAAATAACCATGCACCAAACTCTGTGGCATGTGGTGGGTTTGAGGGAGTACCTGGCAGAACACCTCTGCTCCCCTGAATCTTCCCATGAGGCCTTCCTCTGAGGGAGGCTTGGAGGGTAGCAGCAGTGGAGGCAGCTTTCTCCATGCGGGCCCCCCACTTCTGAAATGAGCTTCCTAGTGAGGCCCATGTGGTGCTGCCTCTCCCTGTTTTTGGCTCCTGGTCAAGACTGCCCCGCTTTGCCCCAGTGCCCTGGATGCTTCCCTGCTGTCTGGTTCTGGGGCAGGTGAATCGGCCAGGGAGTCGGACGTGGCATGGACAGAACTGCCTTGACATCCCGCAAAGCCTTGCTGTTTGTGGAGGAAGTTGGTGCCACCTACCTTGCAGGGTGGTTGTAGAGAGAAAATAGGATGCCCTTTTCAGCATTTTGCCTTGAATTCCACACAGGAAGAGTAGGTCATAAATAATGCTGACACTTTCTTCTTAAAATGTGTTCATTTCTAAGCTCAGAAAGAGCAGCTGTAGCTGTACTTGCTTTGTGGGTTGTTAAATTAGAGCACCTCAAGTGCTGCTCTTTTTTCCAGCAGGAGGGATTGAAACTTTTGCAGTGTGCAACATGGGAGAGGAGAAATCGTGTGCTTCTAAGTGCTGAGAACAAAACCGAACACTGTCTCTCCTGAATGATCTTCATCTTAATTCAAGTATTGCTACAAGAAAGGCTGAGCGCTGATGGAGCTGATCCCCCTGCAACATCTGCAGGGCTGTGTTGTGGAAACACAGCAATGCTTCTGGCCTGGGGAGCATCCAATCAGGTGTGCGCGTGTCTGGGTAAACATTTCAGATAGGCCTGGCAAAGCTGGTGCTGGTGTCCAAATATATAACGGTCTGTAGCATTTGAGTACCTTTGCTGCACTGAGGGCCACTGGTTGCAGTTCCCCACCTGGTCCATGAGCTTTCCTTAGGTAGCCTTGAGCTGGAGTTGGACAACTGGACAGTCCTATGGGTAGAGCGGATCTGGCATCCCAACCTGGCCCTCTGGCATTTCCCAAATGGCCATACTTCCTTTCTCCTGACCACATGATCAGTTGGCATTTTCCTGGGTTTGTGCAGCTCTCTCCCCATTTTAAAAGGTTGAAATGTCCCTCACAGGCAGGTTTTGCACACGCAGTGGTATTTTGGCTCCACCCTTTTATCCCCATGAGTACCACCCACTGCAAGAATGCGGCCCTAAAGCTTCTGCAACAGGAAATGTGGTCTTGAGCAGAAGGAGGTTCTTCCGCCAGCTTGATAGACCAGGGATAGTGGGGAAACCAAATTCATCCTATTGCCTGCTAGCTCTTCTCTCTGCTGGCATCTTGTCAGTTTGGAAGGCTCTTTGCAATCTGCCTGCTTGTCTGCCTCCAACCTCAACCTCTTGTCGCTTTGCCGGTGTCAAGGAGTATGGCTTGTCGGAGTCCTGCAGTGCTGACTTGGCTTTTGACCTGAGTTTGTAGGCTCCATCCTAGCACATCCCTTTGGTTTCCAGGCATCAGTTGCATTGGATCTGACACTGCCAGCATCCAGAGTGGGTGATCGACACATGTGAGAGCATTATACCCATGTACAAGTGAAAAGCTACCTGGAGCACCCTGTTTTTGAGTGGAATGAGGGGATACAGCAGTGGAACCAGCTGCCTGGAGAGGTGGTGGCTCTCCCACATTAGAGACATTCTGAAAGAAACTGGACAGCCATCTGAGTGGGATGGTGTAAGCTGGTGTCCTGCAACAGCAGGGGGCTGGACTCGATGGCCTTCATTCTTCATAGAACTCTACTATTCTATGATTCTATGAATATTAATCCATCAGACAATAAACATTCCAGTCCTTTTGACGTCTCCAGTTTAACGTGCTCTCCATTATTCCGAGGAAAGCTCAACTGGGAAGTTGAGCCTGCCAGAAAACCTGAGACTGCCCTCCCTCTGTTAATCCTGTCAGTGTTTCCCCACCCTTATGTCAGAGAAGGGGAGCCGGTGGCCCTCCTGGTGTTCCTGGAGTGCAGATCCCTGAGCCATCTGCCAGCCTAAGATACGTAGCTGGGCCCAACGTGCGTTTCAGTCCAACAACACCCAGTGCACACCTGCTGTCTTCCATGAGGTTTTCTTTATTTGCTGGGAGTGTGGCTTGCTGGAAGGCTTTCTCCTGTGTGGACAATGGAGGCATCGCATCAGGGTGTTGCGTGTGGCAGCTCCATTTAGACTTTCTCAGCCAGGTGTGGTTGCTGAACAGTCAGAAGCTAACTTGTCCCTTAGGCGTGTAAGGGCCACGCCTCTCATCGCCCTGCAGCCTCAGCTCTTAAATGATAATGAACAGAACCTAATGAAGGTAAATTTACCTGTTTGCTTCTTAGATTTATAGCTCACCTTTTCCCCTTTCAAGTAAATCAAGGGAGCTTATATAATTTCTCACCTACTCTCACCCTTATCCCCACAACAACAACCCTGTGAGGTAAGTTGGGCTGAGAGTCTGTGATTGACCCAAGGTCTCCCAGTTGGCTCCATGGTCGAGTGGGGACTCGAACCCAGGTCGCCTGAGTCCCGGTCCCACGCTCTTAACCACTGCACCACACTGGCTCCCCCAGGTTGCCCCTCTCCACAGTCCCTGCTTGTCCCTTTATGCACTGTTTTGGAATCCGACTAGAATTTATTAAGAATCTGAGCAGTTAAAAGCCAGTCATGTTGATGTGACATCAGACATTTAATGAAAGTGCTTCTTGAATGTGTCTGGCTGAATCTTGTGAGATCCCGGCTCCTTGCTTCATGCATGTCTCTGTGTGTGAATGGCTGAGAGACAGGCAGAAGGTGGATGTGCACATTTGGTGGAGGCTGATAAGCAGCAATGCATAGGAATATTATTTTGTATTTATTACACTTCTGTACCAGCCAGTAGCTGAAGTTCATGGAATTAAAACCTAGAAATATAAAATAGAAAGATGTAATAGCATGTAAAAAATCTTGAATGCTTTAAACAGAATAAAAATAAAGTAAAAAACAGCTAGCAGTGGGCAGATCTAAAATAAACATTATGTTGTTTTTATACTGAATGAGCAAAAGTCTAAAAGAATAAAAAGGTGTTCCCCTGGTGCTGAATAGATTGGAATGCAGGTACCGGGGAGCCTGTTTGGGGAGGAAATTCCACAGTCGAGATGCTCCTAGCTGCCTGCCTTCTTCTGTTGACTGGAAAGGGAGACTTTATATAAATTAGGCCACTGATGGCGAACCTTTTAGAGACTGAGTGCCCAAACTGCAACCCAAAACCCATGTATTTATTGCAAAGTGCCAGCACTGCAATAAAACCTGAATACTGAGGTTTTAGTTTAGAAAAAACAACTCACAGCCAGTCCAAGCAGATATACATATCCTTGGCAGTGCACTGACCAGCCATGCGAAAGCTTGGACGAGTTGCGGCTCATGACATCGTCACCTGGCGCTGCTACTCCTTTCCGAGCATGCGCATGGTCCTTATATGTGCTGTTATCTGATGCTTGGCTGCTGGGGCGATGCTGGGGTGACTTGGCTCATGTGCTGACAGTGAGGGCTCTGTGTGCCATAAGTTCGCCACCGCTGAGTTAGGCTCTGCCTTTCTCCCATAGGCACCCAGAACTAAATCAGTTCTATTGTGAGCACCAAGTAGGACAGTAAAATGTGGACTATTTTGTAAGTCTTGTTTAGGGCCAAACAGTCTGCTTTGATGGGACAGCAAGGAAATTCAGTCATGCATGCTCTTCCTCTATCATATCTGTATGTTTCTGCTGTGAAGATAACAAGTGTGTGTATTTTGAATGGTGTCGGAAGAGTTAAACAACTCCTTCCTTAGGGCTGTTCTTGGACCAAAGTTGGAATTGGTCATTGCTGCATTAAGTAATTCTATCTCGTTGAAATTCTGCAAAAGAAGCAAATTTGCGTTGCATGTTGCGTAATCCTGCAGTTGCACTGAATTAATTCGGCTTTTGCTAACCACGGAGAGGGGATGAGGAAGTACGCAGGATGCTCAGAGACCAACTGCTGTCCACGGGAAACCTTATTTAGCACTTCCTTCTGCTTCTGAGATTCACTGAGCGTCGCCTGTGCTCTTTTGAATATGAGCTCCAGAAAGTCTGAGGTATGCTATTCTCAGCTGAACTCCCTGGGCAAGACTGTATTGAAACTTTTCTGCTGTGTTCAGTACATGTGCATGTGTGGTGCGCCCACACCCGCACACAGTCTTGTGGAGATTTTGCAGTGTTTCTTTGATGCTTTATTGTTGTGAGGGCTGCTTAAATAAATAAATATTTGTTCATTGGCACTATCTTCAACCTGCTCCCGCAGTGACTTATGTATCTTTAGTAATACAAGACAGTCTTTCCAGCAAACTAAATAAGGAAGAAGGAATTAAATATTTCAGCAGGGTTGGTGGAATGGCTGAGCCATTTTTGTAGGGTGATGGTATCTCCCTCACTACAGCTATATATCCTTTCCACCTTTGCATGTATGATTTTCCTAGCCCTCATCTTGCAAGCATGCATGAGACGTTGGTGGTCCATTGCAGGCTTTTTAATGAATGGATGTGCTGTGGATTTGGGTTAGATTTGGTGTGCTGCTTGGGTTAGTCTTTCCTCTAACAAGTAGCTTGACCCCTTCTTCCTCTGAAAGCCTTCCAGGGTTGCATTGCAGCCTTCTCTGTGTCTGCATGTCCTGCTTGCTGTTCTCACTGGTGAAAGTGACGGTACACCCATTTTGTCGGCCTGACAGAGGCACAGAGCTGCAAGGGTCCAAATCAATGCGGATGCACTCAGCTGGAAAGGAAGAGCTTTTCAGACTCCTCCTTAACAATTGCATTTCCAGATGGTGGTCGGCTTTATTCTGTCCCTCCAGATAGTCAAGTACTTTGCCAGGTGTGGTGGTGGCAGGCTTTCTGTGACCCCCCTCCCCACTCACTTCCCTACCAGCATCCACAGAGAAGCCTCAGTTCCCTAACTTGCCACCCTCTGTGGAGCAGTGACCTTGAATCAGACTTACTAGTTCGGCTTAGTGCAGCAGGCGTGGCCCCCCCAGGAGCATTATGTATTAGATTTATATCCTGCTTTTCCCCAACAAACTCAGAGTGGCTTACATCATTCTCCTCCTTTTGCTCTCAGTCTTATCCCTACAGCAAACCTGTGGCTTAGGCTGGACTGAGAGTCTGCCCAAAGTCCCCCAGATGGCTCTATGACTGAGCGGGGACTGGAACCCAGGTGGCCTGAGTCCCAGTCCCAGGCTCTTAACCACTGCACCACACTGGCTTTCAATCTGTGGACAGCCTGACCCCAGAGTCACTTGCATGGCTCACTGCAACAAGGGCTTTCCCCGGGACTTGTTTGGAAGTTGTACGTAGAGCAGGATTTGGCAGTTAAGTCACTGAGTGGAGCATCTCAGAAGCTCAGAATATAGCAATGGCAGGGAACTGACTAGGCTGCAGTCAGTGTGCGGTTAGTAACTTATAAGGCTCCATACAACTTGGGTCCGGGTGGCCCAAAGGAATGCCACCCCCATGTTCCATTTATTGGCTCTTGCATGTATTCCTGCCCTTCCTCTTGCCAGGAGCCCAAGGCAGCCTACAAGGTCGTCTTCCTGTCCAGGCAAATATTCCCTGAAGGAAGCACACCAACAGGTACAAGCTGTTTGCAAGTCATATTTTATCTCTTTATCTATCTATTTATTTATTAGATTTATACCCTGCTTTTTTCTTACAACAAACTCAAGGAGCTGTTTCTCATGCACACCATACTATTATCACTTTATGTTCTCATTTTTATAGCCTGTCTATCTTCCACTTGCAAGGAATCCAAGGAGGCTTACAAAGTTTTCCTCCTCTCAATTTTATCTGAAGAACCCTGTTGGGTCCGTTGGGCTGAGAGTTGCTGAGTGCCTGAGATTGACCTGGTGAGCTTCACTGCTTGAGTGGGGGCCAGAACCCAGCTTTCCCAAGGTCTGGCCCAGCTCTCTTACCTGCAGGCTCTCCCGATCAGCTTTTCCATTCAATGAGATACCAAGACCTCTGGGTTGTTCTGTTAACTGTACAGAGATACCTGATGGCAACCTGGACAGAGCTATTTTCCACTTTGCTTCCCCACTTCTGGAACTCTTTCCTCCTTGCAGTGCAAGAGGTGTTCTTCTTGATGGTATATAGATACTCATTGAAAACTTCTCTGTAGACCATGTATTGCCTGATTTTGGTCCCTCTCTAAGTAGATGTTCCTTGCTCTTATTTGTGTGTTTGTTTTTCATTGTTTTAGTGCATTTTGTACATTTCTATGTGATTTTATAATGAAGGGCAATAGATAGGTATTTTAAATAAGCAAATGACTATTTCAGTGCCATTTCCTATCTCAGGGTGGGTCTACTGTCTACAAGACCTTGCCTAGTTGCCACATAACAAATCTTGTCCCTACAGTAAAACAATGGGTCCTATAGATTCTTTGGACTACAACTCACATCAGCCTTTCAGCATGTTTGTTTGTTTATTTATTTATTAAAGCATTTATATCCTGTCCTTCCACGGAAGTGCTCAGGACGGCTTACATAATATAAAATTCTGAAATACAATATTAAAACTAAAATTATTAAAGCATCTAAAATTGAACATTATAAACTAAACTAAAAAAAAAGGAAAAATAAAATAGAAAGTGCAACTGTGAAAACAAAAAGAAACAAAAAAACTTAAAATGTCTAAAACCCTCAATTGTTAAAATGATGGTTAAATAAAAGGGCCTTTACCTGGCGCCGGAAGAAGTATAATGTCGATACCAGGCGGACCTCTCTGGGGAGTGCATTCCATAGTCTGGGTGCCACGCCAGAGAAGGGTCTCCTCATGTTCAAAAGTCAGAAACAGTGGGCACTGTAATCCAGCACATCTTGCAGGTACAAGGTTGAGGAGCTTGCTATGAATTCATTAACACTTCAGGTGCCAATTATCTTTTGAATATATCTGGCTCACTGAAGCCTAAGTTTTTGCCTGTAGTTCTGGCAGGCTAATCTGAGGATGGATGTGGGCGAACTTGTGCATCCTGCCCTCAAGCATCTCCAGCCACAGCACAGACCTCTGAGCAAGGGCTGCAAAGATTTGCGAAGGGCAAGCCAATTTCCTAGAATTGGGAGCTTGCATTTTCCCCTGTTTTGCATGCCAAGTATGGGTTGCCAACCACAACTGCATAGGAGTATACACAACTGAAACATCAGTTAGAATTCAGATTTGGTCCTGCTGCTTTTGCAACTTCAGAACATCCTGTTTGGAAGTTTTCATTGAGGCTGGCAATTACATTGGCCTACAATTCTTGTCTATTAATATCTGTTATTGGTGAATAAATATGATATACAGGGTCTTAAGAATGGAAAAACGAATTAGCTTGTCTGATTGTTTATTGTTTGTCTTGCTAGGGTCATGGATCTTAGGCTATGCTTAATTCAGCAAAAATAGATGTTTCAAGTATACCGGACGCCACAACGTCTCTTTGATAAAGGCTTAATCAAATTGGCCAATTGTTTGAAGCGCAGTGCTCCTCATGTGTCTCTTTGTCATATAGATTGGCAAGGCCCAAAGGCAGATCCTTTTTGAAAGGAGGTTGTAATTCATGATGGAAAGCACTTTATATTTAAGGATACTCATGTTCTTCCAGATTACCTACCATTCTCTTAGCATTTAATGCAAAGCCAACATAAATTAATATAAATTGATTTTCTGCATCTTGTTGCTAGCTAAAAGACAACATTGGAAAGAGAAAAATGGCTGCTGGTAATCACACAGTGGGTGGAGGACTTAATGAAACTTTCAGGTTTGAACAGGTGGTTAGGCGTAACCTACAAATGGATTGATATATGTGGTGCCTTTATTGAAGTCTATGCATATTGATATTAATATTGCTAGTTTGTTCTGTTATATACTAAAGAGGGACATATATATTTAACTCATGTTAGACATCTTCTTAAATTTTATACAAAATTGTAATGTGGTGTTGTGGGGCGGCAGTTCTTATTGAAACGAAATTGTCAGCTAAGAGGAGTGGAGCAAACCTGTGCTTGTTTGTTCTACAGTGAGGTAATGAATAAAAAGTTCATGAAAGGTTACTCATGAGTAAGTGTGCATAGGGTTGTAGCTATTCCTGCCTGAAATTCTCCACCTTTTGCAATTGTTGAAATTGGATGTGGGAGGAGACATTTGATTTATCCATCCCTCCATCCAACTTCTATTCCGCTGTACTAGTCCAAAGACTCTCTAAGCCAGGGGTCTCAAACTCAACTTACCTGGGGGGCTGCTGGAAGTAGAGTCTGGGTGAGGCTGGGCCGCATCAAGGATTCCACCACGGTGGTGGTGGGCTGCTCATTCCGCGTTGCTCCCAGAGGCCAGCCCAGGCGCCGCTGGGGCTGTGAAGGCCGCAGGGCCCCTCCCCTGTGCCCCACCCATCCTGGTGCGCAGCTTAGAGGGAACATTGCGCCCAGGGTAACGACTCACGCAGGAGCGTGTGAGAAAAATGCGCGGGCCGCACTATCACTAAACTTTGATATCAAGTGGGGCCCACAAAATAGCGTCCCATGGGCCGCAATTGGCCCGCGGGCCACGAGTTTGAGACCCCTGCTCTAAGTGGATATTATGGAATGGTTGAGGGGTGGCTGAAATGCTTCAATGGTTTGTGGGAGGCCTGAAAAAGAGGATCCCACATGATTTTATGGAAATTTGTTTTCTGAGAAATTTCAGGCCATGCATTGGGGCTCTTCAAATTTAGCCCTTGGTTTCATCATTGAAAACAGGAATAGAGAGCTTGTGTCTTTTCAAATGTTCAGCTTCTACCAGTGATGAAGGCTGAAGGGAAACATAGGCTAAAACATCTGGGGGACCACAAGTTGCCCGTCCCTGCTTTCAAGCAATAAATCAACCGGTGCCATCAGGCACTTAAGGAAGGCTACGCATCTTTTGCTGTTCCCCCAAAATCTTGGAGGTGATGTTGCATCAGATCACAATTGTCCCGATCTTGCACACTGGCAAGTCAGCCTGCTGGAGGCAGGGGTCATGGGTTAGGGGGTGCTCTCTGGAGGACACACTGCGGAATGACCATCAAACTTCTCTACGGTTCTGTTTCATCCCCCATGCTGTTTCACATCTTCATGAAACTGCTGGGCCAGGTGTTTGGGAGATTCGGACTGAGTTGTCATCAGTATGTGGACAACACCCAACTCTGTCTCTCTTGCAGCTAATCCAGGTGAGGCAATGGAAGTTCTCAGTCAGTGTCTGGGTGTGGTACTGTCCTGGATGTGAGACAGTAATGGAGATTTGCCCAAGGCAAGATGGAGCTACTGCTGGGAGGTGGATAAGCACTTTCCGACCAGCTTTGCAGGGAGATGCATTCCCCTTGCAAGCCTCAGGGTGGCCACAGGGGGGTGCTTCTAGATCCATCCCCAGAGGCTTAGGCCTTTTGAAGCCCCCCTTAGCTCGACTGGTCAGTTGAGGGCTCGCTTTCAGAATGGTACAGAAATGCCATGCGGCTCAGAAAAGAGGCTGGAAGAGTGTTGACCGGGATGATTGTTGTACCCACATTATGGTACCACATTTCCATGTCCACTGGCCGCCTGTCTCTTTCCTGGCCCAATTCAAAGTGCTGGTTTTAACTTGTGAAGCCCCAAACAGCTTGGGACTGGATAACTTGAAGGTTCACTCCTCCTCCATTTACTTAACCGGACCCAAATCTCTCCCTTCCAGGGTGCATCTTCCAGGTAAGGCAGGGCAGGTGCTTTCCAGAGAAAGTGCTTTATAGGTAGTGCACCCCAATTGTGGAGTGCCTTTCCCTGAAATAGATAAAGAACAGTTTTTCTCCCTCAGGTGTTTAAAGATATTTAAAATATATTTTTAAACTGCTTAAAGGTTTTTTAAAAATCCACTGTTTGGTTTCCTTCTATGGGATATGTTTTTCTATTACTGATTTTATTTATCTGTTTGAGTTTCTGTTGTGCTGATGGAATTCAATCTGTCTTAAGTCTTCCTCAGCCTGGTTCCTCCAGAAGTTTTGGACACCATCACCCAGCATCCCCAAGCTAGTGGGGATGTTGGGAATTGTGGTCCAACATATCTGGAGGGCACCAACCCAAGGAAGGGTGGTCTATCTGGTATTTAAGTTTTAGAGTTTTTATTTGAAATTTTGTAAACTGCTCAGAGGTCTTAGTTAGGTGGGTGTTATATAAGTGCTGAAATAAATCCACATATTAAAGTATAAAATATCCACAATGTTCTCTCATTCTGGGCAAGAGGTGGTCCTCTGAGGACAGGAAATTCTTATTCTCTTACATACTCAAGCTTTTCTCAGGCAAACGTGCTTCCAATGTTTAATTTGGGACAAAGTCTGTGTCAGCTTTTGGAGACCAGGCTACCAAATGTGCTTTTCTGCGTCTAGCACCAAAATGTTTGGTTTAGTGATCCAAATTTTCTCCAGGGACATAAGAGTGCTCAGCTATGGTGCGTCTTGATTCCAGTTGCATTGTTCCCAGTATAGCATAGTTGTCTTCAATAATAAAAGAGGGTGTGTATCTTTATCTTTCTTTCTGTCCCCATGCAAACACAACAGTGCAAGCTACCTACGACCTGGATGTGTGAAACTTGGCATGTGCAGAAGCGTGCACCTTAGAGCTCTTTTTTCTTTTCAGAGCACGCTTATTTAAACATGTCCATGTGGCGGAACCCATCCACAGCCACCAGACTTCCACAACAAGCACGTGGCTTTCCAGGTCTGTACATTTTGAAGTCAAGGGACATTCTTGAGCTGAGGAACAGGGATAGAGGTTTGTCCTGCTTTCTCTGCTGGGCACCAGCCAACCTGCAGAAGAAGAGGCTGGACAGATGCTCCCCCCCTCCCCCCAGGACTGGGGGTGGGCTGCAGGGGTGTGACAAGACGGGCATCACTCAGGGGTCTGCTGGGTGCAATATATGCTTCTTCTGACAGCCGTGAAGTTTGCTTGAAGGTTTTGGTGTATTAGACCAAGGGCTGCCACAACCAGCTTGCTCGCGCTAAATAAGAAAACGGTTGGACTTCCTTATCTTTCTGGCGAAGGCATCCCTTCCTGCCAAATAAACTGTAAGCACCTTATCTTCTCCATTGGCAAGGCTTCTCATGGTTAAGCCGTCTTCTCCTTGTTTTAACAGCCTCTCTAATGGGGCTGGGTGATGGGGAGGAAAATAAAGAGGGTCTTTCACTACCAAACAGGAAGCAGAGTGAATAGCAGCAGTCAGATAATGCCTCGTTTGTGTAAAGAGAAAGACCGGAAGGGGGGTAGCTTGGAGCGAAGAGGAGGAAGACGAGCATTTTTCTCTCTGAGATGTTGTAGAGCAGTGATTAGAGCTGCGGAAGGCATGCTGGGCTCGCTAAGTATAATTAATACTTGGGAATGAAGAATGCTTCCTCTTCAGCTAATTAAAAACTCACCCCCCCCATGCGCTGTCCAAGGGGATGGTTGCTGACTTCACCCACTACCTTCCAAGCAGCCTTGAACATGCCCACATTCCCCATATTCAAACAGGTGTGCTGAATTTCCCCCGTGGGCCTGGCTGGGCTTTCCCATCTTTGTGGGAAGTCTTTTTCTTGATACCACCATCAGAAACACATTTGGCAAGACAGGGTCTTCTTAGTGGCTGCTTCTGGTAAAGTCAGGCGCTCCCTGCCAAGGGTGGTCAGAGTGGCCCTCTCTCTGTTATGCTTTATTGGCAGAAAAAATACGATTTTATGCAGTCAGGTCTTTGGAAGGTCAATCAGTCTATTTTCAAAGATTTTTTAAATGGTAGGATGCTGTTTATGTCTTCAATAGTTGTGTGCTTGTGAATTGTTTTCATGTTATGTTGTAATGAAGGTTTTGTTTGCCTTTGTTTTTATTTTTATTTTGTCAATCCATCTTGAGTGACTTGTTTTAGTGGAAAAATGGGACCTGAATGAAAGGAGCAGTTTCCACTAGACTGCCTCCTGGGTGCATGAAAACATATGTGCTTCTGTGACCACTGGAAGATGCTTGGGGATGCTGCAATATTGCAGGAGACGGTGCCCCCTCCCTGCCTGCCCAGTACTTGTCCTTCATGTGGTAGCACAGCTTGCTCCTGCCATGGTGTTCTTCCCGTGGAGGAAAAGGCCAGAGTTAGGGATGACCTCTGCAGAGAGTCTTGGAGGAATTCAGGGGAAGGTTAGGTCATTCATGTTTTTTCCCACCTTTTCAGATGTGCCAGTGCCTTCATTTCCTTTATGCCTATGGCCAATTTGAAACATAGAAACATAGAAACATAGCAAGTTAGAAGGGACCTCCTGGGCCATCTAGTCTGACCCCAGGCTCCAGCCGGCTCTGCTCATGACATGCCTGTCCTTGAACACCCTCACCGATGGGGCTTCAACTCCCTCCCGTGGAAGCCTATTCCATACCCTCGGGGTCCCAACTGTCAGGAAGTACTTCCTGACATCCAAACTGAACCTTGGTTCCCTGAGCTTTGCTCCGTTGGAGCGCGTCCTGCCTTCCTCTGCAGGGGAGAACAGGTCTCTACCCATCTCCATGTGACATCCCCTCACATACCTGTATGTCACCAACATATCCCCTCTGAGTCTCCTCTTCTCCAGGCTGAAGAGACCCAGTTCCCTCAGTCTTGCCTCATACCCCATCCCCTGCAAACCAACCTTGTGGCCCTTCGCTGCACTGACTCTAACCTGGCTATATCCTTCCAGTAATGAGGGGACCAAAACTAAGTACAATACTCCAGTTGTGGGTGCACCAGAGTCGTATAGAGTGGTAGTAACACCTCTCTTGATCTAGAAGCCACACTTCTGGCTATGCGACCAAGGGTGGCGTTCGCCCTCTTGACCACCGCATCACACGGCTGGCTTATGTTCAGCCTGCAGTCGACCAGCACCCCGAGGTCCCTTTCACAAGTGCTGCTCTCCAGCCACTTGTCACCTAACCTGTACTTATGGCACCTATTCCTATGCCCCAAGTGCAAGACCTTGGACTTACCCACATTGAACGCCATCCTGTTGTCTCCTGCCCACTTCCACACTCTGTCCAGACTAATATGAGTGGTCCCCATTTGGCCTCTGCTGACATGCCATTATCTCATGCCATGTTTCCTTTCAGAATTACTGGGATTCTGACTGCAGACCCCTCTGATGGTAGCACAGTATTGCCTTCTTTCAGGGGTCTGAAGATTTGGCGAAACTTTTGGCCTGCAGGCACTTGCCATTGCCGTGATGGGAGAGGGGCTGACAATTTTGTCTCTGTCTCAGGAATACTCCAAGGTATTTCTGGCTTTTGGAGGTACCCAAGAGCATCCCAATCCCATCCAAGGCAGGGATCTCCCACCCATCTCCAGGGAAAGGGCTTGGATTTGCCTCCCTTGTGCTGCACTTTTAAAGGGATGCCAGGGATGCAGGCAGTCGCAGTCCAGCACATCTGGAGGGTACCATGTTGCGGGGGGGGGGGCTGCCAAGCAACTTCTCCAAAGCAGAGTGCAGCACAGAGCAGCCTGCCCTCTGCACCCACAGCCTCCTGCTTCTCCGTGCATGCCCGGCCACAGTGCAGAAAGCCCTGGTTGACCATAGGTCCTTCTTTGTCCAGTCTGGGAAATGTGGGTTACCAGCCTTGGAATAAGCTGGGATCCTATAGCATGGATTGAAGTGGATTCAAGAGCCTGGAATGTTGAAAGCCAAAATATCATTGTCTGAGCCAGGACTGATGAGTTGCATGTTTCCTCTTGAGCTTGTTGTTGTGGGACAAGATTGGGCAGTTGTGCTGAGCTTTGAAGGCCCTGGTGAACACCTCACAACTAAAGCTCTTGTGTGATAGGATGGCATACAAAAGCTTTTAATAAGTAAATAAAGCAAGCAAGCTAAGCCTCAGATTTTGCTGTATCTTCTAACTGCACACACATTCACATACAAGTGGTTCCATGCTCAAGAGTGGGTTGGGTTTGACAAGTCGGGAGGTCCCATGGGTGGATCAGAGGTTCATCTTTTGACAAGTATTTGGGAACCCCATTTTGTCCTTGCTCGAAGCTCCCAGATTTAGCTTTAAAGCATTTCCCTGGCTTCTTTTCAGTTGTGGGTTGCCTACAGTAGATTTTAGGACAAGAAAGTGATAATAAAAGGACAGATGCTGAGCTTCGTCAAAACTCAGCACACTCCCTGTACGCAACCACGTAGGCCTACCTGATAAATATTCCATCCTGGTAGTTTAAAGAAGGAAGGGCGTAATTAAGCTTGCCGTCTGCTCAGCTTTCAAGTTGGGTCCAGAGCGGTAATGCTTTTTGTGCTGGAAAGTTAAACACTGTCATTATTCAGCAGTGAAAAGCACACACAGAGCTGACATTGTTTCTGCCTCTGTTTGATTTAATAATCATTTGTAGCAGGTTTGATGGGCTGTTAGCTAGTGTCTGCTTTTTTGCAGAGGGACTTTTTCTTATATACAAAGGTGCGCTCTGTACGATGGGGCCATGTTGCCTTGATTCATGTTTTGCATTTATACTAATTCGGGGGAGTGGGGGCTGGCCCAGGCTGGTGGTGGCTGTGGAGAAGCAGTGAAACCTGTTGGGCACAAATCCACAGCATTGGAGCAGCGAAGGCTGTTTCTCCAGAATAGATTGCCTTCAGCCCCAGCCTTGCAAGCAAACCCACTGTGTCACAAGTCTGTGCATGTTTTCAGCAGCTCGCTGGCTCACATGTATATTCTGTGAAGACGTGCGGGGCACGATCCTGGCATCCTCCTGCATCCCAGCGGGCCCTGTGGAAGCACTGAGGGGAAGGGAGCGGGGATGACAAGTGCTCAAGTGGCAGCCACGATCGCCGCTCTTTCCCACTGGCTTTACCCTTTCTTTTCTCTCCGCACAGAAGAGCAGCAAGCTTTAGCTTGCCCCGTGAGGACCCATGGAAGACTGTCATGGGTGAGAATGGCAAGCCTTTCTGCTGCTCTAGCCAAGCAGTTCTGTGGGTGTCGGTGCTTCAGATGGACTTGTGTGGTCTGAGTTTGGAGGATATAGTGATCCCAGCTTGATATGAAACCTTGCAACTAGCCATGGCTTCTAGGCTGGCTTTGGACAACACACTAAGCAACGGACTTTCTCTACTGTGCCCAGAGAGGCTGCGAGTCAAACCTGGGACCTCTGCCTGCAAAGCCGGAGCTCCCTGCTGTGTGATGCCCCTTGCTTCTTGGGGGTGGATCTGCAGCCACGCAGGTGCAAATAGCCAGCCTCTTCCCCCAGCTGAAGAAAAGTGTCCAGGCACCTAGATGCTGGATTTCGTGCTCAGCCCAGAGCACACGCAATGAGGAATTCAGACTGCCTCGTAGTTTGTCTTTTCCCCTCTCAAGCTGTCCTTCAGCTTTTGGTCTGCAGAAGTGGTTATGGGTGTGAGCTTAAAGTCATGCTGGTTCAAAAAGAATGTTCTGTGTGGAGACACTGTGGTTTTAAGTAAACCACTGCGACTCAGTATTGTGCACTAGAGGGATGCTGATTCATCTTGTAGGGCTGCAGGATTTGCTGGAATTGTTTGCTGATAGACCTCTCTTGCCTTCCAATTTGCCATGCTGGCTGGGTCTGATAGTACCTGGAGTCCGGTACTACAAGGTTAGGCCCAGATTAATTAGTGTAGCATGTTTTTTTAAACTATTTAGGGTGTGTGTTTGACCTTGATTCCACACTGCTTTGCACATTGTGTACTTCAAGTGTGCACATATGGAAAAATGATGTATGGATGCGTGAGGTGCACACTTGCAACCGTTCGTCCAGTGCTGGATTCTGGCAAGCTGTTGAGTCACCTCCTTTTGCTGGGAAGACTGGAATTGAATGCTGTGTGGGGCATATGAAATGTCCTGTAAGTTCTTTATTACTACAACGCCTCTTTCCAGTTTCATTTCTATAGAGCCCAGCATCTCAAGCTCTTTGCGCAGTTTGCTGCAGTTCATAAGAAACAGGAGATATAACTTCAATCAAAGCAGCATTACCATTTCAATACGCAAAAATGAAAAAACAGAATTTCCAACAGTTCAAGCAGGCGAAGCATTTGGTTTAAAAAAAAATAACAGCAAGGCCAAAATAAACTCCCTTTGTATGCCATTCAGTGCCTTGGAAAAAAGGATACTTGTATCTGGCACTGAAAATATATCAAAGTGGGCATGTGGTGGGTCTGCATGTACAGATCACTCCATACCTGAGGGGCCACCACTGAGGTGCTGCCTCTGCTGCTGCTCCTTCCCAGCCTTCGTACATGGTGACACTCAGTAGAAGGTCTCAGATGTTGAGTGTGGTGTTGGAGAGGCAGTCTATTAGGTATTAGAAACACAGAAACATAAAAACAGCGAGTCAGAAGGGACCTCCTGGGCCATCTAGTCTGACCCCTGGTTCCAGCTGACTCCACTAATTATGTGCTTACCATGTGCAGGTCCAGCCTGTCCTCAAACTTCTTCACCGATGGAGCTTCAACCACCTTCTGTGGAAGCCCATTCCATACCCTAGGGTATGTCAGGAAGTACTTCTTGGCATCTACCCTAAATCTTGTGATCCCAAGCCAGTTTAGTAGTACTTCTTAAAGCTACTTAACATTGTCTTTCAAATGCATAGCATGTGAACAATCCTAACCTCTTGGTTCACTTTCACAGTATGCAAGGCTCTGCTCTGGATCAGACCCCCTGCAGGCAGGTATTGGTGAGGTTTAAATGTTCCCAGCAGCTACTTCCCCTTAAAGAAAAAAGCACAACCTCCACTGATACCCTTGCATTTACCTTTATTTGGTGCTATAAGATGGGGAGGCATGGGGGGCAGAGATAGCTTGGGGGGAAGGTGCAACCCCCCCTTCCTCCCACGTGATGCTCTTGGTCTAGATCAGGGCCCTGAGTGCTTCGGTGACTTAAAAACAAAACCCAGCTGGGGTCACCTACATGCTGTGCATTTAACACAGGGTCTGGTTGATTGCTGAGACCCTGACTACTGCCATGGAGTTTCCATTCTGCTCCACAGCAGCTGTGCAATTGCAGGACACTCAGCATGGTTTCCATGGGCCTTGAAGGACCATTCTGGAAATGTCTTTCCATCCAGTGGCTGCTTTGACAAGCAGCAAATGCCCTCCTCTTGTCATAGTCAGGGCAACATCCTGTCCTCTGAAGGAAAACATCAGGCCATTCCAGAGGAGAGGACGCCTGCTTACCTAGCGGTGGCTGTGCTGGCAGGGCTTCCTTGCAGCCTGCTCTGGGAGTGCTGGCGCTGCATGGAGGAGAGCTGCTGATGGGCAGGGTCGTGATGATCCACTGTGAGCAGGAACCACAAGATGTAATCCATTAGCACAAAGGCTTTGCAATGCATTCTCAGATTCTAGCAGCACATCTGCTTTCCAGAGGAAGTTCTGCAAGATGTATTTTCTTTGGAAGGACTGAAGCCTTAGCGTTGTTTGCATTGCACTCTGTTTGGGCCTCTTTGGCTAGATGTGTGATTTAAGTTCAGGCTGTTTGCAGAGCGTGTCCATTAAATCCCTTTTTCCTGTGCAGGATAAATATTGTCTCGGCTCCCCCGCCCCTTCTGCCACTTTCTTTTGGATTCTGAAGGCTATAGCTGACTTCTTAAGACAAACTAATGTGGCATCGGTATGGGGCCCGACTAGAGTGCTTGGATTCAGAAATGTTAATTTCTTCTGCCAAAATTGGAATGTCTGTGTGAGCTCAGGTTGGGAGGCCTGTGGTCAGGCATCTGGCCCTTGCCATGGGGTTTTTCTGCAGTTATCCTACCTCATTCATGGCAGGCCAGACAGCCAGTGGTGTGTCCTATTCTTCTGTTTTTTTCCTTCCTGCAGAAAATCCAGTAAGTAGAAATAGATGGAATTGCTAAACAATGCCTTCTGAGGGGTACCCCCCTTTTAAAGCACCCTGGAGGACCAGCCTGCAGGAAATGCAGGTATTCAGACGTAGGAATGGGCTCTGGCTCAATAGCAGAGCACTGCTTTGCCTGTAAAGGGTGCCGGGTTGAATCCCTGGCATCTCCAAATAGGACTGGGAGGTAACCCTGAACAGCAGCTGCCAGCCAGTGTCAGAAATACTGGGCTAGGTGGCTCTCAGCTTCCTATGGTTCTGTGTGTTCTTAGCTTGGTGGAAAACCGGCGCAGCAGCCGAGATCCTTCCTGAGGCTCTAATCAGGCAACTCTGAGAAGCAACAGATCCTGTCTGGCTGCAGTAACAGGCCTCCCACCTGACTGCACCATGTGCTTGCCAGCCCTTCAAGTGCATCGCTAGGAGCCCATCCATTTTCCTGACCTCTTTCCTTCCCAACTTGCAGGGAGGGTCTAGTTCCAGGCCTTTTTGTTTGTTGCTGTCATGTTTGGTGATTAGCAAGACAGATTGTGTTGAATCTGTATATAGCGCGTAGTAGATTTTGGGTGCTTTTGGGAAGCTACAAGGGGAACACATGGGGCTACATGAGGATCAGTAGAATGGATTTCTTAGTATAGAGCAGCGGTGGCCAGATGGGCTCAGGAGCTGCATGCAGCTCTTTGAGTTTATTTTGTGGCTCCCGTAGCCAAATAGCCAAAGCTGCCTGGGGAGCTCACAAAGAGCTCTGATCCTAGTCATAATCATAATAGTGTGCAAGCTCGCCTCTAAGGGCAGCAAGGCCTAGCTCAGGCCTGGGGAAGGGGCCGTGATCCCTGCCAGCACTTACCCACCAGCCCTGCAGCTGAGGGGGATGCTGCCTGGCAGGTCCCTCGCCAGGGTGCGCACGCCCAGCCCTGCCTTCTGGGATCACGTAGCATGTGGCTTCCCTCCCAGAGCCACTGGACCTGGAGCAAGCGGCCAGTCCAGCAAAACAGGAGGGGCATCTCCACCCGGGCCCTGCTGGGGTGGGTAGAGCCGGTAGTCTAGATGTGCAGCAGTTAGCCTCCGCTGCCCCCTTGTCAGGATCTCTTCTCCCAGCCCTTGGTAGTTAACCTCCAGAAAAACAGAGGGTTCACAGGTGGGCAGGGTGGTTGTCCGAGACTGTCTGGCGGACCTCCCTACCTCAGTGTTTCTAGACTTGCTATAGGAGGTAATACACATTCTGCACATGCTCAGAAGTCGTGTTTCTCGTGTATTTTCAGAACCCTGCCCTGGAAACAGATGAATTCTAGTGAGCTTTGGTAAAACAAACTTTACTTTGTTAACTTGTTATATCTCTCCCTATCCTTGCTTGTAAATGTTCATCAAATGGTGTGGACAGAAAAAAATAGTTTGGAAAATCAGGGTTCATGAAGTGGGTGAGCCTATTCAGAATCCCAAATGTACTGATTCAGTGCCATTTAATGCAGATGAGTTGCCCCCACCCCTTGATACCTTTCCGCCATCTCTGTGCACTTTCCTCAGTCGGATTTTCAAAGATGTGCTTTTTTTCTTTTTTAAAATTTCTATTTTCTTAATGTATACAAATACATAGAAGAAAATGTAGAATAAAAAAGCTAATATAAACAGAACAGACTAAATTGAACAAAATAAACAAGATGGAGAGTCGCAAGACCTCTGCTAGGAATAAGTAGCCTGCTAATTGTAGCAGTGTCTGTTTGGTCATAATAAATAACTGCTAATAAAGAAATATTTATTCATGTCTTGTGCGTTTCAGCCATCTGACATGCACTGTATGTGGCTCTTCCGTTGAGCCAGTCTGGCTGCCCTGGATATTATTTATTTATTATTATTTATTTATTACATGCGTTTATACCCCGTCCTATCGCTTCAAGCACTCAGGAGGGCTTACAAAATATATAAAACTACAATAAAACATTAATTATTAAAAACAATATAAAACAGCACTATAACATCACTGTAAAATGTGACTGTGAAAAAAGAGGAAAGAAATAAAATAAAATCCTAAAACATCTAAAACATTCTTTATTAAAATACGATCAAATAAAAAGGCCTTTACCAGGAGCCGGAAAGAATATAACGTCGGTGCCAGGCGGACCTCTCTGGGGAGCAGATTCCATAGTCTGGGTGCCACTGCAGATATAGTATGCATATATAGTATGATGTGTAGTATAATATGCGCCACTGCATATAGTATGATGGAGGGATGGAATCGTGTGCCCTGTAGTGGTTGCTGGACTTCATGTCCCAGCAGCCTTGGCCAACAAGCCGATAGTGAGGTCTGAGGGAAGTGGATCCCTATAGTTCATACGTGCACTTTTGCTCATGAAAGCAGGATCTTTAATTCCCGTATATATCACACGGGGCTAAATTACATTGGAAGAATGAGAGCTTGTAAGATACCTATATAACATTTATTTTTCATTCCGAATCCAACATTGTTCTAAGTTAAAATAAAGAATTGGTATTTCACTTATCTTGCTAACAGCAGGTGCCTCTTCCTTTTCTTGACTCGTAACATAATATGGACCACTGGGCCGATTCCAAAGCATGTGGGCGTGACGCCTGGCTCTGCTTTCAGATGCTCATGGAGCGTTCATTCATCCTGTGTGCCCTCTGTCCTGGCACATGAATGTGCCCAGACATTTCCTCTGTCTGACCCGCCTGGCACATAACTCTGAGAGTCCACAGCATTTTCTCTAGGTTCAGCCTTGCACTGACTGGGGGGATGCTGGGAGTTATAGTTGAATTCACTGGAGTACATTAGCTTGAGAAAGGCTCTTCTTGTTGGCTGGTAAAGAGAGGCTTGAAGCAGCCCTACCAAAGGGGCGGGGGCAGATGATGCTTTTGTTGTGCAATTGCCCTGCCCCATTCATGGAGTTTGACTGTTGGGGGGCAAGTATCATCATCTTCCCCTTGCTGCCCTCTTGCACTTTCCACCGCAGCTTCTGACTTTCCTTTCCATAGAGAATTGGTTTGAATAACGATTCATATTCATATTTATTTAATTTATTACATTTTATACTGCCCCATGGTCCATTGGGCTCTCTGGGCAGTTTACACATTTAAAACAAACATATAGCAACAAAATAATAGTAAAATGTAAATAAAAACAATAAAATCAATATGACAAAGGTCAACAACCTGTGGCAACTAAGTAACATTAATACATGGCATAGCTGCAAATATAGTAAAAGCAGAATTAAAACAGAACTCATCTGTTAAAATATCTGGCAAATAAAAAGTTTTCACCTGGCACCAAAAGGAAAACAAGGATGGTGCCAGGCACAGGTCCTTGTTCCAAAGATGGGATGCAACTGCTGAGAAGTCCCTTCTCCTTACTTCTTTTGGGGGCGATTCCCCAAGAAGGACATCTGCAGATGATCTTAGAGTCCAGGTAGGAACACATGGAGCACAGCATTCCTTCAGATAGCCTGACTCCAAACTGTTCAGGGCTTTCAGTGTTAACATCAGCACTTTGAACTGGGCCCATTTATATTGTAACTTACCTGATTTTTTAAAATCCAGCAAGGAGGCCTACAGTAATTTGAAACAGTTATACAAGAGCATTAAAACAGTCAAAACCCATAATTTAAAAAGCTAAACCTTTTTAAAGCCCCTTCATACCCTTTCTGGAAGCCAAGAAGAAGTGAAAACCTGCAGTGGTTCTTTGTGGAGCTTGTTCCACAGTTGTGGGGGCCGGGGGTGGGGGCGGAATGGCAGCACAATGCCATTGTGTGGTACTGGTGGTACTCAGAGCTGTCAGGTCCAAATTAGTGTCCACCTGTCTGCAGGGAGCTATTTAGTCACATGTTAGCTGCCTGATATAAACGTCCAGTTGACAAAGCTCTTCTTCTGGAAAGGGATTTTCCACTTCTTTTGGGTACCAGTTACAGGTAACCCAGCCATTATGACTTTGAAGGCATTCAACATGTTCTAGATCTTTCAGTATTTTAGTTATATAAAATGTTTATTTTTCACCTTTCTGACTGTCAACAATCCACCAGGATGGCTTACAACAATCTTTCCCAACCAGGTGGCCTTCAGAGGCGTTTGGACCGTGACTCCCAGAATTAATTCCCATCCAGCTGGGCCATTGACTGGGAATTCTGGTGTTGCAGTCCAAACATGTCTGGAAGGCACAAGGCTGGGGAACGCTGGCTTAAAATTAAATTGGCACATAATTAACCAGGGACATGTGGATGGTAGTTTGAAATCTCCTGGTCGATTTAATAGATGAGCAAGGGTTTGTGATTCAATAATTTAAAGATAGCTAGTAAGAGTAAAAGCCATAAATGCATCTTTGCTGTGACTGAGCTCGTAAAGACCCCGGAGGTATGCTCAGAGTAAGTATGGCTGGTGGTGTTTGGTTTATGTGGAAACAATGCATGATGAAATTGATTTTTATTTCATTAGGAAATCTGTTTGACTACATAGCACACTTTTCTAAGGGGCCAAGACCGCCACCATCTCTTCTCCACTGCTGCTGCTTCCCTGTCCTGCTACAAAAGGTATAGATTTCTCCTCCAAGAGGTCCAGCATAATTAACTGCAGGTTTTAAAATTAGCTTGAGGGGCTCATGAATTTTTGAAGGAGCGTAAGTACAAAATGCTTCTTAACATGAGATCCAGGGTGGTATAGTATTAGAATACTGGGCTGGGGCATAGGAGACCAGAGTTCTAGGCCTCACGTGGCTGTGAAGCTCACTGGGTGACTGTGGGCCGCTCACGGATTCTTAGCCTAACCACCTCACAGGGTTGTTGTGAGGATAACATGGAGAGAAGGAGAGCTGAGGCCCCCCTGCCTGCAGTTAGTTCAGACCCACTGGTTCCGGGAGCAGGTAGGCAGGTGCCCTCTCGGAAGCCCGGAAACCGGGTCTCCGGGCCATGGTCCTGCCGTCCTGCTGTTCAGGGGTACGGTGCTTCTCGGCAGACGATGCTCCCATTTATCTCTCTTGCTCCAAAGCTGCCGACAGGTCTATCCCCCACGGCTTTGCTAATCCCCTTTTAAAGCTGTCTGAGCCAGGAGCTGCCCATGGCCGCATTGTGCATTCCATAAATTGATTGTATACAAAGGAGGAGAACCAGGCCTCCGTTCCTCCCAAGCTGCCCTCTCCCCCAGTCCTGCAGGTGCCATATTTTGGAGGATCTTCTCTTAGCAAAGCCAGACCTTTGGCTTCTTTGTCCTTTGTCACAGAAAGTAGGTCAAAGAGCCATTTTGTTTTCCTGGCTGTTTTCTTTGGTCTCAGCCAGCCGAGCCCTTCATTCAGGCATGGATAAAGTGAGGAATTTGATCAGGTCTGCTAACGTCAGCCCTGCTTTGAAGTGCATGAAACAGGATACAGGCCCTGCAGAGGGTCTTGGAGTTACTGATTGAAGCAGGCGCAAAGAGGACCCACTTCAGGTCATGCCTTCCAGTCGAGGAACTTGCTGCTGCTGTGGGGTGGAGGACTGGTGCTTTGGGGCTGCGGAGTTTTGCACTCAGGGCAGCTGGTGGCTCTTGGGTGTGGCACTTATGATGCAGTGGCAGCCATGTCTCTGGAGGCCAGCTGGCGCACGATCCTGGCTTTCATGCGCAACCCCTCCCCTCTGCCCTTGGGTGTGGGAAACGCAGCGTGAGCTCAGTCCTGTGCATGTGCACCCTCTCTCTCAGTGGTGGGCAGAAGCATGGAAGCATCGATTGCTTGCCTTGCAGCAGGGGTAGGCCGGGAGCGCCTCCTCCCTTGGTTTTGTGGCATCACTACCAAATGTGCAGTGACACCCTGTGACTTTGCAAGGAAATGAGATGTGCAGAGAGCATGTGGTTTACTTGCAAGCAGAACAGCACCCTGGGAAACCTCCTGGCAGGCATTTCTTGTTGTCTTGTTTCCTTGCAAAATAGATGCACTTTACCTTTTGGGGGTGCAGATTCTGCAGCCATTTGACGGCACGAGGGATTGGGTGCATCGGCAAGTTCATTCTGGGAGCTCAGGTGCCCTCCAGCCTCTCAATCTTTGCCTTATCTGCTATGATGGGTCGCCCAGCTCCTTGGCGACCTTAGCCACAGCTTCCCGGCATTCCAGATAAGGGTCTTATCCAGCTGCACCTGGAACTGGGATTTCCAGCTAGCAAAGTGTGTGCTTTATCCCCTGGCTGTGGGTCCTCCCAAAAGTGAATTTTCAAGTTAGAGTTCTTCGTATCTTGTTCGGGAATACAGGGAGCTGCCTTTTACCGGGACAGACTATTTGTTTATTTAGCATGGTTTCTCCTAACCTGTTACCTTCCAGATGTGTAAGGCTGCAGCTTTCAGCTTGGTAGCATCACCATAAAAAAGTCAAACCTTGAAACTAAGCCAAGGAACTTGCACATGGATATCGTGCATCAGGCATTTGGGATGCATTGACAACTCGGAAGACACTTAGAATGAATGTTCTTTTCTTTCCTTACCTTGCAAAGGGAAACTGCCTTGCACAGTTTCTTTGGGGTGATACCTGGGGCTGAGTTACAGATGGCACGAGTTACATCAACAAAATAATGTGCTTTGTATTTAATGTTTTTAAATAGCAGCTAGAAAGGGGCTTGGTGGGGGAGTTAACTTTTCCATTCATGTGGTGTGGTTCTGATGAAAATTGTTCCCTGGAATCTGAGAATCTCCCTGGAATTCACCCTAGGATGGAAGCTTCTGAGGGTGTCCATAGAGGGGTGTCCCTCTCAGTGGGAAAAACAGTTTGTGGGCTGTGATTTTCACTGGGACTGCAGCACAGACGGAAGGGATCAGCACTCCTGCCTGTGTACCATGGTGCTGACTTGCACCCTCTGCATCCCACAGCTGCTATTTGAATTTTAGGAAACTTTGTACATTCATTTCTCCTTGGGACGATTTTTTGAGAAGGTGAGTTTGGCTGCTAATGGTTTCCATTTACTCCCCCCTCCCCTGTCTGTGCACGTGTGTGCACATGTGTGTGCGTTTTCATGTGGCGACTTTTCATTCTATGTGTAGTTTGAACCTTTAACAGTATGCCTGTTTAAGCAGCTAATTTTCCTAAAGGCCAGTTAGCTCTTGGTATAAATTTGCAGTTGTGTTTGCCTGCTTGCATAGGCGGGCTTTGTTTCATGTTTCCTTGATAAATAATTCTGTTCCTTGAGTTTGTTTATCTCTTTATTTTGTTTTTATACTGTCCAATAGACAAGGCTCTCTAGGGTTAACAAAAGTTTTAAAAAAAGTTTAAAAAGAGACAGAGAGAGGCAATAAGCAATGTAAAGCAACGAAGCCATAATAGCAATAGCAGATGAATCAGTATAGAAACAGTGCCAGCACTGAATAAAATGCAATATATAAAAACAAAGTTAAATGGTTAAATTGTGGGGCAGACTCTTATGCAGCCCATGTGCAATGGGGCACTTGTGCTTCTAGCACACTCATTTCTGGAACAGGGGAAGTTAGTGGGCCTTGCAGAAGAATCTGGGAGCAACTGTTCCCTCAGTTATTTTTCGAAGTGCAAACACCCGCTTGCGCAGGTGGTCGCTCCTGACAAGGAGATGGAACAAATGGAAGCCCAGCAGCCTTGGTTGGATCCTGCCCAAGGGCCAAGCCAGGCCATTGGCTGCTAAGGATGTGGAGCTGAGTGGCAGGATAATCTGAGGACAGGATAATGCCTAAGCTTGTGTAACTGTAGCAAAAGCAAGGATGGGCCATTTCCCTATCGCCTTCTCCTGTGCCTGTCACCCATGGAAGTTTTGGAGCAGGAGAACAGCAGGGGGGCCCTGCTGGGTCAGAGTGAGGGTCCCTCTAGTCCAGCATTCCATTCGCACAGCGGACCACTAGCTCCCTGCAGGTTCCACAAGGGGGATAGGAATACGGCAGTTCCCTCTTGGCCGCGCAACTGCTGTACGTACGGATTCTGCCTCTGGTACCAGGAACTAGCATAGCTGTTAATGCCAGTAGCTGTTACCTAGCCTGGAACTTGTCTGGTCCCCTTTCAGAGCTGCCCAGTCGCTGGCCGTCACTGCTTCCCATAGCCATGAGTTCTCTAGTTGCACAGTGAAGAAGTTCCTCCTTTTATCTGTCCTGAATCTCCTACCAGTCTGTGCCTTGGGATGAGTCCCAGTTCCAGTATTACGAGAGAGGGAGAAAAATGCCTTTCTCTATGCTCAAATCCACAAAGCTTCCGCCATAATGTCGTTCTCGGATTTTAATGCTGTGTGGGACTTTGTTGCTGGAGGAGGGAGTCAGCTATGCCAAACCTTATAGAGGGGGAGGGAGGAATTTGATACAAGGCTGATACTCTGCATGTTTGCCTGGAGGCAGGCAAAGTGTTTCTCATGGATAAAGCGGCACTTTGAAAGAATGCTGCTTCTAATTAAATGTGCACCATTCCATCAGATGAGTTTCCAAAACAGAACTCATTCTGGCTATTCTTCCCTAATGGACAGGAGGGCTTTTGAGAAAGCTTTGAACTGGTAGGAGAAAAGCTGCTAGGTACCTTTTTGGGGTGGGTGGGTGGGTGGGAAGCATCTGCATCTCTGATGCAGGTTTTTAGGGTTGAATGCACCTGTCCAGCCCTGCTGTTGGATGGCAACATCCCAGGGCCTGCTCAGATCTGCCCTGCTGCATCTCACTTCCAGTTTTGCCTCAAGCGAGAGTGTAGAGAGGGGGAGCACTGCTAGTTCTCTGCGGTGCAAGTGGGAGGGGGGAGATGGTGGTGGATCTCAGCTGAGAGGCTCTGTGGCCCCCCCCCCCAATCTCTTGCACCTGTTCTGTGGTTTTCACCCTCAAGGTTTTTGTTCCAATCTGGCTTGATTGCATCAGCTTGGAACAAGTGTTTTGACTTGTGCATTCCAGGGCAACAGGTGGAAGTGTGTGTGTGTGTGTGTTTAATGAAGCATGTGGTTGATAGTGCCCCTCTGTTCACTGGAACAGCCCCAGCTGTTGGGCCATGTGGTTTGGGGTGAGAAGCAAGCTGGTTTTGCACATTGTTTCCAAGTTTCGGACTGGTCTTCCATGGCCAGTCTCCTCCTGGGGCCCCTTCTTTGTTGCTTCAGTTGCCCTGGATGGGACAAAACCACCCACTCCCTCTCTTTTCGGCAGGGAAAGGAGACGAGGTGTGGGCTGGCTTGGCTGCTGTTCAACAGAGAAACCACGGGGCAGGCTGGGATGGGCTTCCCAGGCTAGCAGGGCTGGCATAGAGCTCCGAGCCCCTCCTGACCTCTGCTCAGCCTTGAGCTAGGGAAGGAGTGGCAGTCACTGCAGATTCCTGGCCCTCTCTTAGGGTCCAAGGTTAGTAGCAAGGCCGGGGCATTTACCACAGCAAGCTGAAACATGGAAATCCGATGGAGTTCTATAGTTAGAGTGGATGAAGACAGCTGAATGCATGTTTCTCCTCATCAAAATGCAACTGGTTGACCCGTCAGCTCAGGGTTGGTTCCAACTTCCCTGGAATTTGCCACTGGGAGAGTTCTGGTTTCCCTCACAGAACAGAAGTGGCAGATACTTCAGGTCAGTGTCTCACAGCTGCTGCCCTTCCACTTCAGAGGGGCATCCGAAGGTCCATGAAGTGAGTGGTTGGCAGGAGAAGCGTCGGGTTTGTGTGTGGCGCGCCAGTCCCTTCTCCCACCGGCCGATTTCTCCCTCTGGCCTTCCTCCCCGCTGGCATTCCTGCCTGTGTGTTGCACTCCAAGCTGAATGATGTCCCGTGTGAACTAGCTAACTGCAATATTGGGTTGCTGGTTTTTGTTTGCATGACAGTTCTCGGAAACTTGCTGTTGCTCGAAGGAAGCCCATGAATCTGCATTTATCCTCAAAACGAAAGCCCTTCTTTTATTGTTTCAGGGCTGCATTGTGCTCCAACCCTTGACTGACAAGCGCCTGGCCATTCCACTCTGATTTCTGTGCATGCATTCCTCCTCCGTCTTTGCACTGGCGACCAAAGTAACCCTTTGCTTTAGTGCCTCGGAGGCTTGCAGTGGGAGCTCAAGGTGAGGGCCTTGCCTCTGTCCTAGCATCCTCATTTCAGGGGGCTCGTCTCATGCGGCTGGGCAGCTGCATTCAGCACACTTTGGTCCAGAGGCTTACCGCATTTTTCCGTCTATAAGACGCCCCCATGTACAGGACGCCCCCCCCCCCACTTTTCCTACCCATCTCCAGCAAACAAGCTGCTGCTGCTGCTGTGCACATGCCGCTTTGCCATCCCCCTGCATGCATGCACTCACCACCCCCCCTCCAGCGCACCCGCGGCCCCCCGTGTATAAGATGCACCTTCATTTTTAAGTAAATGTTTTTAAGAAAAAGTAGTGTCTTATACATGGAAAAATACAGTAATTGGAGTGGTGTCCCCAGTTATTGGGGCTTATTCGTACGCTGCCTCTTTTGCCCTGGGGTTCGGTTCCCCAAAATTGTAATTTGAAGCTGCACTGAGATCCTAGGGGGGTGAGCATGTGTGTCTAAATTGTCCTTTTGTGTATATTAAGGAACTAGATATTATGTGCCCAAGGCATGTTTCAGGAACTTCCTGCAGTAAACCCTCTGCTAGTTCGTGCCACTCCTCTTGAAGTACACCTGGGCGCTCTTCTTTGGTGCTGCCTGCATCTCTGGGCTTCTGTTTCCTGTTGAATAGCCCTTTTCCCTGCTGGTCTGCCTGGTTCAGATGTCATACCCGCCGGCTGGCTGGCTGGCTGGCTGGCTGGCTGGCTGGCTGTGAACCGGGAACCAGCCTGCTAACCCCATGCCCCCGTCATACCCATGGCCTCTTAGGCATGGTATGGTGCTAGCATCTGTACTGACTTAAACCACGAGGTTGCCAATCAAATTAAGATTTGAAGGGGGATTGTAAATCCTGGTTAATAAAACAACAGGAAGGAAGATCTTCCTTAGCGTGTTCCTGCCTGATTGCTATCCCAGGATTTATCCCAGGATACTATGCGCCCCCCCCCACACACACACACAGGTGGCTACCAGGGAAAAGACTCTGCTCTGCTTGGTCCCCTGCTGCCATCTGTGAAGTACCCTTTCAGATTGATCCACAGGGCATCTTTATTGTATATATTTAGATTCCAGTTTAAAAATGTTCCACTTCTGGCAGGCATTTAATCCTAATCTGTTGTTCTGAGAATTCACTGTATTGTGGGCTCTTTAATATTCTTGAATGTTTAAAGATGTCTTATTGTAACATTTGAATATTGTTGTCGTGGGGGGTTATGATTGGAAGCATCCTAAGGGCATCTGCTCATTAGCCAAGCTGTGCATGGCCGTTTGCACGTACATGTGTGTGTGTGTCAGTCAGAGGGGGTGAGATGGTGAGCCTGGCCTTCCTCCTGCAAGCTGGTTTTCAGGGTGTCTGTGTCACTTCTGCCCTAGATTCCAGGTAGGGTGGGCACTGCTTAAGGTCATGGTCACAAAACCTGTTTTCCTTGTCTTAATATCACCATGTTACATTGCTTGTTAACAAATAAACCAAAGGTGACAAGGGCGACATTTTCTGCAGTTGGTGACTGAGTAAATTCAGAAGCTTCGTCCTCTTAGAGAGTGTTCATTTGGTAAAACGTGTCTTGTATTTTTGAGTAGTGCTGTTGGGAACTTTGGTTTTACTTTCCACAGGAAGCAGAGGCCAGAAGTTAAGAATCCTGTATCAGGCCGTTTTCTTTATTTTCCCCCTTTCTCATATGGAGGAAATGCTGATTCTCGCCTCTCCTTTCTTTGACCTCCACCTTCCATCATCAGTTTTTGCCCTGCTTGCAGCCACTCCCATGGGGGAGGGGGCATCATTTTACCCAAGAACAAAGCTCAATCTTTCTTCACCCCTTAATTGACATGCTGTGAGGAAGTGGAACACTGGTCCATTAGCTAACCTGGTGATGAAAGCACCAGTGTTTACCAAAGAGTGGGAGATCAGTTGATCTGATGATGTGGGCATTAAAAAATTATGGGAATAATTGAGTTTCAGTTAGAGCACGTCACAAGATCTGCTTAATTCAGACCTGGCCCTTGCATTTTCCAGTTTTCCCTGATACTGCCCAGGCAGCTGGAGTGCTGGTATTCCTATATGGACAGTTTTGTTCTCTTGCAAATACTACCTTGAACCTTTTCTCCAGGGTGGGTGAGTCCTCATTGCCAGAAATAATATGTGGTGAAGCTTCTGATTCTCTCATATGGCTCAGCTTGGACCAGAAGCTCTGAACGCACAACACTGATTGTGTCCTGCTTGCCATGGCTGCTTGCACATTTCTGAGCCCAAGTCAAGTTACTGCTTCTAACCTGTAGAGCCATACGTGGCTTGGGACCACAATATTTGACAAGGTGCCTCTTTCAACTGCAGCCTTATCCAAGCACTATGCTCAACATCTAAAGCCTTCCTTTGATGCCACCTCCGTAGGATGCTCAGCTGGTGCCAAAAAGGAAGGGAGCCTTCTCAGTGGAGACCCTTGTAATTCTGGATTACCTTCCCACTGAGGCCTGCGTGGTGCCCACCCTGCTATCTTTTCAGTGCAGGTTAAGACATCTCACTTCTGCTTCAGTCAGCATTTCTTTCCAGAAATAAATTGGCAAGAAAACTTTGCATTCTTTATCCTTTCTCCTGTAAAATAGGCATTTGTTATGCATTTTAGTCTAGATATGTGCTATTGTGTATGTATTTTGATATGTTTTTAACACTGAAAACCACATTGCAAAAGTTCAGATAAGTGTGAAATAAAAGGGATAAATGCTCTCAGCCTGCACATTAATGCAAACTGATTCATCTGGAAATGTGACCAGAACAAAATCCTTTGTGCATTTCTGCTATAGAACAAGTGGTAGAATCATAGAATAGTATAGCTGGAAGGGGCCCACCACCTAGTGTATGAGAGCCCACCACCTTCCTAGGCCATGGGTTCCATTGTCGTGCTGCTCTAACAGGAGGTTTTTCCTGATATCCAGCTGGAATCTGGCTTCCTGTACCTTGAGCCCATTATTCTATGTCCTGCACTCTGGGATGATGGAGAAGAGAGCCCAACTTTGCGGCTTGCAGTCCAGTACATTTGGAGACAATGAGTGGTTATGGAATACAGTCTCTAAATAGAGCCTCCACATTCAGGTGGACTATACCTCTGAATTTATTTGGGGACAACCCCGCACTGTTTGTCTTTGATAATGCCTGGCTGTTTTCAAGGCCTCTTTAGGGCTTCCCAGTAGCATCTTGGTTGGCCAATTCAGGAAACACAACATTGGATTAGAAAGAGATTTCGGTCTGATGTATTCAGGTGGTCCTTCTAATTCTTCAGTTAATATTTTAAGCCACCCTGAGCTGATTTGGGTTATGGGGTGGCATAGAAATGGAATCAAACAAACAAACAAAATTTCTTATGTGGCACATGTGCAAACACACAAACATGTTAACATTGTATGTAACACAAACATCCAGCTTATAACAGCAAAAGATAAAAAGTTAGGATAACATGGGAGCTCAAAGCAGAGCAGCATGTTGATTCAGTCTCAGCCTGAGAAAGCTGGCATGAGTGGCAAAGTCAACATTTGGGGAGTATTGAAAACGCAGCACACTTCCTCCTCCTGAATTATATGATGAGCGTGTTCCAGAGAGTGGGCACCACTACCAAAAAGGACCTGGTTTCCTGTTTTGCATGGTGGCTTTTTGTTGTTTGGGGAATGGCCAAAACAAGGCCTCCTCTGAAGAGTTAAAGGGTCAGCGGGGCAGCAGGGAAAATGCAGATGACCTGTGAAATTGTCTGTAGGTCTGTCCCTGGCATAGAGCAGGGGCAAATGGCAGACCCCTCTTCTTTCTCTGCCTTCCTGTGTGGCCCTTCCTTCCATCCACCCAGTGTGGATGGACTCTATCCAGAACATGTTCTCTGCAGATGTGATAAAGGTTCACTTTCCGGGGGACTTGCCCTCCCCTTTGCTGCTGCATTTCAACCAGCTGGGCCTCCCTCGTCTCTTCCTCTGCCCTTGCTTTAAGGGTCGTGGTCTCTGTCTCTGTTATTTATTACTGTCGCCCCCTTCCGACTCCCTTGGCACTGGACCATAGGGATGTCTTTGTACATGATAAAGTGTGGGAATAGGGTTCTTGCCAGCATCATTGCACAGCTCTTGGTAAAGATGAGCTCCCCAACTTTCCTACTTAGGCTGTCATTCTGGCCGCTCCCGCGATCTGGCCTGGCCTGCAATTTTTGCCACGTTGGCTCTTGTGGCACTGCTGACGTATAGTATGGCCAAGAGTGTTGAGGCCTTGTTATCACTTGCAAAACCGAATGCGATTCCAGGATGCTGATTTCACACTCCAGTGTGCTGGTGGAGTGGTTTCCTTTTGGCATAACATAATTGACTATAACTATCCAGGGCAAAGGTTCTGGCGTTGGGAGCAGCTTTCCTGCCGCACCTGTGAACAGGAACAAACCTTGTTATTCTCTGTGATAACACGCCTTTCCTTTGTCACTCCTACAGGTTCTCCTTGTAGCTCTTGTTAGCCCACACACTTCACCAATACCTTCCAGTAAGCCATCTGGGTAATTTAAGGAATGCATGTTCTGCTCTTTTCCTCAGTGCACGTGCAGCCTGCAGGTGAAGGGTCTAACTGTGTTTGAGTGGAATGGTGAGCCTGTACAGCATGGCCACCATCTGAGGCGCTGCTCCAAGAGGGAAAGTTGGATGGTGGCATCAAGGGAGAGGACCTCCTTGGTGGCGACCCCTTGATTATGAAATGCTCCAGCGAGGCCCCTCTAGCACCAAGCTGTCCACCTTTTTGGTGCCAGGTTGAGAAGGCCCTCTACTTCCAGGCATTTGAGTCTTGTAAACTCAGGGCTGTGGCTTCAATGGAATCCATGAATCGCTCCATCTCATAATGGGTCTTCCTCTTCTCCTTCTGCCTTTCACTTTCCCTAACACTGTTGTCTTCTCCAGGGAGTCTTGCCTTCCCAGGGTGTCCCTGAGGTATGACAGCCTTGGCCTTGTCATTTCTGTTTCCAAGGGAAATCCTGCCTCGATTTGATGTAGGAGCCACTGGCTTCCCTTTCTGTTGATCCAGAATATCCTCAGAGCAGCATACAGAAAGTTCAGCCGTGTCCTGGGTGGTTGCTTGCCTTGCTCGACATTCTCCAGTTCTGAATCCCACAGACGTTGCTGACAGGCGAGGGGCTGTAACTCAGTGGTGGAGTGTGTGTTTTGCATGCAGATGGCTCTGCCGGAATCCCTGGGACCCCAGCCAGGGGAAGAGTAAAGAATTCTGCCATCAGTGTGCAGGACACTGGGCTTGGCATGAGACAGCTTCTGGTCTCTGTATGTGGAAGGGGTTTTTGTAAGGAGCATGCTACATGTCAGGGTAGAACATATACTTGGCCTGTGTGAGCTGCCAGCTAAAAGAACCCCTGAGTTACTTGCTGCCTACCATGGCATGGTTCCGCATGAGAAGAGAAGTCTGTGTGTATGTGACTAGGTTAATTTACATGCCCATATGCATATTTGTTCTGTTGAATTTTTGGGCAGTTATGTTTCTCAGGCTCCATACCTCAAGTCTGTTATGTTTCCTAGTGCTAGAAGTTTCTTACTGGCTTCATCATTTCCTTTTATGAGCCACCGGCATGATGTGGCAAGAAAAGCAGCAGGGCCTGCTTAGAATTAAAAATGATGAATTCGCATTTCTCTCCTCTGGCTTTCATGTGAGCCACTCATTCAGAAAGCGCACTGGCTCTGAAATGGACATTCATGCCAAAGCATTTTTCCTGCCCAAGTGCTTTCGCTAAACAGGTTTGAGAGTTACAACTGTGGGCCGAAAAGCTCACCAACCCTAACAGGAATTATCACTCTCTAGAAAGGAACATAAAAAAGAAAGACACGTCCATTATACAGATGAGCAGAACCTCACATTGTATAGTTTTTATTATTTATGTTTTTGGTACATTTTTATTTTGCCTTTCTTCGAAAGAGCCCAGGGTGGTGTACGTGATCTTCCCCCTTCTTTAAATTATCCTCACAACAACCCTGTGAGGTAGGCTGGGCTGAAAGTCAGTGACTGGTCCAAAGCCACCTAATAGGTTTCATGGCCAAGGGCAGCAAGAGCCATGATCTCCCCATGCAACTGCTTTCCATTCTTGAGGACTGCCAGATCTGATGCGGTTAAAGACAAGGGGAGGCAATGGCTGAAGGAACCCCGATATGGAAGCATTCCTAGTGGTCAGAACATTTCTCATGCTCTTTCTGGCCCATTAGGAGCAAGGGGATTTTGGTGGCTGGTTTTCCCCCAGCTCTTTCCTTTGAGCCGGTGATTGGTAGTTCTCCGGCAAAATCCCTTCCTGACAAGCATCCATCCACCAGCGCAAGATTACTGGATTAGAGGGGGTCTGGCCAGTCAAGAGCTGGTGAGATAAAAGCAGTGAGGCAGGGAGGACAGGAAGGAGATGGAAAGTGTTGCTTCCAGCTTGCCGGTTCTCCCAGACCTTTCCCTTTTGTTCTCTCGCTTTGCACTTTACATTTTAACTCTATATCCACTTTGATAAATTGGTTGCACTTTTGGTGGTCCTTGTTGCTTTGAAATACTGCATTATGCACATTGCATTTCCTACTTATTGGTTAATATGCAGCAGAAATCCTTTCTCTGAACAACGAAAGTTGCCTTCTGCCATCCCTCAAGTTCAAAACTGACTGCACCAGGGTGCAGAAGCTCAGGCTCCAGGGCCGAATGTGGCCTTCTTGTGCTCTATATTAAACTCTCTGAGGTTCACCAGTTACCAGACTATGACCTTATATCCTGGCCCTACCCGTTTCCCCCAATCCCCTATCATTTGGTGGTGCCTTAGCTTTGTGCAGTTTTTTCCCCCTAAAATTATTTTCCTTAAGACTTAGTTAACTGTTAGGAAGACCGTTAAGCAAAAACATGCTTGCACTTTGAACTGTGCCTTTTTTGCCTTTGGCTCAACTGACCACTGGAACGCAGCCTCCAGAAATGTCTTCAGTGCTTGTCCATGCTACAGCCTAGCCCTTTTCATTCAGTTGTAACTACAAGTGGCCTTCTTTGCAAACAAGGGGCTGAGATACTGCAAATCTTAAAAAATACAAATAAAATTATCCCTCCTTTTTAAGAATAACTCCAAACTCAAGTTGCACTTGTAAAATATTTCAGGATGAAGAATGCTGATGTTTCTCTCCTTTTGGATAGTGATTCTTTCTAGTACTTTCTTGGTCATCCTCCTTCCCATTCGTGCAAAATGCTTGAGTCGATATTATAGATGGAAGTGAGGGGCTTGAGGTGGAGGGAACATTGGCTTCCTTAGAAGCTACTTGATGAGGAAAGAACTGCAAATTCATCGGTCCCGGGGGAGTCTCACCTGATCTCTGTGGCTCAGAAGGTTGAAAGGTGCCTTTAAATGGAACAGGATGGAAAATACCAGAGAGGTGAAGCAAGGACAAAGGCAGCACTGCTTGGTGGCTTAACCAGCAATTTCCTTGCTGCTGCTAGTTTAAAGCTCTGCCCCACCGTCTTGTTCTGTCCTTCATTTCCTTGGCTTGAGGAATGAGGAATGAGTGGCGTGGGGACAGTGGGGGGGGGGAGGCTCATTTGAAAGGCATGTTGCTGCTGATGTGCTCAGGAGAAAGGAACTCAGCATCTTAACAGGTTGAGGCAACATGCCCAAGTTCCTTGTGTCCTGCCCCATTAACCCATTCATTTCCCCTTCGTGCCATTATTGGAGAAGAGGCTGCAGGCTCCAGAGAAATGCATTGATCAATAGGAGTTGTAGTCTGTGAATTCTGCTATAGCGTCAGTTCACATGTGTGTTTTATAGGAGAATGCACAGCCCATGTGGCTTTTTATGAGGCTTTTTATGAGGAGCTGGTGGAGTGTGTGTGTGTGTGTGTGTGTGAGAGAGAGAGAGAGATAGAGAGGGAGGGGGGGGAGAGAGAGAGAGAGAGAGAGAGAGAGAGAGAGAGAGAGAGAGAGAGAGAGAGAGAGAGAGAGAATGGAATCATCTTTTGCTGCCCTAGATTTACTGGTCCAAAGGTGGTGGAGGGGTAGGTGAGAGTCTTCCTTCACTCTCCACTATTGTTGGTCCTTTGCCTTGTACATCATGTTACATGACTTGGACACCTTGTGCAAAATTCTGTAATGTGTAACCAAGACCTCTGCAATAAATGGATTTCCTGCCCCCTTGCTCTGTGTGGGGTAGATGCATTGTGCAAATTGGGTCTCACAGGAAGTGCCTGTTCTGTGTGCTGCCTTTTTCATTTCTGTGTGAAAAGTAAAAGTTCGTTCTCCATCACCACTGGAACAGCACACTCAGTAATGGGTAACTTACAGGTCATTTTAAAACAGGTAGCCGTTACTACTACGACTACTACTACTATTACTACTGTACTACTAGGCCATCATTGTCTTGTCTTCCTGCTTCTCTTTTTTTGTCTTGCTGGTTTTCGATACCAGGTCCCATTTTTATCGGGACCTCCCAGGAGGGGAGGGCTCATCTTTTTCTCTGTAATTTTCCCAATAATCACAGCCCTTGTTCAGGCATGGGGCAGGTTTGGGCAAAGGGTCCTCACTGGTACAAGCAGGAACTCTTTCTCAACTACCGCCCTAGGTATATATGTGGATGGATTCACTCGTAAAAGCATATCTGGGGAGGAAGGTTTAAGCCCTGCAGAGCACTCTCAATAAAAATTGCCCCCCTCCCATTAAAGAAGGAAAAGGAATGAGACGACGCAGCTGCTAGTTACATCTTTAACATAACATAGTTTGAGCCTAAGTGTTTAAACAGGTCCAGAAGTTGGGACTGAACTCCCTGCGGTGATCAAATGTAATGAAATGACTTGGAGCACAGAATGAGGGCTGCCACTAAATGCAGCTTTAATCTGCAGTGACAGTCCACAACTTGCACAACCATCTCCTACCTTGGCTCCTAAAGTCGCAGGGGCACCTCCACCAATTTCAAGGAAGGGTTGGCTTCATGGCTGCAGTAAACAACTCTTTCAAAATTACAAAATATTTTTACAAGATACACATGAGACAGAGTCCTCTGGGGGCATGGAAACGAATATAGGTAAGTAGCATCCTTTGCCCTGGTCAGGTCCAAGGGAGCACCTGACCTTCTGCCAGATCCACAGATCTCCTGCTTTTCTGTATTCCTGGCTTCAGCCTTGACATGTGTGTAGGGTTGTGAATGTTGGGCTGGAATCTGGCCCTCTTGTGCCTGCCAAGGGGGCTGGATTTCTCATGCTTGGCCCTGGGCAGGAAGTGAGCCAAGCCAGCATCAAGTCCGTGAATTCTCTGGAGCGCTAGTTGTTTCTTTGTGCAAACTGCACGACGTACATCATTCTTTGAGCAAAGCCTGCAAGTCACATGTGAGGAAGCTGGGCTGTTTGAGCAGCGGGCATGTGGGCTGTGCATCTGCAAGCTGGTCTTGTGTGGATTCTTGTGGACTCGTTTCTTGCCAAATGCCATGCTTGTGCTTGGTGCAAGGTGGACCTGAAGCAGGGAGAAAGCAGGCTGGAGTCTGAGGAGCTGAGTCAAGGAAATCCAATGGATTCTCACCCCCAGACCAGATTTTTCACACATTGCTACCCGTGTGGAAATTAATTGCCGATTTGGCATGGATGTCTGTGACCCATGTCTGCCCAGTGCTCAAAATTATGCTGCAAAAGATGGGCAGGGCTATATTTGATATCTACAAACCTCTTCCATACCCGTTCCCCATGGAAAGCCAGATTCTTACCCACCTACTCTATCCTAGGACCCTGCTGGGCTTCCGTGTTATGAGTACTGGGTCTGATCCTGACAAGTGTATATATCACTTGTGCTGTTAAACATAGTTGCTTTGTGATGTGAAAATGTTTTGTTTTCTGTAAAACAAGGTTCTTTATTTTAAAGTTTGACTCTTGTTATTGTTTCAGCGTGACCATTGATAGGGAACTGAATCCACCAAGTTTGAAGTGAAATGCTAATTTATAGAACAGGCATCCCCCTCACCCAGGCCCCCTTTCTCCTCTGCTGCCTTGGCTATCAAAAGTTGGCCAGCTGCAAAGGGGTGGAAAATATGTGTAGTTCACCTGTAGTGAAAATTATGGAGGATGAATGACACTCCAGGGTGAATTTAATGCTGAATTCTAGTTCTTGGTCTCCCAGAGGAAATCTTCCAAGAACTCTTGCTTTTATTTTACCTTCTTTGCTGTGTGCAGAGAGACTTTTTTGGGGGTGGAGGGAGTGATCATACTTTTTTTTTCTCCTGGCCTAGGGAGGGAAAAATTGTTAATTGAAATGTTTGTTTTAAAGCTCCCCCTTTAACCGCTGCAATGGTGCATGTGGTCTGTTTTCTTTGTCTTTGGGCCCTCCCTGCCCTGGGCTTTTCATGTTTCTTTTTAAGTGCACAGGCTATTGCCATGAAAGCCGGATCCTCCGTTGCTTGGGATTTAATCTGTTCTTGCTGCTTATTCTCCATCTGAACCTTCCCAGGAGATCTGTCGCTTAGGTAGCAGGCAGCGGGTGGGGCGCCTGAAAAAGGACAGGTCAGGGAAGGGCCTCTTCTTAAAAGTGAACTGACATATTAAAATGTTTGCTTGATTATTTTTGCACTTGGCTTCTATTCCAGTGCTTGGGCTTGCCTGTTTCCCCCCCCCTGTTCTTGAGTTAGTAGGAAAGAAGAAACTTGCCCCCACCCCTTATCTTGCTGTTGTGCAAAGGAATACCTCTTGCCCTCCCCCTAAAAGGAATGCTCATAAATCTTTGCTTCTTAACTGTACTTTTAAAAAAATCTGGAAGCTTCACATTCCAGCCTGGTGTTTGCAGGCTAGCCTTGTCCAGAGGTTTAACGCTTCGGTTTTAACCACCAAAGGTTACCGATGCCAAAAATGAGAGAGTAGGAAGGAAGGGAGAGCAGGCTAGCGGTGGTTGTTGTTGACATCACAGTCTGAAGGAGTTGTGTGTGTCAGAAAGGGCTTGCTGCCAGCGGCAACACCGAGGTTCCAGCCGCATCTCACTGACTCCACAGTGGTGTGTTTCTGGCTGCAAGTGCGGTGTGCATTGCCCACCCTTGGTGCTTCCCTGCAGAAGGTGCTGCTGAAATGGGCATTACTCACAACTGGCGAGATGCCAGCACTGGCCTGGTAGAGTCACCGCGCTGGGCAGGGCAGGGCAGGGCAGCCAACCACACCTCCCCACCCCTTCCTGGTAGCTCTCATAGCACCCAAGACTGGTCAAGTTATATTGGCGCCCAAGGCAGAATTTACTGCAGTAGCCTCTCCCCACACCTTGGCAGTAAAAAAAATACAACAGTGATAAATAGCAGTTAGGATCGGTGTTATGAAGCTTCATATCAGACGCCTGAGGCAGCTGCCTCAGTCAATCTCGTGGAAGAACTGGGCCTGCAAGATAGTCCATGGCACTCACTGGTGGGATCCTTGTCTATGAAAACAAGGCCATCTTGTGTTCATGTGGAGAGTTGTGTGCACACTGAGGTGTGTAAACAGGTGTGATCCCCCTGCTTCCGAGACATCCTCCTCCAGTCATGTTGCACTGCAAGCCCCATCATCCCTAGCTAGCTTTCCTGTCATATGCTACCTGATCACTTGCAAATGTGGTCGATGTTAGAGGGGTAGATCTGTTATTCCAGCAGATCCATGTGAAGGGCAGATATCCTCCTTTGAGGGTTAGGGGATGCAGTGGGAGCGCAGAAGAACCACCAAATGCAGCAGTGGCTCCTCCATACAGTTTCATGGACTGCCTGTTCCTCAGGCCTAAGTATGCCAGCAACTAATCCCATTGCTGTACTTTGGCCTCCGGTTGTTCTTTACTCTCATGTACATATGTGGAGCATCCCTGCTAAAATCTGAAAGGCCAGACAAGTGTGCGTGCGAATAATATTTCAGTGCTGCTTCCAGAGGAAGTGCTAGCACCCCTCTAGGCCTGGAGCCCCAAAACATTCACTCAAAGCCCCAAATCTCTTGTGGAAGTGGGCTCTGCTCCATCACCCTGCTGTCCAGGGGCACCGACTGAAATCAAGGTACAGGGGCCTGTGGATCTCTCTTGCACCTGAGCCCCATGGATCAGCTGCTTTGGGCCACATCTCCTGCTGGCCCCCATTGAATCTTTCTTTCTGAGGGATCCCCCCTGCCCAAAATCAAATCCTCTTCTCTGCCCTTGCATCCTGTTTTACAAATAGGGGCATCCTATAGAAACAGGGCTCCTTAAAGACACACAGAGAAAGAAAGAGAAAGCAAATGTCAGTTATCATTTGCTCCTTTTTTGTTCTCTGGGCCTGCATCCCAGATTGTTTTGGTACCTAACAGAACTCCTTGGCTGCCTCTACTGCATAGCTGCTCCTTGCCTTTCCCCATGACTGCCAAAGTAAGAAAACAAGATCCACTCCATCTAGGAGTTTTTCCATGCTATGTTGGTTTGCATGATACATATTTACAGAACACAGCATTTAGATCTGCTTGTGCAGGATTTGAATTTCCTGGGTGTGGAGGTTTGTTACTCTGTTGGCTTTAGGTTGGTTATAGACTGAACTTGCTTCCTTTCAAGAGATGTTGGAACAGCTGCTACTTCTGGCGCAGTGAGATTGCTAATTGCTTATAAGCTTTACCTAATAAATCCATTTTGTGACATGCTAGTTTGGAGATCTCTCATGTTAATGTATGCATTTTGGCTGCACCCTACATGAACGGTTAGTGGAAAGTAAACTTGTCAGGGCCGATGCATTCGTAATGCTAGACCCAGAATTTAGAGTCTTGGCGGTGGAATTTTGAATAGACCCTTTTTCTTTTCCTTCTGTCTTTTGAAATATTCTTTTGTCCTGTAATTCCCCTCTATCTTGGGTAAATATTATTTAGGACTGTTTGATAACCTTACATCAGAGCATCCAGTTCATTCCTCATTCTGAAACTAGGGATCTAGATCCATTTTCCCGATGGGTTGAATTACAACTCTCTTTGGTCCCATGAGCTGGGTACAATAGGAGTTGTATATCCAATTCCTGCTAGGTCCAGTTAAATAGATCATATAGCAGATGCTAGGTTGAAAACAAAGAGGCTTTTGTCTTGAAGTCCAGGAGAGCTACAGCTGGTAGCAGTAGATATGTAACATTGGGTTTGATCGGGGCAGGCAACCTTGGCTGAGTTCCCAGTTTGGCCTTTTGGTGGTTTGCCAGCTCTTGTGCTGTGTACCCTTTCCCCTGTTCTCAAAAGCTGAAATGCCTCTCCTGAGCCTTAGGGATTGACACAAGAACCTGATGCCCCAGCCTGTTTGCCCTTAGTCAGGCCCTGCTTTCTGTGAGCTCCACCCACTGCTGGAATGTGGGCCTGAGGGCTTGCCCAGAGGGGAATTCAGCTGAAAGAGGTTCCCGCCACTGGGCTGGATTGAGCCCTTGTCTGACCTGGGGAAGGGCAACTTCTTGGGTGCTTCAGATTTGCCTGTGCAGGTGGTGGGCATGGCTGGAGAGTTGTTTTCTCTCCCTGCCCCTAAGGCGGCTGGGTGTACGGCTATGACCAGGCTTGTGTGTTGTTCATATGTGGCTTCCCCAGTGTGATAATCAACCCCACCCCAGGTGCTGTACCACATGTGCTGGGCACAGTTTGGAGCCGGAAGGGGAAATTTGACGTTGACTGGACTGAATGCAGAGAATATGGGAATCGCCAAGGCCAGGCTCTTTCTCCATCGTGTTGTCCTTGGCTTGCAGTGACTTTGCAGGCAGGAAGGACCTTGCCAGACATATGCCACCTGTATGCACAGCAGGGCTTCTGCAGCTGAGCCACGGTACCTCCTGAAGCACCGAGAGGCTGGGAGCATCTTGTACCCTCCTTACAGACCCGTCAGACATGTCTGATATTCCTGCCTCAGAAAAGCACCTTTGATCAGCCAGTGGTTTGTAAAAAAACCCCACAAAACCCTGTCATGCTGAGCTTCAGCCTTGAATTAAAAGTGCTTCGTGGCTGCAGGTTAATCATTGAACTGCCCCTCCTGCAGTATGAATGTGAGGGCTGCCTTCTAGGGAAGCTGACTCCTGGATCAGCAGAGCCTACAAGCCATGCTCGCACAGTACATGCCTCCATAACTTTGCCGTCATAGATTCTGTTTCTAGTCAACAGTGTTTTCCCCCCAGAAACTTTCACAAGCAGATGTTCAGGACTTCCCCCCTCAGTATCCTCTGAGCAAGTCCTATTACAGAGGCACATAGTCAAGGCCAAAGAAAACCTGAAAGAGAAGCTGAGTTTACTACTGAATGGAGTGGGAGAGGCGGCACTGGACCCTTGGTCTTTTCTCCTCACAGGACAGAACTGGGTAGGGCAGAAAAGTGCCTGGAGGGATGGAGAGCGAGGCGGGAAGTGAGCATCCAGCTTTCCCTGTAAAATCATGCGCTCTCCTGTGCTTTATACATGAATGGGGCAGCCATGGGTGCAATGTGTCTGGCTGTTCCATCATGCATAGCTTGGCCCACGCCTCCCCTCCCCTCTCTTTTTCTTGATGGAAATCCCATGCTGAACTTTTTTGGCTTGTGTAAGTGCAGGCACTTCAATTAGGATCCAAACGTCTGCTGCAGCAGCAAGGGGTAGGAAGGAAAAAGGGAGTGAAAAATAACTCTTGCTTTCTCCCAGAAGATAAGAACCTGATACCTTTTTTTGCTGGAGTTTTCTGTTGCAGGAATGTGTGTATGCTACTAAATCGCTCTTCTGTAGGCCTTTTGTAAAGATAAGGGTTCTTAATTGCCCACTCCAATCCAAGCTGACCCAAAATATTTTGCTTTGCAGCAAAGATGAAGTCTCCCTTTCTGCTAATTGCTGTGGCTGCCATGTCCTGCTTGTGGCCTTCTGGTTGGCTGCCCCGTGGGGAGAATGCTGGCATGATGAGCCTGATCAGATCCAGCAGGGCTCACCTTGTTTCCTTAGTCAAAAAGCCCAGAGCCCTGGTTATGCTACAACTGTGAGGGATTAGGGGCCGGTGTCATGAGCTTGGTGGAAGGGGTAAGTGGGAGATCTGGGGGTTCAGGCCTGCTCTCTATTACTGAGCTTACAGGACAGCACTGAGTGGCTCTTTCTTGGTCTAGCCCTCTTTACAGGCTTGTTGTGTGGAAAAATAGGATCGTGCTGATGTACTTTGCACCAGAGCATCCCGAAGGCAGGAGCCACTGCTGTGGCAAAATGCACTTGCCCCTGGAGGAAGAAGCTGTTTGGGTTGCTGCTGCCTGCTGAAATAATTGGTTTTGATGGTCAGTAGGAGCTTCTTTACTGACCATTCTCTGGCAAGACCTTCCTCAGCTGGCAAGGCACAATGACTGACGTGGAGGGAGACTGAAGTCCAAAACATTAGGACATTGGGCTGGTGAGAGCTGCATCTTCTCTGTATTCGGATAAATGGTACCCAAGTGCTCCTCTCACAGAAGCTTCACTTGCACTGTGGTGGTGAACCGGGATCTGAGTCGCTCCATCTCTGACCACATGTTGGGGCCCGTGGGGCAGAAGACAGGCAAAATATTCCCTGCCCGTTGAAAGTGTGTGTCGGAAATCTTTTACACTGTACCTGCACAGATGATTCTCAAACTCCTTTCCTATCTGCTTTACAGGACCCAGCCTGGACGTATGGTGATTCTCTGTGCCTGATTCTTCTGGTCTGACAGAAGTTCCTGGAGCTTGCATGCTGCTTCATGCAGTTACAGTAAGTTAAACTTCAAAACAATCTAAACCATCATCTTTCCATTTACAGACTTTTAAATTAATCTGGCAGAGTGCACTCCAGCCCTTGAAAACATGTGTTTTCATGCAGCCTCCCCCAACCTGGTGCCCTCCACACAGGTGTGCTGCAAGAAGGTGTTCCTTCTCTCCCCAGCTGGCATGGTGCAAGGTGTAATCCGGCAAATCGTTAAGCAGCCAGGCTGAGGATGTCTGTTTTCAGCCTTCACTCTTGGACAACAGACCACTGCCCTGGAGCCATGGTGCTTTTGGAAACTTGTTTCTTCCACCCCATTTCAAAGTGTTTTGCTCTGTAGCTACTGCTTATGGAGAATTTATTTATTTAAAACCTTTGTATACTGTCCACTACCAAATGGTCTCGGGACAGTCTTACAGAATCAGAGCTCTGTTGGATGTGTGGAAGCTGCATGGCTGCAGTCCTTAAGGTTCCACAAGATGCTTTTTGATCCAGTATATTTGTTATTAAAAACAAACACCCCTTTGCATTTTCCAAGAGGCAGTTAAAAAGAACCAAATATTGTATTCTCAGTCAGTTCTTAAAACGTTTAGCCTTTGCCTGTTCCTTATCTCCATGCCTGGAACAGTGGGTAGGAAAGGACAGAACTCTGCCCAAAGGGGAAGACTGCCTCTAAAATAGCCCAGTGAAGAGTCCGCCTGCTCAGTGTGCATGGAATGTGGGCTGACCGTGGTGGGGAAGGCAGTTCAGCTTCCCTATGGGCTGGCTCTGATTCTGCACAGGAGTGTTCTGCAATGCAGCACTCTACTGCGGGCCTCCCTCTGTGTGTGCACATGTGCATGCATGCGCCCCATAGTAACCTGGACTTACTACATCAAGTTCTATTAATTTACAAATGTGTCTACTAAATTGGCCCTCTCAAACCTGATGTTGGTTTGGATGACAACACCTAGATTTCTTAGGAAGGCATTGTGAACCTGCTGTGTTAATGGGTGTGTGGTGTTTTAATGTTGTGTTCACTGTCAGCCAGCATTTCACCGTCTGGTGCCCTCCAGATGTTTTCGACCAAAACTTCCATCACCCCCATGTTTTTGTCATTTAGTTCTTAAATTAAAATGTCCTTGTGCTAATTATGGAAATAATTCTGAAGGGTTTAAAAAAACAATGTTAGGAGATCTGACTATTTTAAAGAGTGAGTTTAGAACTTGGAATACTGTTTTTGGGAAACCTCTTTTGCAACCTAGCAACACATCGACATGTTCTTGCTGCAGATGTCACTTGGTCTGGAAAAGAGAAGATTTGCTTCTCTGATGCCCAAACGGAAAGCGGAAGGGAGAGGGGCATGCTCAGCCATGTTTTTGGATGATAGGAAATAAATCCTTTTGCTGGAACTAATTTCAAATGAAAGAGATTCCTTTAACAAGTTCAGCAGTGAATTTGAAGCATCTGCTTTCTAAAACTGCATTTTGTAAGAAAAATAACAGAACATGTGATTCAACTTAACACAATGCATGTTGCAATCAGAAGTCCAATTCTGGCATAAGAGTAAATCTATCAATGTCAATGAACCTCCTCTGAATGCAAGTTATTCCTGAAAGCTCCCCCCAATTATTTACTGTCTTCTTTCTCATTGGAAAGCTAATCACCTAAAGCAGCCTCTCCCCATGTTCAGTGCATCTGGAAGGCACCATGTTGAGGAAGTCCAGTTAAAGCAAAAGAAGGGGCTTAATGCAGGAAAATCTTATAGCGATCCTAGGAAGGCTTGTGCAGTTCTGGGTTTCTTTTGATTTCATTGCTGTTGATGGCAAGGAACATCAGCAGGCCTTCTTCTAAGCTGCTATGCTGATTATAACCTCCCAGGCCAAAACCAAGGTGCCGGTTGAATTTTAAAGCTCTTTATACCAATCTTATTGTCTCTGTCCATTGGTGATACCAGTACATGGCTCAAAGGATTGGTGGAAAAGGCTTTACTAAGAGACTTCTTCTGGCTGCTTGGCTACTTTCCATCCTTGAGGGCTCTGTGAAATCCCGAGAAGAGAATGGAAGGAAAAAGAGCTGATGTGGTGAAATAGTTAAGGATGGGGTAGGTAACAGCAGCCCACCAGATGTTCGGGGCTGCAACTCCTGCCATCCCTGATCTCATTGGCTTGTATGTGCTGGGGCTTGTACACGTTCTGCTCAGATACATCTGGAGGGTGCCTTAATCGGATGGGCTGCATCACTTCCCAGGCCGCAAAGGAGAACATCAGGAGAGGTGCAGAGTGGGAATCATTTGCACCCTTGAGATCTCATGCTCCTCAGTCTTATTTTAGCATACTTGCTTCTCACCTTGCCTCCAAGGTACACTGGATGGCGCTATGTTATCTTGGCCCTAGGATACAGGTGAGATTGAGTGTGGCTCTCCTACGGTCCCTTGGTGAGCATCCTGGCTCAAAAATTGAAACTCAGAGCTCCCGGGTCCACGTTTGATGCCAGTAACTTTCAGTCTCCCTTCCTGGAGGGGACTTCCATTAACCACTGGTTTTGCACATTACAGAGCATTTAGGTACAAGCACAGGTGGAGAACTGAGAGAATCATAGAATAGCAGAGCTGGAAGATGCCAAGAAGGCCATCAGACCCAATCCTCTCCTGTTGCAGTTGACACCATCCCACTCAGATGGCTGTCCAGTTCCTTTTTGCATGTTTCCAGTGTGGGAGAGCCCACCACCTCTCCAGGCAGCTGGTTCCACTGTCGTATTGCTCTGACAGTGAGGAAGCTTTTCCTGATATCTAGCCCGAATCTGGGTTGTCACAACTTGAACTGATTATTCTGTGTCCTACACTCTGGTATCAGCGAGAAGAGATCTTGACCTTCCTCTTTGTGACAGCCTTTGAGGTACTTCTAGAGGGATACCATGTCTCCCCTCACTCTTCTCTTCTCAAGACTGAACATGACCAGTTCTCTCAGTCTCTTCTCATTGGGCAGTGTTTCTAAACTTTAGAGACTCTGCAGAAAGATGGAAGTGCAGACAGACGTGAACTAGAAGTGTTTGTCAGGGACTTCTCCTGATGCTCAGAATTTATGCTCTGCATGCACTTTATCACAGCATCACATCTCGGTCAGTGTGTTGTTATGTGCATATTGTACGAGAGATTTCCTGGTACATGATGCCTGTTGGAAAATTGCACTGTTGGAAAGAAATGTCATGTATTTTCTGCTTGCAAGCTTGGTATCTTAAACAGGCCTCCCTAATTGTTTCCTGGGCCTATTATGTTTCCAGTTAGCAACTGAAAGGAGGCAGGGAGCTTCCTTTCTCTTGGTATTATGGCTGCATTACAAATGCCAGTGCTTCTGAATGGATGTGCTCAGCAGACGGCCCTCTTCCTGGAAAACCAAGCCGACAGAAGCCCATGACAGCAGCCTTGCAGCAGGCTGGACCCTGCTCCCTTTGCTGGTGAGATTCTGCAAGAGCTCTCACATTATGGATGTTTGACAGCTTAAAAGCTCAGTTTGCTCTGTTTGGGAGCACAGCTGGCAAGGGAGTGCTGGATCCCCGAAATGCAAAATCCAAACGGTGCCTCTGCTCTCTCTATTCAGCTGGGATGTTTGGAGGTCCAGGTCGCATCTGTCTTGGCCAGCATGGCCAATGGTTAGGAAAACCATCCATCGGCCAAAACCTTTGAAGCATGTCAGGTCAGGGAAATGTGGACATAATCCACCAGGAATTCCCTGAGCAGAAGTTCCATGGGGTGAATGGGAGCTGTGAAAAAAGGGCTCTTGTGCAGCCGCCATTGATCTCGGTGCAGTTTGAATTGTGCCCCATGTTGGATGTCCCTGCCACTGCCTCTTGGCTGGGCCAGCTCCCTGTCTGTGCTAGGATGCCAGGGCACAGGCAGACTGTCTAATGGCGGATGCATGGTCAAATGTGGCTCTGACGTGGTTTTCAGCTATCGCCGTCCTCAGTTCTCCACCGTGGTCTCCGTGCATCACACTTTATGCGTGCTGCACCTGTGCAGTGCCTGTTGCCGGAAAGATTCACTAGCTGTAACGGGTTTTGGCAGGAACTCTGCACCCACCCCGCAGTATAGATGGTCAGAGTGCCCACCCTTTCCCCATCTGCTTGTGATGCGGTGCCTCGGGCCTTTTTCTCTTCGCTATATTGCTTCGTCTTCTCAATCGTCCTCTTCCAAATCTTTACAACTTTCTCTTACACTCTACTTTATAGCCCTAGCCCGTATTCACCCTTCCTAAACCCCTACCTTTATTTCTTGTTCTATCCCCCCATTCCCCTTACCTCCCAATTTTTTTTTTAAACCCTTCTATCATCCTTCTCTTCCTAACTATCTCCATTCGCTGTCTTCTCTCTTCTTTCTCTCGATGGCACGGCCTTCCATAAGACCTCAAAATGCGGAGCCAAGATGTCTCCCACTGATCCTCACGATCTGTGCCTTCTCTGGCTTGGAGGAGGGCACAGGACTGGTAAGTGCCGCCACTGCCAGTCATTCGCCAGGCAGGCTCACAAGAACCTCCAGAATCGGCTGTGCAAAATGTTATGGGACCAAGCACTGGTCACAATGAAGCAGGTCTCGGCTGAGGCCAGCTCTTCCACAGCTTCAGGTCCATCAAAAGACGTCCCTCCTCACTCATCTGAAGGGGATCTCACCGGCAAGGGTGGAAAGTGCTCCTCACATTCTCCTCCTCATAAACAGAAGGAGAAAAGGAAGCATGTCAGGTCCGAGCAATCGTCAAATCCGAAGCACCCTAAGAAGGACAAACCCAACAAACCCAAGTGCAGGCACAAACAGCATGACAAAGTGCCCTGCTCTGACCCAACTGCTGCTTCAGTCGTGGTCCTGATCTCAGTTCTGATCTTGGTTCCAACTGAACCATCAATCCGCCATGCAGGTGACTCCACCAGTGGCACCAACAACGTGGAAACCGACTCCCTCAACAGACACATGTCGACGACGCGTGAGTGGGAGCTAGATCAACAAGTTTGCCAACATTTGTTTCAACTCTGGGGAACACCAGACGTAGACTTGTTTGTGACTCACGACAACTCCATCTGCAGGACATACTGCTCCCAAGCAGGCATCGGCCCAGATTCGATCGGGGATGCGGTCGTGATTTCATGGGAGAGCAAGTTCTTCTAAGTGTTCCCACCGATACCGCTAATAACAAGAACCATAGTTAAAATCAGGCAAGACGGCACTCATGGAATTCTCATCACCCCTTGGTGGCCCCTTCAGTCATGGTTCCCCACTCTTCTCCAGCTATCATACAACAATTTTCTTCACCTACCTCAAGTTCCTCATCTTCTCACTCAGGAACATGGTGCAGTACAACATCTGGACCTTCATTCTCTAAACCTCACTGCCTGGCTCATTCATTGACTCTTTCTCCTGCTTCGATACCGACAATCTTCTTGGACTCGATATGTACACCTTCTTCGGGATTGACACCTGCTTCTTCTACAGCTGTGTCTACCACATCAGAACTTTCCAGAACAATATTGCCTTCTGTATCCAGCATCAGTACTGACGTCTTCCTCGGACCTGACCAACTTTCATCCTGTTATACAGCTTATTCTTCAATCTGCACTACGACCAACCACACAGCACTCCTATAATGCCAAATGGAAGTGCTTTACCTACTTTGCTGCTGCTAACCAATTTCTACCTCAGTCTAGAACATCCTACAATTTCTACTCTTGTTATACCATGGGGGTCTTAAACCTTCCCCCATTAAGGTGTATAATGCATCTGTCTCTCATCATCAAGGATGCATTGGAGGTACGTCGGTATTCTCCCATTACCCGGTGTGTCGATTCCTACGAGAACTGCAAAACCTTCAACCACCGACCCAGTTGGTAATTCCAACATGGAGCCTCTCTGTTGTCCTACAGGCTCTCATTAAGCCTCCATGTGAACCACTAGCTACAATGGATCTCCGCCTTCTCACTTGGAAAATAGCATTTTTAATAGCTATTACATCGTCAAGAAGAGTTAATGAACTGTGTGCCCTTCGTGTCGACCCTCCGTACTTAAACTTCCACAAAGAGAAAGTAGTCCTGCGCACTGATCCAACCTTCCTGCCCAAGGTTGTGACTCCTTTTCACCTTAATCAGGACATAGTTCTACCTACCTATTTCCCTGCTCCTTTGACACCGATTGAGCACTCTCTACATACTCTACATGCGTAGAGATGTAGCCTGGATGTGGATGTTCATCAACGTTTAGCCTTCTATTGATCCTGAGCTGAGTCATTCAGGAAAACCAGATGGCTTTTTGTCACATACTCAGAACATGACAAAGGAGCTCTTATTTGTGCTCAAAAACTTTCAAAATGGATCGTCAAGACAATTGAACTGGCTTATCACCTTTCAAAATTGGACTTTCCTGTTACTCTGAAAGTACACTCTGCAAGAGCTGGCGCTGCTACTTCTGCCCTCCGTGGGGGGATCCCTTTGCAGGATATCTGCAAAGCAGCCAGATGGTCTACTCTGTGCACTTTCACGAAGCACTACCACTTAGACATCAAGGCCAGGCAGGACTGCTCCTTCAGCCACGCCGTCCTCTCCACTGTTCTCCAGTGACTACACCATTCTGCCTCTGGGTGTGGTAAGCTGACTAATCACCCATAAGGTGTGATGCACGCAGACCACGATGAAGAAAGGCAGGTTGCTTTCCTGTAACTGTCGTTCTTCGAGTGGCCATCTGTGCATTGATACAACCCACCCACCGGCCCCACTCAGTGTCAGTGACTGGGGACACTATACCTCTAGTTATACTGTGTATGTATGTATGTATGTATGTATGTATGTATGTATGTATGTGCTTCTTTTTCTTTTCTCCCTTATGCGCTGGATTCGATACTGGCCAGCTCCAGCTGGAGCGAATGAATGGTCCTTGGCTGAGTGGGGAAAGGGTGGGCACTCCCACCGTTTATACTGGGGGGGTGGGCACGGAGTTCCCTCCAAAAACCGTTACAGCTAGTAAATCTTCCCAGCAACAGGCACTGTGCAGGCGCAGCATCCATGATGTGTGACTGCATGGGTGACCACTCGAAGAACGACAATTACAGGTAAGCAGCCTGCCCAACAAAGGAACTTGTTGCTTGGTTTTCTACCCCTGAGCCCCCTCGGAATAAGGCCCAGGGCCCTTCCCAGTTCAGGTACAGTTTGTAATCTGCCACACTTCCTTACCTTTCTCTCCCCAAACAGACCCCTGGAAGCCGTGACTCCAGCTGTGTTGCAGGACCTCCATTTAGACCAGAGGTTGGAACCTGTGTCCTTCAGAGTTTTGCACTACAGCTAGTGCCAGTCCCTGACAGATTTTGGTTCAAGCCCATTCATAGGATCCTAGAAGCTTTAGGGCTTCAAGATAATACCCAGTGTCTGGAATTGAGCTTGGAAACAGGCCAACACAACAGCGGTGTTGTAGGACCCAGGGGTCTGAACCTGGCGAAAACTTCTGCTGTAGCATTTTGAATTGAGGGGGTCCCCTTGTCAGGTGTGTTTATGGGAGAGATAGCTAAGGCACTGCATTATACAGAGCAATGCATCCGGAATAATACTAGTTCAATGGCAGCAGTGAAGTCTGTCTGACTGCTGTTCTTGTTTCAGCTTTTGCACTCGCAGCTTTGTCAGCCCTGGGGCTCTCTGTTCCTCTTGCAAAATGCTTTTAGGGCATGGGTGAGCAACTTTGGACAGTCCCCCGCCCCACAGCAGTTCCTGCTGCCACACCGCCCCCCCGCAGTGACACCCCCCTGCAGAATGTTTCCGTAAACCATTATGGAGACTCAGAAGGACCACATGTAGCTGAAAAACAAGCTAAATTTGGCACTTTAGAGAGAGTCAGCTTCATGGCCTGCTGCTGAATTTCAGTGGCAAAGGGCCAGTATTTTTCAAGCTGCATTTCTGATGTCAGCTGTGTGGGGCAGCGCTCTTGAGCCCCTTGGTTGTGTGCTTCCATTCATCCCTTAAGGAGAAAGGTTCTTAGGGTCAGTTTTTAGTAACTGGAATGAACCTCCCTCTGCAGTCTGCTGCTTGAGTTCAATTCTCAATTGAAGAATGAAATTTTGACTTGTGGGGGGAATATGATCACTCCATTAGTTTAGAGGCAAGTTTTTACATTGTGAAGCAATATTGCTACATCCTGCCCTGTTCAGCTTGGTGACCGCCAGATGTTATGGACTCCAGACCCGGGCAGGGTGAACAGTGGTCAGGAATGCTGGGGACTGTAGTCCAAACCATCTGGAGAGAATAAGGCTGTGATCTATTTATGCATTAGTTTTATATTCCACTTTTTTCTTACAACAAACTCAAAGCAGCTTGCATCATTCTCCCCTGCTCTTAGTCTTATCCCCACAACAACAACCCTGTGAGGTAGGTTGGGCTGGATGTCTGTCTTTTGGCTGGCCCAAAGTCACCCAGGTGAGTCCATGTCTGAGCAGGGACTAGAACCCAGATCTCCTGAGTCCCAGTCCTGAACTCTTAACCATTTCTGGAGCATTTATTCCATCTGCCAAGCAGAACTGCAGTAATTTTCAGACCTGAATCCACAGTGGTCCTTGCCCTGATGAAATGAGCTATGCCTGGTGAGAATTCTTTTAGTAGATTTATACCCCAAATGTAGCTTACCTGAACTCGGGGTCCTCCAGTAGCCTTGAAGTGCAAGTCCCATCATTCCCAGACAGGATGGCCAATGGTTTTGCTTTGACCTCCTCTCAGCTTCATTGGACACACGCCTAGATGTCCGAACTCTCCTTTATTGTTGTGCTTGGGCTGATGTGCTTTTGTGTTTGCTTGAATATGGCCAGGGACGCAAATGAAAGAGGGACACAATGGGGTCATCTGACTCGTTGCTTCCGCATGCCTTTCTAGGCTTGATGAGTCAGATTGGCCCAGCCATTGTGCATTCTCCATTCAACTGTGTGTGCCCATAGTCGTGGCCAAACAGCGAGCATTGAGTTACAGGTTCCGGACAAGGGGAAAGAGGCTTATGACGAGGGTAAGCTCTGTCTGTATTATCAGAGCCAGCTGCTAATCCTTTTTACGCACTCATTGCCGGGCCAGCCGTATTCCTGTTCTGCTTGGAATACGACACAGACGAGGCAAGAATGGTGAGTGCGACTGGCTTTTGGTGCCTGGTGGGGCTTCTTAAGGACAGCGTTGCTGTTCGGGGATGCGGGACAGAAATGGAGGGGGCAAGAGGGGCTGTGACACCCCGATTCAGCCACCAGGAAGCCACGGCTGTACTTTGCTGGTGGAGAAGATGACGGCCTGCATCACTGTTCCATCCGCCTCTCACAGTTCTGGTGCTGCCACGGTATTGTGGAAGGAGGGTTGGAGGTTGAATGCCCACATCTCTCCCCAGAACAACTTTGAATTATGAGTAAAAATACTGTTTTTTAAGTTGCCTTCCTACTCCCTCAAATGGATTTGTGTAGACGCACCTCCCTGCTTCTGCACGTTTAGCATTCCATTTCTTTGGAGGTGTTCCATGTTGGACGGGGTGAGCAGGTGCTTCAGGCAGCCCATGTTTGCTGCCATGCTTGATAGCAGCGGACGTGGGGGTGGCTCGCTGTGGTCTGGAGGGCACAAACCTGGGAGGACAGCAGTGGCATGTGGGCTGGCCCAGCCGAGAACACCGGAGGCTCGCTCTCACGCAAGCGCAGACAGAAAAAGGGCAAAGCTGTCTGGGATAAGCAGAGCCATAGGCCTCTTTTCTGCCTGAACTTCCATAGGACCGTGCCTTTAGTAAATTAATTGGATGAGTTTTAAATATGACTCAGTTATGTCTTTCTGCTTTCACATAGGCATAAAACTGATTATACTTAAGGAAAAAAAGAAAAATCGTGCCATCTTAGAAGAGGCATTCTTTCCTCTGTTTGTCCATGTTTGAGAGAGAGAGAGAGATGGTTTGAATAGAATTAAAACAGAAGTAAAGTGGGAAGGGACCTGTTAGGCTACTGAGTCCTTGCCCCTGCCCCACTTCCACACCTGGTCACCCATCTGGGTGCAGGCCTGTGCCATTCCAGCTTAGCCAAGGGGACCCGGCATGCTCGCTCCATCTATAGCTCTTCAGGCAGGCCACATATTCCATGTTTGGAACATGCGTGTCAGATCATTTGGAAAACACACCATGGTTTGTCTGCCCATGCGAGCATGGCAAAGGTGGTTAACAAGTCACCCAGGAGCTGTGGCCTGTTTTGGGGTTGCAGGCGGCTTATTAACCACCCCAACAATCCAGCTGCACCAGGTTTACAGGTAAGGAGAATCCATGGCCATGCTGCCCTGCTGTGGCTTGAATTGTCGAAATGGTGGTTGGTGCTGCAAAGAGAAACCCTGCAGGGAAATTCACATGTGGTGGCTTTTTATTATGTGCAAACTGGTGGAATGAGAAAGGGCAAAGAGGGTGGAAATTCTTATTCTAGGATGGCATATCTGCTTTAATAAGTACTTGTGCTCAGTGTTTTGGAGCTGTATATTAACCTAATTGATGAATTATAACTGGGGGAAATACATAATCAGTTGTGCTGGCTAAAATCTGTACAGCATTAATACCCATTAGAGTGAGTCCAGAAGTAGGCCATTGGGTTGAGAATCTTTCTTTTATACACCTGTCTTTTCTAAATATAAACACCCAGTGCAGAGCAGTGCCTGCTGCAGCTGTTGTCCAGCTCATGTCCTTGTGGCCTGCATTTGGAGTGGCCATGTGCAAATCTTTTTCCTTCAGCTGGGCAGGAAATCCCAGTGCTGTGTTGGAGTCCTTTGTACCTTGTAAGAGCAGACACTCTTTCAGGCAGTCAGAAGGCTGGCTTTTCATTTAAATGCATTTAACTTGTGTCTCTACTTTCTTAAAAGTTCTGAAAGGCATGTCTGCATTTATAATAGGCTGTGTTTATGTTCTTCCATGTCTGCATCAAGATAATGGCTTGGCCTGTTTTGGGTGCCTTGTGCCATGCTTATTTTGAGGGGCTTCAGTGCTGTTGCTCTCCAGCATCCTGTCTTTGGCATCATCTGGTGCCCTGGGATTGTGAGAGCATTGCACCTTTTGTCGAGGATGCAAGGCTTGCAAGTAAGTCTGCAAAAGTTATTAGTCCATACTATTTCTGACCTCTTTGCCACATTTAGTCATTTGTGGCACACTGATGACTGTCGTGTTTGATAAAAGTTTGCACCTCACAATTATTTGAAGGTGAGTGTCACTCAGCACAGGGGATCAAGCAGGTTGCTATGTGCAAGCTTGATGTAGTCTCCTAATTTCTTTTAAAACAGCATAGAGTGATGTACTATGGCTGGGTTCACTGGTGCCCTTCATTATCTCTGCTGCTTTCCAGGTATTGTGCCCTGCACAATGTTCTGTTTTCCTGGTACCTTTGCGCTTCACAACTGATTTTCTTCCACGTTCTTGGAAACACAACTTGAGAGGTGTGCCTTGAGGAAGAAATGGGAAGCTGCTCCTGGGAGACCCAGATGGCTTCCATGTGCTCAGCAGCCCCTGTCAGTGATCTCTTCCCTCAAGGCTCAGTCAGCACTGGGAGGATGTGACAGAATTGTTCTTCTGTTTAGATCTGAGCTCGGATCCAGCACCTCGTCCTCCCAACACTCCTCCATGGTCTTTTCTCATCCCTCAGCTCCTCCCCACCACCAGCCGTGTTTGCTGCTTTGAATAGCTCAGTTACTGAATAGCTCAGTTACGGACACGGTTCTATATTCATTTCAGCAACTGATTTGCCACAGGAAGCCCTCCTTGCTTAACATCCTTGGATTGCTCCAAATGTAGATCTTGTCTGTTATAGCTATCAAATGCTCATTATTCTATGACCAAGTGCAAAACTTTAAGATAAGCAGAGCTGTTTATAGTGCTCGCTCCCTCCCTCCCTCCCTCCCTCCCTCCCTTTGTGTGTGTGTGTGTGTGTGTGTGTGTGTGTGTGTGGGGTTGTGTGTGTGTCAGGCAGAATAAAGAGCTGCTTCTTGGGCACCATCTTGGAGATCCCTCACATGAATTATGTCTGAGCCTCTTTTTTGATCTTGGCAGTGCGGATGCCTTAATACACACTATTTTGGTTTGTTTGTTTGTTTTTTCCCTGCTGTGGTATCTCCATACAGTGCTCAATGCAATTCATTTGACATCTGCCACTTGGCATGTCTGCTAAAACATGGGCTGGGAATGTGTCTTTGTTTCTCTTCACTGCAGATTGGTCCGTGAAATGAATTTAAACAAAATGCTTGGCTTAGATTAAAAACCAAAAAGCAAAAGGAAAAAAAAATGGTAAGACGTAGATCCTCAATTTTGAAAGTGTACATTTGTTTCTTAAATAATAACAGTTTGGAGCCATTTATAAACATTTGGCTCTACTGAATCCATTTCTTTGGGCTGCATCTCTCTGTGAAAGTTGCCTTATATTGTATCAGACCATTGGCTTGATTGGCAGTGGCTTTCTAAGTTTTCAGCCTGAAGTTCTTTCCTACCTGCTAAAGATTTTTCCTCTCTGCATGCAAAGCATCTGCTGCAGGTCTGAGCGGTAGCACCCCCCCCCGCCCCCCCCGCAAGGGTGGTCACAATCCTAGGAGATTAACTGCCAGATCCTTAGCTATCCTAGAGGGTGACTAAAAGAGGGTCCTTCCTAGGGGGCCGGGGTGCAAAGGGCCACTCTCCAATCAGGAGAACCTCTCAAGGGCCGCATTGCAGAGGTGGGCAAGGCAAAAGGCAAGGGAGCGAATAGATACACGTCTTAACTCTTTCTTCCAGGAGTGAAGCTTTAGGGGGAGGCGTTTCAACCTTTTGAAATGGAGAAAAGTTGAGAAACTGTGAAATGCATGGTGGTCTTGGGAAAGAGGAGGGAGTTGGCCATATAGGGAACTCTGCAGGGTAGATTGGGCTCCATGTGGCTGGATTTGGCCCCTGGCCCTCAGGTTCTGCAATCCTGCTGTTCAAAGTGAAGTGTTTCTCCTGGCTCAGTTGGAAACCAAAGGGGCAGAGTGTGAACTGCTGTAGCATAGTTGGAATAAAGTCATCTTAATGGTATGTGAAATGAACCAAATGCAGATTTGTTTGTGGGTAGCCTTCGAAAGATAATGTTAAACTTTGGATCTTCGGGTTGAGCATGTGCTATGATTCTGTATGAGCACCAGAAATGCAGAATGTGGCCTTTGGGCCCATATCAGTGCTCTGAGCATCCCAGGTGACACTGAAAAAAGGAAAAAAAAAAAGAGAGCAAAGTTGCTAGCTCTAAGGAGATCCGAGAGATATTTTATGCACAATGACTTATCAAAGCTGATAGATGGTTGAAGCCCCATCGGTGAGGGTGTTCAAGGATAGGCTGGACATGCACATGGTGGGCATGTCATGAGCAGAGCTCATGGGGCCAGGGGTCAGACTAGATGGCCCAGGAGCCCCCTTCTGACTCACTCTGTTTCTATATTTCTATACCTGGAAAAAGGGTTGAAACTAGACCTTGAGTGGATACAGGATGGATCCTCAGTGCCCTGCTGTGTAGTTTCACATCCCTCTCCCTGAGTAACAAAACCCAAATGAATAGTGTGTCATGATCTATGGAACCTGGGTTGGTTTGATGACAGAAGTATGGAATATTTTTCGCTTGGGTGGTCAAACAGCGCACAGAGCCCTTGCTTTACTTCTGCTGCAGCAGCTTTGCCCAACTGAGTGCCCTTTGGAAGTGTTGGACTACAACCCCCAGTATTCCCCAGCCTTCCTTACTGGCTGGGGAAGACCGCTGCAGAGCAATATGATTCTGTACCAGTTAAATTGTCATAGATTCCTTTGGTCTTCCTGCTACAACCTGCCATAATTCCTAGAGCTTTTTGGGGTGACCATTAAAAGAAGCTTAAATTTTTAATGGAAATATGGTACTGAGCTTGAAAGGGCAGCAATGACATTAGTTTCATACCTTCTTAAATTTGAAAAGGAAACATTTTGGACATTGCCATGCAAACTTTCCCAAAAATAGCCTTCATATTTTGGATGGAATGCTTTCGTATCCACAGCGCTTTCTTCCTTTCCATAAATCTCTCTGCATCCTGTTCCCACAAAAAAGGAGAAAAAAAAATGATGTTGCCAAGAGAAAGGAATCTGCCTTGTTAAATGTACCAGGTGCAAATTGTCTGTGCAGTATATCTGGCAGAGAGAAATGGGAGCATCGTATAACTAACAATTGTACAGCTCACTAATACTACTGCCATACATGGAGATGCTTTATCAGATTCTGAAAATGTTTTAAGGCACAGTTAATAATTGGGCTTGCATGAGCTAGGAAACTGCAAGGTAAGAGAGAACCAAGTATGGTTATGCTTTTCAAACTCTGCGTTTGACTGATCTTTAAGAGGTTTGTTGAACTAGTCTCTAAGAAGCCAATACAATGCCAAAAGGATGCTCAGTCTGGGTTTTCAAATACGAATGTCAAAGTAACTTTTTTATTTACTTTTTCATTGCAAGTATTGAAATACTAGCATCTTGGAATGAAAACAGTTAAGCAAAAGAGCTGTGCAGAAAGCTGAGGAAAGCCGGGGTGGGGCTGGGGGTCCACTATAGAATGCCCTTCTTTGGGCAGTAACTGCATTAAGACTACCCAAAACATCCAGAGGCAATACATAGTGAGGTGGCAGCGTCTAGTTGGGCTAAACTAGATAATGATGTGGGAAATGTGTGTCTCCCACCAGGCTGTTGCATAATTACACTGAACTGAGTCAAGCGGTGGAGGTATTTAGCCTTCTCCTCAGAGGCAGTTCGTCTAATCCGAATGATCCCTCAGCATATTTGTCCCTCTCTGAAACACGACCTCTGCCGCAGGAAGGGCTAGCCAGACAGGTGGAGCCAAGGTGTCCCCATGCCAGGGTTGAGATGGTGGTGTAGGGCAGAGGGGTTCAGATTTGTTAGGCACTGGGGAACATTTTGGGACAAGCTAGGCCTGTGCAAGAGGGATGGGCTCCCCTAGAATGGAACCAGATCTGCCTCAAGCATCACAGAGGTGGCAGAGCAGATTCTGAATTAAACCCTGGGGTGATATGGAAACTCAGTGAAACCTGATAACCAGCAAGGTCTAAATGTCAACATAGAAGTTGGGTCTTTTCCTGTCTTTATCACCATTTTCCCTGTGCTTTGTTCAGTTTAACTGGGATTGTTATTGGGGACATTTAAGAATGGGTTGCTTTACTTTTTAAGAATGGATCTGGAGGTGGGTGGCACCCTGTATTCTGTGTCTGTGGAAGGGCCCAGGTGTTCCGGTAGGACTGCAACCTGTCCGAAACCCCAGAGAGTGGCTGCCAGTTGGTGTAGACTGGGATGGATGAAACCAACTGTTCTGGTTTCTCTTGATTTCTCATTTTTTCTCTCATTCAGTTCGGCTTATCCTGAACTATTTTTTAAAAGATTGCACCAAAATTCATGAGCATTTTTGTGCATATTCTCCTCAATACACACATTTATATGAAATATTCCTAAATGTGCACATATTATACAAGCAGTTTTCCTAATAAAATGCATTATTTAATATTAGTTGCATGAATGTACACACTTTTTGATTGGTGTGTATAACCCTATACACACTACAAAATTCAGAGAAGTGTGTGTATTGGATCCAAATTATGAAATTGGAAAGTGGTATTAAAATGTGAACAGAACAAATTTCCCAGAATCCCTAGTGTAAATACTGATCCAGAATGGTTTGACACCATCTAAAGTGTGACAGAGCATTCTCGGTGGTAGGACCTGGCTTGGTTGCTCCTTGGAACACTTCCACTCTTTAGGTCTGTGTCACTTTTTCATTATATGAATGTCATTGTTGTATGTTGCTTGAGAGAATGCCTAGCAATATTTTTTTAAAAATAGTAAAGAAACAGGATGTGGAATCACCTCTCTAGACCTCCTGACTTGGCTTCCACTCTTGATTGATTTTGGTGCCAAGCTGAAACTTGTCTGTTTAATAGAGCTTTTAATGACAGATGCGCTTGGAAACCCTGCTGCAATCTCTTTGGATTTTAGTTACATTACTGAGCATGTGCACGTGCTCTCTGTGCATGCGTGTGTGTGTGCATGGGTGTGCTTTTCTGATTTTCATGTCATGTCAGCAGCCTTGAAAGTTGCATCCTGAAAAGAAACAAATCCAATTTAAAATGTGTTCCATAAGCATGGACACCTACCTGTCTTGATTTCTACAAAAGGCCCTGTGAGCGAAGCAGGTTCTAATTGATATGAGAGGGTTGATATTGTATAAGAGGGTCTAAACTGATATTATCAATTAAGTAATATCTAATAAGACCATGAGAAGAGCCCTGCTGGATGAGATTCAATTCTTGTCAAGGCTAGCTGTTCATTCATAGCTTAGCTAATGAGTTGCCTCCATGGGAGGCCCAGGATCCCTCAGGAGCCCCTTCCAGCTTGTGCCCCCCCCCCCAGTATACTGAGGAATATTGGGGTTGATTTTGGAGGTAGAGCATACAGCTGGTGTGACCAGTAAGCACTGATAGCCCGATTCTCCATAAATTTGTCTGTTCCACTTATAGCTATCCAGGTTGGAGTCCATCACAGCATTTTGTGGCAGAGAATTCTATCGCTTGCATATGTACAGTGCTTATATCTGCCCTGCGGCTTTTTGCATTGTTGGATGACCTGGTTCTAGCAGGACGGGTGGGGCAGACAGACCTCTCCAGGTCAACCCAGAGTAGGGCAGCCCATGTTGTGCTACCAAGTGAAGCAGATCATGTGTGTCGTGTGTGGAAAGTTGAAGTGAGCTCTGCCCTGGCTCCTGCTTCGATGTTTTAGGGCATACAGGGTGTTTGCAAATCCCAAGGGCCTCTGCCTTTTGCATCTAGCAACCCTGAAGGAGAGGTCCACCTGTTTTAACAGGTGTGCCTGTGAAGTTTCAAAGCTGTAGATGAGCCTTACGACATAAGTGTGCATCCTTTGCATGTATAGAACTCTCTTGTAAGGTCAGGATGCACATCTGTATAGTTCAACACTTGATTTCTTGAAAATGTTCAGGGGTAGTGTATTGCAGCATGAAGTTTCTGTGATTTGCTTGATGCAGACATATGCATTAGAAAATGGGCAAACAATGTTTTCCTGCATGACTGTGAGTGAACTTAAAGATCATTCATAGGCTTTTTTTGTTTGTTGGACAAAAGTTAATTTGACTTTCTTTGTCAAAGACAGTGGCTTATACTTGTATTGTGGGTGTTGCCATAGTACTTTAACAAGTCTCTCTTTTTTGTTCCAGTGTTCTGGGTCATGAAACTTAATCCACAGCAAGCTCCGTTGTATGTAAGTAAACATTTTCCCCTACATTTCTCATCCACTGGGGTGTTTCAAAAATATTTATTTATTTATTTATTTATTTATTTATTTATTTATTTATTTATTTAAACATTTCTATGCCGCCCCATTCGCCGAAGCCTCGGGGCAGCTCACAACATAAAATATAATTCATAAAACAAATTAACAATATAAAATAAGTCACCCTGGCCAGATAAAATAAGCAAATAATATTAACAATAACAAAATAACAATGACACTCTTTATTTTTAAAAGATGATTTGGTCAGTCATTAGAGAGCCAGTGCCATGTAGTGGCTGAAATGCTAGACTGGGACTGGGGAGATTTGGGTTCAGGTCCCACTTAGGCATGAATGTGTGCTGGGTGACTTTGGACCAGTCGTCGATTCTCTCAGCGTAACCTACTAAAGACACATTCGCGGGGTTTGAAGAACTTTAGTGGAGTTAGGCTTTTTGGCAGTCCCCTTGAGAATTTGCAAGTGCTTGTAACAAGGACGTGTGAACAGCTAACCGCTCTTGGGAAGGCCCACTGGATGCTTCTGGATCCCCGCAGGTACAAGTCACAAGTCTAGACAACAAGCAAGCCCAAATAGGAGCAGGAGCCTGGGGCTGTGGAATCCTGTTTCCCCATTCAGATGCTCGCTCATCAAATGGTGAAGGAAATGCTTCTTGTGGTGGCGAGAAACTTACCTTCATGTTGGCAGAGCACCACACCACCTTCCTTTGAAAGCTCTTAACAAAATAAATTACTCACCAGCTAAGGTACCTCTCATGCATGATTTACCTTGTGGCAGGAGCACAACTTGTGGTTTCCCACATGCATGCGAGCTGCTCAGACCTCCTTTTTATGCGGTCCTTAATATTGAAATGTGGTCACACTGAGCACATTTCTGTTTACACACGCATTTCTGGATGACATCCGAAAATCCACCAAGCGGTCTTGGAGCTTGCTTGGATTCACGACTTCTGTCAGGTACTCATAATCCCTCTGAAAAAGGCAGGCAGGGAGGCAAAGCAAGGCAGTGAACAGCAGGGAAGCGTTTTTAGTGTAACCAAGGAAATAGGAATTGCCTGGTCAGGATTACATCATGCACACAGATGCACAAAGATACATATGTACATCAGACAACCCTACTATGAACACTGGAGGAGCTGGTTCTAACAGAACAGAACGAAAGCAGTGGTTTCCATAGTGCCTTTCAAGAACCTTTACAGTTTTTCAGTAGCAAAACAAGGAAACCCATCCTGGTATACACCAGGCATATCCTGAAAGGTTGCTGGGCTGTCAGGACTTTTGATCTTCCCCTGTAGAAGTGTCTGGCTGTGCTTGCTGCTTCCTGTGGGGCAGTGCTGAGAGCTGGTGGGCCTGGCTGGGGCCTGGGAGAGAGTCTGGGCTCCAGAGTGGCTTGCAAACTCCTTCGTAGCAGACAGGAATACTGTGCCAGGTGCTCCAGATGTCCTTGGCAGGTCTGTGGAGACAAGCTGCTTCTGGAGGGAGGGTCCCTGGAGCTGCCCGTCCAGAGGCTTGTTCAGTCCTCTGATCTGATCTCCTGTTAGATTTTCTGTGGCAAGAAAAGAGGTGGAGGCAAATGCACTGCAGAATTAGGAGCAGAAGATGTTGCCATCTCGATTCTCTGTGGAACCATTGGGACATGGTGGTTAGGGTGCTGGGCCAGGGACCTGGGAGATCTGGGTTCTAGTCCCCGCTTGGCCATGAGGCTTGCTGGACCAGCCGCCGACACTCAGCCAAACCTGCCTCATAGGGCTATTGTTGTAAGAATAAAAGGGAACTGTGCAAGTCAGCTTGTGTTCCTTGGTAGAGGAAAAAAGGGTATACATACAAATCATCGTCATCAACAAAATCGCCATCACCTAATCTGCAAATGACGCAGTGCAATGGAGCAATGGAAGCCCCCTCTGGAAACATCCCTGGAGGGGGCCCTTGAAGGCCGAGTGCTAGGAATAAATGTTACGACACCACTTGGAGATGCAGTGGTTTTCGACAGCTTGGAATATAGTTTTTCGCTTCCGTCCACGGCCTTGTTTTTTTCTCTGTATTGCAGCCTTCTGCAGCTAAGTGCCCTCCAGTGCAGTTGCACTGCAACTCCCATAGTTCCTAGCCAGCTTGTGATGGCCAGCTAGGCATGATGGGAGTTGCAGACCTGCACCTCTGGAGGGCACTCAGTGTGTGGGGGGGGCTGCTGTGTGGCCTGGTTGGGAGCAGTGCACTGCCACCTGGTGGCCGCTGCAGGCTGTGCGCACCAGCTGTTAATGGTTTCTCTCCCCCACCCCCCTTTTGTTAACTTTGCCAACTTTAGAGGAACAAAAGGAGTCTATTTGTTTGAACTTTTGAAGAAGTGGCCCCTGTACTGAAATACGAGTGAGCAACATTTCATTTTCAGATTTGCACGAATTGCACCTTTTGCTTTCAAAATCAGTTACTGAGCCAGCCAGCAAAGGCGAGCACTGAGGTCCAGCAGACGCTTTTAAGAATTGCCCAGGAGTCAGCTGCAGAATGGCCTGCCCTTTCCTTATAGCCCACAACCCTTTCCTGGGGCAAATTTCCCTCTCCCCCACCGTGGAACCAAGGTTATCTGCACCCATCACAACTAGCATTTGAAATTGGATTCTACTTTTCTCGGATATCTGTGTTTCTGTTCATGCTGTTAGCTGCTTAGCCTCTGGAACACTATAAGCCAGTGGCCTCCAACCATTCCCAGGGGCTGGGCCTTTCCATACATAAAATGGCAGCCAGGGTGAGGCTAGCTGGTCACAGAACACTCATTTTCCAGTGGCCAAACCAATGAGACCAACATAACTTTGGAATATGGTAATTAATGATAAACTGGTAACAGAAATAAAAGTTAGAAAGGATTAATAAAAGCAAATAAATATAATGGAATTTGGGAAGATTTTGTAAAAGTAGTACTGATAGAAGGTAAAGGTTGTAAACCTAATTAAGATTATATGAATTTTTGGAGGGGATATGGTTAAAATTGAAGTATATTATATATTAGTAATTGTTATAATATATGAATTAAAGTGGAGGTATTATTGGTCTCCGGGGTAGTGGGGGCAATGTATTATTTACTTTTCGATTATTAGTTCTTTAATTTAAATTTTTTTAAAAAACCAACTTAACCTGCCCAAGAACCAAAACACAAAGCAGAAGGGGAGGTGGTGCTCTTCGAAACTTCACTGTCAGCAAGCCAGACTTCCAGCTGAAATATTGTTTCCGTTTTTAAAAAAAGCCTGAATAACTGAAATGCCAGGTGCCGGAAGAGCTCTTCATGGGCACTCCGTTAGCACCCACGGACCTCAGTTTGGAGAGCCCAGTTATGAGTCCTTAGGGATTCAAGCATGCCAGCAGCGATTCACTTCCCTCTTCCTTGTGCCAATTTCCCATTTTGCTTTTAAAAATTTTAAAATGTGAGTAGAATGTTTAATTTTAAAATGTGAGTAGAAAGGAGGACGTCCTACAACCAGTTGCCAGTTCCCTTCACTTCCGTTGAAAGATCCAAAAGTTAAGTTCACATCAGGCCTTTCCTCACCTCTTTGGCTGCAGTTGTGTGCTGACCCATGCTCTGACTTGGAAATGTTTGTGGATCTGATAGCCGTCTGCTGCTTGGGAAGCTGCAGCTCCTAATTCTCAGGCTGCCCAGCTGTGTATCCTTTGGAAAATGCTGTCCAGAATTAGGACCTGAGCAGTTTTGAATTTCCTGCCACCTGTTTTGATTTTGCTTTACCTGTAATTCAGAGAGCAAGACTGTTGGGGCAGGACCTTGGAATATTCTGGAATCCTGCCATTCCCCACTAGATTTTATTTAAACTGTGATTTACAAGCAAATGATGGCGTAATTTTTCATCTGTGTGGCCACTGAGAATTAGGATTTCTGGCATCATCGTTCTAATGGGTCAGTGCCCCATGGATAGAAGGCATTCTATCCATGGGGCACTTGTTCTCAGTAGGCATTTGTACTGATGGTAGAGAAAGGCGTTGGTGGTAACCTCACACACTGGCCTGCATTCACATGTAATGGCAAACAGTGGTTTAGCATCACCCTTGCCTTTCTTCCCCCTGGTGCAGCCACAAGGATACTTTTGTTTATGAACTGTTCATTATTTGTTATATCCAAACCCAGGCAAACTGTGGCTTGTTTTAGCTATATTTTATGCAAACAAGGTAGCGTCAAACAATTCTGACCTGTGTCTTTACACTCACAATGTTTTTCGATTTGGACAGAATAACTCTCTTTAGTCGTCTTATTAACTTGTTGCAGTTGGAGTGCATAATTGCCTGAAGTGTATACTTAAAAATAACAATTGCAAAATGGCCCTCAGTTCCAGCACCTGGAAACCTGGAACTATTATACATTTGTTAGCTATGTGGGTTTTTTAAAACAGTGCTGAGGCTAACATTATGAATCATAACAAGCTCAGAGAACATGGGCTGCAGAAGTCGGGAGATCCGGGTGTCTTGCCATGCTGTTTTCAGTGTTCTGGAAATACATGAAGCAGCTCAGTGGCATTTCTGTGGAAGTGACCTGACTCACCCCCCACTCCCCATCCTCACCCGAGCCCCTACTCCAGCACGGCAATTTTCCATTCCACTTATTTCTGGAATTTCTCCCTTGGAGGCATTTTATCCACAGACTGTTGCAACACAGCCTCCAAATGACATAAGTCTTTTTCTCTGTGTGCTTGACCCAGGCCACTGCTTTGACACGTTTTTTTCTGTCTGTCTTTCCCCTACACAACCTGCTATTCGGAACATGCTATGCTTTGGGCTCATCACAAGAAGGCAAGACACGCTGGAGAAGTCCATAGTATTAGGAACGTCTCAGGCAGAAGAAGAGGTGGAAAGCCAGCTGTTAGATGGGAAGATACCATAAAGAAAGCTGCAGCCCTGAGTTCACAAGAACTGAGTCAAGGACAGGATATTTGGAAGGCACTCATTTGTGCGGTTGTCATAAGCTGGAGAGGACTTAAAGACACACAACAGCAACACCATGCTATCCACACCTGCCCCTCTGCAGTAAACGTGTACTTCTGCACAGATAAGCAAAAACAGGCACTCTTCCTGCCATCCTTTCCACAGCACAGAGTGACTCTGTCTCTGCTTTGCCTGTAGAAAACTCCGTGTTCCATCGCTGGCATCACCCCTTCAAAAGCGCCCCAGAAAGGGGAGATGGGTCCAGCCTCCTACTCGAGGCTCCAGGCAGTCACTGCTAGTCAGAGCAGGCGGTTCTAGGCTTGGTGGACAGGTGACCGGGCAAGCGACAAGGTGGCTCCTTGTATTTTTATGCTCGCAACCCACCCTGCGAAGCAGGATAAGCTGAGAGGCAGTGACCACCCCAAGCTGAGAAAGTGAAGTTTGGGGTTGAGTCCAAACTTTGACGCAGATTTTTCCAACTCGGCTTTATTTACCTTTTAAATTTACACAATTCATCTAGTACTTCAGAGGGCAGAGCAGTGCAGATTAAAACAAACAAAAAACCAGTTATTAATTTAAAAACTGGCTGCTCAGTCAAGGAAGTCTCTTTGAAATAAAAATGTCTTTAGCAGACACCAGAAGAATACTGTATTGGTGCTGCCTGACCTCCAAAGGCAGGGGTTTTCAAAGAGCAGGAGCCACCACGGTGAAGACTCTGCTCCAAAGGGACTATGGCTTGGCCAGAGGTTAAACAACTAGGGGTGCCTCATCTGATGGCCTGAATGGCAGGGCAGGGCAGTAAGGGAGAAGGCGATCTCTTGTGTACCCTGGTCCAAAGCTGTTCAGGGCTTTATACACTAGCAACAAAACCTAAAACGTGACCTGGTAGTGGAAAGGCAGCGAGCGCAGTTCTCTCAGAAAAGCAGTTGCAGAATTCAGCACACTGTCTGCTTCACGGCTCATCAGTCATCGGGATTAGCTCATCAAACTGTGCTTAATTAAGCCATCATTGCTGAGCTTCTGCCCTCTCCCCGCAACCTTGGCCCTCTCCTTGCTTTATCCATCACAGCCTATAAGTAGAGATCAAATTCTCTTTTCTTCGCCTAGGCTTTTTCCATCTGATTTGCTCCACTTTCCCAGACACTTTCTTTGTGTTGTATCTTGGAGTTCATAAACTTGTAGATAGGGAATGCCTCCCTCCTTTAATGCCGTACTCCTCTAACAACGAGTATGAGGAAGAGCCAAAGGTGGGCAGGATAGTCAGTTGCTGTGCATAGCAGCGTGGGTCGTGTCTAGCACTGGGCAGGATGGAAGAAAAGTCCACAACACTAGTAAAATGCTGCATTTGCAGGGCAACGTTCGAAGCAATTCATCATTTCTATGGGCTATGTTGTTCTCACATCTCTAATTTACACACCCAGCGGGACACTTAGATTCCCCCGGTCTGCTTGCCAAGGAAATGGATAAAGGCGCAAAATCTGTTTTGCACGTACCCTCTTGGGAAGTCGCCCTTGACCGTCTGCGTTATGGTTTGGTGCTCAGTCCTGCTACATAGGAATTGACACAAGCTGCCACCAAGGGCTTCAGTGCATAGTATGACTAGCCATGCACCAACACCCAGAGTGAGCATGCTGTTACCAAGTGTTGACTGTTTTCAGTTTTGCCTTCGACTTGTAGTAGAAACTCTGTCTTTCTGTTGAAAGCAACAACACAAGCCAAGGTGTTGATGCCTGGATTTTCTTAAACAGTATTTTATTTTATTTTATTTTATTTTACTTTACTTCACTTCACTTTACTTCACTTTACTTCACTTTACTTCACTTTACTTTACTTTACTTTACTTTACTGTACTGTACTGTACTGTACTTTACTTATTATTTTTCTATTATCAGACTTGTAAATGGCACTAATAGTCCCCTGAAGGACTCCCTAAGCAGTTTACAACACAACAGATAAGCAATAAACTAAGTCAAACCAGTATGACAGTTGCATTGCAATATAACGGTAACAGTAGAAAAATAGCAATATAACAATAGCAATATTTCATCCATCCAATTGTAGGTTTAGAGTAGATGAGCATTTGCAGCATGTGTTTTGTACTACAGCAAGTAGTGCAGGGCAGTGTATACACTAGTACACAAATGCACTTGCCACGTCACCTGTGCAAGTAGGTTTCTTACTCTGATAAGACCACTGTATCAGAGAACAACTCTGCCCCGTTGGCTGCCAGGAGTACTCCACGGCTGGCTGCAAAGATTTGCATGGCTCTCCCCTCCACCAAATTAAAATCAGAGGAAATGCTTTGCACTCCGCTGAAAGTGGGGCAGAGGCAGAATTGTTTTGCCTTGGAGGGGCTCCTTCTGGTAACTCATCATGAGCCAATTGTCCTGGCTTGGGGCTGAATACCAAGGAAATGGGCATGGCATTGCTTCTTCATTCTGCAAGATCACTGCAGGGGACGTGTAATTGGGTCACCTAAGTATGCCAGATGCAGAGTTGCCAAAGACTTGTCCACCTGCAGCAAAAGCTAATGGAAAGGAAGCCACTTTGTGGGAGGGACTTGTTCAGAGAAGAGACAAGCTTTTGGATAAAGAAGGGTATTTTCTTCCTGCTGTTTTGATTTTCTTTTTGTATTTCTCTTGTAAAACCCTAGTAAACATTATTAATGGGTTAATATTGGTGTATGGGTATTTGTTTAATTAGCTCATTCTTCATGGGTCAGCAGTGAGTAGGGCCAGATCCAAAAGTCCCCACCCCCACCCCCACCCCCGTTCCTTTCCCCCCTGTGGCCTGCCAGGACAGAGAACCGGTGGTCTGAACTGATCACACACACAGGGTGCTTGAAATTAGACTGGTGAAGGCAGAGAAAGCTGGCCTAGATGTTACTGGACAGCCAGGTTGGTGCTCCTCCCGTATGGAACAGCCATTTTTCCCAGGAGCAGTAGGGCGAGCAGTGCTGCTCCTTCTCATTTGCTCTTGGAGTTGTGGGGCAGCAGTATGAGGAGTGGAAGTCAGTTGATTCTGAGACCTTGGCAGTGTCCTATGCCAAGTGGTGTGGCGAGAGTGCAGCAAGGAACAGCAAGGGCCAGTGCCAAGCCAAGTTCATTGGGCCGTCCAAAGTCTAGATGCAGAAAGTTCCAGGGAAGAGCAGTGGCAACTCCTTGGCTAGAGTGGGAGACAGGTGATTGGTGTCACCCCTGTCATCACGCATCCTCATGAGCATGGACTTTTAGGCAGCTGCACTCTGTGGGGTTCAGTAGGCTCTTGGCAACTGCCTCCAAGTCCAAGAGGATGGACCCTGTCCATCTTGAGGGACAGGTCCAATGGCTCCCTCCCCTGAGACTCCTGCTTTCCCCCGATCTCCATCAAGGACCAGGCTCTGAGGAGAAGCCCTCCTGTGAGGCCTTGAAATGGATCACGTGGCAGAGGAGAACCCATTGACCCTTCTGCACACATCCGTGTGCATCTCTGCGAAAGATTTGTGGCTTGAAAGAGAAGGTGACCTTTCTTGTGTGTCAAACGGAGGAAAATGGCATGTTTTTGTTGGCAGCGGGCATGAAGCCAAGTAAACATTAGTCAATCCAGGCTAGGTACAAAATTAAGTTATACTTTTGTTTGCTGGCCTGTGCCAGAGGCTGGCTTTGATCTTGGGAGACTTTTCTCCAAATGGAGTTTGGCAGTTTTTCCATTTGTTAGCTGCTTCAAATGGAGAGGGTTATAATAACCACCTTGTGTGGTAGTGATCTCAAACAGATGACATTATTTGGGTAATAATAAATGAGGAAAGGTAAACATGCCTGAATCAAAATAACTCTTTCTGGACTCTGAGCAGTGGTGCTGTTGGAAATGGCTTGCCTTCCTGGGTTACAGGAATTCAGCTGCGTTTGCTTTTGCTCTTGCTCTTGCTCTGGAGTTGTTTAACACCACAAATGTTGGACTGCAACTCATGAATTTATATTGCTAACAGTGTTTATTGGGTGGGTAGGTGAAATGAACTCCTTGACCTGGTCTCTTTTTTCTCCAGCATAAAATTGTTAAGAATAATTTTTCATTAGTATCCCTTGCTAGAAAAAGCAGGTATTCAGCATTCCTATGCCTCCTTTTCCAAGGATTTCAGGGTACTTTTCTGCATCTCACCCCAGCTTATCTTCACAACAGACCTGAGGGGTAGATGGCTAGGCTAAGAGCAAGTGCCACCCTGAGGTCACCTGGTAAGTTTTGTGGCTTGTAGAATTAAGGAACTGACCACTTCATTGCCCATGTCTGTCCACAGTGCCACACTGCCCTCCTGCTTCGACTTTCTCTGGGAACTTTTTGAAAGGGCCCTGACACATTACTCTGTGTTCAGCCAAGAATATTGTGTTGTGAGCCGCCCCAAGGCTTTGGCAAGGGGCGGCATAGAAATGTTTTAATAAATAAATATTCACCACACGCTCTGTAATCGCTGTGCCTGGAGGAATAAAGGAATGGAGTATCACTGATTCCCCCTGAAGCTTGTTCAGCAGCAATGGCTATGACTTGCTAACAAGCCTGGAAAGAACTAGGTTTGTCTGGGAGAGAGTAGAAGATGCAGGTTTCCTCTTCAGCTTCCACTGAAGGGTGAGGCTTGTTCTTCCTTGTGGTCTCTGTGCATCCCGCATATGGGTGCTGTGCCCGTGCTGTGCCAATGTTTGGGAAGATTCTCCTAGAAAGAAACTAGGCTTGTTAGAAGATGCAGGCTTCCCCTTCAGCTTATGGGTAAAGCATAGATCCTAGTTTGTCTATTATTATTAGCCACCTTTCTAATAAAAAAATCTGGCCAACATAACAACAGAATTAAGAGAATCAAACTTCTAAGTCAATTAGGATGGGGAAAAAGGGCTCCATAACATATCATGTTGCCAGAAAGATATTAAAACTTCAGGGGCCACCAGGCAACTGGATGGATTTCAGGAGCTGGTCAGAAGCTTGGGAACAGAGGGTAGTTTCAACCTGGCACGGACCAGGTGACAGCATATTGATGGCGTCAGGCAGATCTCACTGGGGAGAACCTTCCACAGATGGGGGCAGACGGTATTCTTTGGGTGGGGGTCACCTTTGAGGCAGGAAGCAGTTCCCTGTCTTTGCTTCTCTATTGAGCAGCCCCATTGCACGCCTCTTCAGTCGTGTCACTGCGTATCTGTTAACACTCATGCTCATGCTTACTCTTTGTGACACTGCATTTATATCCTGCCTGTTCTCCTCCTTAGAGGAAAAACAACTCACTTGCTCACAGCAACTGCCTGAGGTCCCCAGGCCGGCACCTCCACTCCACAGCACACTGGCTTTCGAACGTACTTTAAACATGCGGATTGGCTGCTTGAGTCAGGTTGCCCAAGCCAGTGACCTCCTGATGTTTGTGGACTTCAGCTTTTATCAGCTGGAGCCAGCTTGGTTCAAGGTGCCGAACGGCTGAACGATCCCTAATTGTTGAAGACTGGCTTACGGGAATGCTCGCTTGGCTGTACCGGGAGAGCTGAGGGGGAGCGGGGAAGAAGGGGAGGGAGCGCCTGCATTCGGTAAGGTCAGAGTCCTTGTGTTCTTCTCCCTGACCCTCGATCCTTTAGGGTGACTGCATAATCACCGTATCGCTTACTGATGAAGACCAAGTTGGAAGCGATGACGCTGTTTTTTACCTCGTGTTTACTGGGTCTGCCATTCAACACTGTGCCAGCACCAGGAAGCTCAGCTCGGGGATGTTGGAGACCATTGCTCCAGGTAAGCCTCTTCATCCGCCCCAGGACACTACTCTTCCGCACAGCATTTGGGGCTTCAGCTTCTCTCCTCCAGTAGGGGCTGGTGGCTGGTGGGTTGGACTGGGAACTTGGGAGACCTGCGTTCTGATCCCCACTCAGTCATGAAGCTTGCTGAGTGACTTTGGGCTAGGCTCCCACTCTCAGCCTAGCCTATCTAGGGGGATGGAAATGAGGGGGGGACCACGTAAGCCACTTGGGGTTTTTCACAAGAGGTAAGATGGCAGGATATAAATGTAATGTAATAATAATCCCCAGCGGGCAAGCCCAGTGGTTAGGAAATGCATGGGGTTAGTCTGGGAGATCTGGAAGGCACCAGGTTGTGGGGAACTGTTGTGCAGCATGAGTCCATGCCTCTTCTCTGAGCTCCGCAGTGAGCTGGAATTTGTGCCGTTTATTTATTATTCTACCCCACCCCAAAGTTTTTCCCTTTTTGCTCCCTGGTGAATTCCATCCATCCCTGAAGGTGCCACGCCTGGGGCTCGTGCACTTGGAACAGCCTCGTTTGCCTGAGAAATGGCCTTGTGCTAGTGTGCACTCTTATCAATATTCTACTTGAAAGCGATAAAGGGAGGTGCAGCCATGTGGCAAGACTATATGGGTAACTCTCCGAGAGGGTTGTGAGCGGCAGCTGACTGGAGAAGCACCTGGGGATGCAGGAAAAGTTGATAAGCAGGGCTAAGGAGTGTGGTATAATTGGAGGAGAAACCAGGAGGCAGGAGCAAATTTAAAGGCATGGGAGCATGTCGAAGGATGCAAGAGCATGCCAAGGGTGGGGAAGACCTTGCTGCTCCAGTTTGGGCTGAGTGGATGAGGGAGCCTTCTGGTACTCATTCTGTGGTGGTGGGGTCTGTCCAGGGACACCAAGGGTGCTAAACTGCTTAGCTGGCTTGTAGCTCACTGCTTCACCACGCAGAGGAGCCATACAGAATTCCAGAGGCTCCACTTCAGCCTTCCCCAATCTGTTGGCCTTCAGAGGCATTTGGACTGCAACTCCCAGAATTCCCGTCCAACAGGGCCATTGATTGGGAATTTCGGGTGTTGCAGTCCGAACGTGTCTGGAAGGCCCAAGGTTGGGAAGGCTGACTTCGACAATGCATATTGTATTCTCCCCTGTTCTCCACCCCTCATACTCAAACTCCTTTCGGGCAAGACTTGCTTAGGCTGTTGCTACTGTCTAGGGGTTGCAGTGAGGCTGCCCCATCTAGGTCTTTTTCTCTCTCTGCATTATAGAACTCATTATTCTGAAAGGCTCTCCTGGTCCTTGGAAAACAAACTAAAACTCACTTCCTCCTGGTCCATTGTGGTACAGGGGTTAGAGCACTGGGCACAGAGCAGAAAGATGTAGGATTGGATACTTGAGCATACATGAAACTCATGGGCGTAGCTTGACCACACATACTGTTGCTCGACTCAGTCTACCTCACAGGATTGGTGTGTTTGGGGGAAAGCCCCCACTATTGATTTGAGGGATGAATTGATTGGTTGAAATTTTTTCTAGGGCCTTTCAGGGCAGGACTGTCCAATCAAACCCCATATTAAAAAAGTGAAACAGAAGTAAAGTAGCAAGTATTTATAAAAGTGCAAACACTGGCAGGAAAACCTGGAGAGGTTGGGGTGTGCTGGCACAAGCTGGTTGGAGGATGAGTGGTATGAAAAGGAAATAAAGAGATGTTTAACACTGAAGGCATCCTGGCAGAATGGCTAGTTCTAGACGGCTCCTCAGTGATAGGTGAATTCTTCTGCCCATCAGCGTCATTTCTCAGGGCAAGAAGAGTTCTCCCTCTCCCTACCCTGGAGGTAATGCTGCCCGTGGAAAGTTTTACTGCTTAATTCTGCTGATGTGCATAAGTTCTTGCTTCGCTTCAGCCTGACCATTTCACAAAAGGAAGCATTCTCCACTCCAGAGCTGGAGCATGTGAAGTGCAAGATGAGAAGCTGCCTCGGGGTTTTGCATTCTGGCCTCCTGGCATGTACTTCGCGGCCTGTGGGTGCAGAAAGCCCCCACTGGGTAAATAAAAGCCAGTGGTTTAGCTATGAAGCATAAAGCTTACGTAGGCTCTCTCTCTCTCTCTTTATCTCCCTTGGCTCAACTGGTTCCTTTTTCCTCTAACCTCATGCCACACGTCTGTAATCATGTACTTAAATTGTATATTGAACCCGTTTCCTTGGAAATAATTGTGGTGACTCAGAGCCAGCGTTGTTTGACTGCCGCAGGATTAATAATGAGCGAGAGATGGGCTGTAACTAAGACCAAGCCCTTGTTTATCCATTGGAGAAATTGGAAGAAAAGTGCACGGTGATGGGCTGGGGAGAGAGGGAAAAGCTGAAGGGAATGGCTTTTGGCCAATGCCTGCCTTGAGCATTGTCGGCCGGTGTAACCCTACCCTGCTGCTCCTCCGTTTTGTATTCCAGACGTGCACTAGGACGGCTCTTGGCCTTCAGTTAGAGAGTTTACCCTGTTTGTGGAGAGCCGAGGTGGCAGCTGCAGTGACTGCACAAAGGCATTGGAAACCGCCTCATGCTTAGACCGTGGGCACTCGGTCCATCTGTGTTAGTTTTGTCTGTCCTGAGTGGCAGGAACACCTCCAGGTTTCGGGAAAGAGTTTTTTCCCAGCCCTACCTGGAGGTATAAGGACTGAATCAGGGGCTTTCTGCATGAGAAGCACCTGTTGCAGCCTACCTGGTTTCCATCTTAACTTAAGGTTTGAATTGAGTTGGAAGCCCTGATGAGAGAAGATGGTTCTTGACATGCAAAACCTGACATGCATACCAGTGTGACACTGAATGGTGTGCAGGTTCGTAGGTTGGGTTGTGCTGTGAAGAAGATGGGGGAGAGAAACCCTCCAGATGTTTTGGACTTCATCTGCCCTCAGTCCCTGAAAGTGTGGCCAAAGCGTAGGGATCCTGGGAGTTGCTGTCGAAAACATCTGGAAGGCGACAGGTTGGGGAGGGCTGGGGGAGGGTCCAGAAGCACAGGATGTGTGGTCCTCGTCTGATCTCTTAACTTTTCTTAAGACAACACCATCTGGCATGATAGTGGTGAGATGTTAAGACAAGCTTGTGATTAACCCAAGAACTGAGGAAGCAGCAAAGGGTCAGTGCTGCATTGCTAACTCATCCCCCAAAAAGAGAACTGCAAGATTCTTTTCTTCTTTTTCAGCACTGTAATTCAGTGTCCAGTTATATAAATATAAGAAAAGCAAATTGCATTTGTCTCTGCTTCTGCTTTGCCATTCACAATGCAGCCCTGTAATATTACTTGTGAGTTTTTAATGTGTTCGGTGGAAAATCATGTTTTTCCCCTCTTCCTTTTATGAAAAAGTCTTTGTGCTGTGGGAGCGCAACAGTAAACAAGTTGCATAAGAAATGGTCACTTGAAAGTAATAGTCATGCAGGGCATGGTTGAAAAGTACACTGTCTTACAAACACCCCCACAACTCCTTAAAAGAGTAGCATAAAGTTATTCTCTGGAGGTGGGGGCACATTAAGGTGAATGGGTGGGGGGTAGAGAGCCAGTGCCTCCTCCCCTCTTAAACTGGGTATCCAGTAGCTTGGTTTTGTCAGTCACTTTCTACTTCTTTGGGTAGACTGCTGGGAACCCAGAAGCAATTCTTCTGGGTCTGGATTTGCCACAGGAGATCTTCCAATTGCTGACCCCTCTGATGAAGTCAAGAAGGATTCTGATCTGTAGTTTGACTAGTTTGTATTTCCCCCCACTCCGTCTCTCAGCTTTTCTATTCATTTAAAGTATGTTTTATCCTGCTTCTTTGCTAAAACTGCTTCCACAGATGTTTACATTCAATGCCGCCTCTTCCTGCAAGCATACAGTCTAAAAAGACACAGCACGTGAGGCAAAGGAGAGGGGTGGGAAGAAGAAAATACTAAGTCAAGTATCAGCAGGGCTGTGGATGGCCCTGCTTCCTGCCTCACGTCCTGGGCATGGGGTGGGGTGTGGGGGACCCCACCAGAGCTGGCCCTGGTCTTTCTTGTTGCTTTCTTCTCTTTCCCTCCACTCTTTCCAAAAGGCCAGTTGATATCAGACTGTCTTGGGGAAATGGAGGCAGCATGCAGTCAAACTGGCACAGGCTGTGAGGAACCCCAACTCTGCTCCTCATTTGGGCTGAGTATGCACAAGGGGCCACCTCAGAGATCCCTCGTCCACCTCTGTGGACATGGATGTGTGCCCTCAGACATGTCAGGCTTCCCTCCGCCCTGCCAGCCTGGGGATGGAATTGCCCTTGGGCATCCAGGGGGACTCGTTTGGCTTGCGTTTCCCATGGAGACTTAAAAATAGCAGTTGCAGCCGCACTCCCATTGTTCATTCTGTGGAATCCATCCTCTCAAAATAGGACGTTTTGGACAGGCTGGCTTCCACTCCTGGCTGGAGAGGATATGAAGTCATGCGTTAGCTGGGCTTCCAGCGGTGCTTGTTTAGCTACAACAAAGTTTTGTCTCAAGTAGCTCTGTAATGAGGGAGACTGCCTGGATTGCTGGGGCCTTTTGGGGAGATGGCTGCGCATGATTCAGCCCAAAGATGTGCCAGATGGTGGTGGTGTTATGACGATTATTGCAGATTATTGCAGATTATTCCTTGTGACGATTATTTTGCAAGGAAAGGCTGGGAGCTTCCAGTGACTGGGGAGACCTGCAACCACAAACTCAGTCACAAAACGCAGGGCCATGTCACGCCTGGCGCAGATCCTCCATTCAGCAAAGCTTTGTTGGCCGGCCAGCCGGCCGGCCTCTGTTCTTGCTGCTCTCTCCAGATGGGGGCAAGGAGGGGACTCTCTGGCACGACCCAGTGCTTGAGATCCACCCCAGCATGTTCCTCCTGGGTGGGGCACCTCCCTCCTCCCCGTTGCATGGCGCCTCAGGTGTTCAGCCAGTCAGCATGGCGGAGTTGTCGTGCTTTCCAGGCAGAGATCACTTGCTGAGGCCATGGCCACGCCAGCAGTGAGCTGAGCAGCACCCGGGAGGGCCCTTCCCAGAGACAAAGGGGGCTGCCATGTCCCGCAAGGCGTGGCATGACTCAAGGGGTCCAATCATTTTTTTCATAAGTAGGAAGCAGCGGCTTCTTGTCATGAAGACTCACAACTGGGGGCTCCATGGGAAGAAGGGCAATGCATTTATTTTTCCCTCAGCATACCCAATCTGTTTCCTACCTCCACAGTTGCATTTTGTGTGAGGCTTTATTTGCACTTTTTGGGTGTGTGTGTGATTAGGCAACTTTTTTTAAAAAGTATGCATTAATTTCAGTTTTGTACTAAACAGCCTTAGTGAAAACTCTTAGCGAGGGATACTGTGTGCATGAATTCCTTTTCTCATACTGAATTTAACTTGTAGATAGTGTGCATGTAACTTTTAGGATAACCTTGTGGAATGCCTCCCTCTCCTCCTCCTACACCTGGATAATACCAAGCTGCCTTTGCAGGAGCTCAAGTTTTGCCGTGGAATGCTAAAAGCAAGTGATGCTGTGGCTGATGCTGGAAAAGGCAGGCATTTCAAAGCATGGAGCTTTTAGTGGGGGTGCTCTTGGAGCAACGGAGGGTTTTGTCACACTCATTATGAAATCGCTCTCATTCCTTTTGAACTAATTGCCAAAGTCAAAATCATCCTGGAGGGCAAGGCAGCCATTTTGTCTGAAATTTTTGTCAGCTGCAAGGGAAGGAGGACTTCAAAGTGCCTGGAAGGGAATGAACATGTTGCCCTTGAGGAGCACATCAAACTTCCTTGCTGTAGTCAGGTACTTGTTTGATCTGGTTTAAATCCAATTTGTCACCTTGTTTCCATCTCTGAGAGCTGCAGGCTCCTCATCATTCTGGACCTGTCCCACCCCTCATTTTACAGATGAAAAGAGGGTCGTCATTGTGCATTTATGTTCCCTTTCTTCTCATGCCTTTAGTCACCACCTGAGCCTGCCCTGTTCCTGTTCTGCTTCACATATTCCACATGTACAGGAGCTCTTCTCTTTCCACGCTGGCTGCTTTCATCTACAGAGCAGTAGCCTGTGTAGTGTATTTTGGATGTAGTTTATTTCCCTTTTGGTTGGAGGATTTGCTAGAAATGCATGCTCCCGCCACATGGGAACCATCAGCTGTACTATGCTGAGATGGCAGGCTCTTCATTTTCATGCCTGGTGCTCAAGACAGATGCGCAGGCATCTCTCTCCTGCCCAGAGACCAAAGGCTGGGGCGCGAGCCTTGAGAAAAGCCACTCTTACAATCCACATCAGCGCTTTTTCGAAGAATAATGATGCGATCTTCAGCAAATGTTTCAAAGACACCGTAAGGATGGGTACTGGAGAAGTGGGACAGCCCAGGTTGATGAGGACTCTTGGAGCATATAGTATATGTATGCTAGTATGCAGATGCTGCAGGACCAGTATATTTCATAGGCTAGTTCCAGATGCTGCAGGACCCAGTTCAGGTCACTCCCTTTCTTGTTGTCTGAGTTGTGTCTGCCTATGTCGTTTTTAGCAGCTGAATGAAAAACCAAAACGTTCAGTAGGTAATTGCACCTGTACACCAGGCAGGGTTTTGCCTGTTGAATTTTTGGTGATCATTTGTTCCCTTGGAATTGGATGCAGGGTTTGCTATCTGTGAGAATAAGGTCCTAATGCCCAATTTTACGGACCTCTCCCCACACACCAGCTTTCTCCATTCCATAGAGTATGACCCATCAGCTTCATGGGATGATACCATGTTCTACTATTATGAGAGTAGGAGAAAAATGCCTCCTTCTCTATGCATGCGTAATTTTGTACACCTCCTAAGAACAGAAGTTCATTGCATCTTGCTTTCCCCGTCTGTATTTTTTTAAAAGTCCTTGTGCATTTTCGGCATGTGTCTTCTTGTGTAAACGTCTTGGTATTGTGCGTTCGCACAGTATGCAGTTTTGCAAGCAATTTTCAGCACCATCATGCAGTTTTTTATGTTATTCTTAAAAACACAGGCATACTTGTATGCGCTTTCCTGAAGTAATACATATGTGTCATTTCTGAGTGGCAAGCTGCATTGCAAAATGGGAAAAATATGGCTAGCAGAACCTTCCTTTGCATGGTGGTTTGGAATGGTTTGGGTCACACTAAAATGAACTGAATGGATCCGCCCCCAATGGGATGGGCCTGCTTGCTTAGTTTCTGCTCACATCAGTTTGATTTTTTTGGGGGGAGGGGTGCCTGGTTCTGTTTGCCCGTTGGTGCCCCAGCTGCCCTGTACTGGTGGAGGGATGGGAGAGCAAAAGGCTGATGGCCATCACTTAACGGTGGTTGAAATTATACACAGGCAGTGCTTCAAGCAACTCCATCTGCTAACTTTTCTTGCTCATGAAGTCACAGTGATTTAAAACTTCCAAGTTCATTATGATGATTTAAGCCTGAAATCTCAGTTTCAGTTTCTCTTTGGTGGTGAGTGAAATTCCTTCTTGCACTGCAGCAAAAGCAATTTTCCCTTCTGCTTGTTTGGTGAGCAGTTGTGAACTTCAAGTTTGGTTTTAGGTGGTGGGGTGAGTCCTGCTCATTTATGTAATTAAAAATAAAGAAGAAGAAAAGGGTAAAGGTTGATTCACACAGTAAGAGACTGAGGTCATGGACAGAGCGGCTTTTCCAGGAATTAGCGAATGGTCTGTGCTTTTTTGGCACAAGATACTATGATGTCATTGCAGCAACAGGGCACAGGAAAGAGAAAGCGAGTGCAAAAGAGACCCTGCAGAGAATTTGAACTTCCTGCCTGGTTATTAAAGGGGCCAGATTCACTTAACAATGGCTAGGCTGAAATGGTGAAATGCCCACCTCTTCCTATGGGGAACTTTCTGTCCCATGCCCTGGCTCTGTGCAGCTCTTGTTTTGCTTGGGCTGCAAAGTACAGAAATGTACAAGATCAGGCTGTGAAAATTAACTTTAATTGGGTATGACATTCATGCATACGTGCAAACACACACATAAACGTGGACCTAGACTAACAAAACAAAGAAACAAAGAAGATTCAACTAAATGTTTTGCCTTCAGTCTTTTCAGCCACTCGAAAGGTAGAAACAAAAATATTTAGCTTTAACATGTTAATATTGTTCTGTTGTGGGTCACTCTAATAAATACTGGTCAGTGATTAATTACATCCTTTTGGGATACAGAACAGCAGCGCAGGCTTGCCTGAAGTGCCGTTGGATGTTTTAAAAATGGTGGATGTAGGTATGGATAGCAAGAGACTTGCTTGTTTCTGGGGAGAGTTCAAGGTGCCGGTTATGACCTATAAAGCCTCATATGGTTGGGGATCAGGCTCCTGAAGGACCTCCATCTCCCCTGTGTGCCTTCCTGGGTGCCCTTCTTTTGGGACAGCCACCTTCAGAGGAGCCTTTTGTGATGACCCAAGGAACAGCCTTCTGATGGCTGCTCTCAGCGATGACGTTCCCTCCCAAGGGAGGCAAGGAGAGCCAGTGTGGTGTAGTGGTTAAGAGCGTGGGACTGGGACTCAGACGATCTGGGTTCTAGTCCCCGCTCGGCCATGGAGCCAGCTGGGTGACTTTGGGCCGGTCACAGACTCTCAGCCCAACCTACCTCACAGGGTGGTTGTTGTGGGGATAAGATGGAGGAGGAGAATGATGTAAGCTGCTTTGAACCCTTTGTAGGAAAAAGGCAGGATATAAATGGATAAAAAAAAAAAAAAAAGGTTGCTCCTTCTCTGGGGTCTTCCTGCTAGCAGGCAAAGCCTGATCTATCCAAGCAGGACTTTAACCTGTAAGTGGGTCTAGTGCACTGGGCACTCATTTTGATAATATTTTCTCTAATTATGCTTTTATTGCATTTACTGTATTGTGTTAATCAAATTTAATTGGCTCTGGAAGCTGCCTCCAGTGCTGCCCTTTCGTAAAAAGGAAGGATACAAACCAAACCAAACCAAACCAAATCAAATCAAAAGACCCTCCCTTCTTTTCTAAAATAGGGGTCTGCACACTTTGGCCAGCCCCAGTAACCATCCAGAATTTGTTGTTGCCACTGTTGCTGTTGCATCCCCCCACCCTGCCTTCTGTGGTCGGAGGGGACAGACTCTTCTGTTCCCTGGCCTCATGTGGAACTTTGAGAAGGTTGTGGTAACCGAGGGGCTCTCAAAGCCCTGTGCAGCATGTGGGGGCGACGGTGGTGGGGCGACTTGGAAAGGACTCAGAGACATTTGGGAACCAGCTGACCCAGGTTGCTTCTGTTTTCTACTTGCTGATGAAGCTCACTGCCGTAGCAACAAGGAGCCTCTTGGACAGCATAGGAGAGCCCCTTGCATCACAACAGCGTCTGTTGCAGCCTAGTCTTGCTCTGAGCAAGATCTTTGCTATCATCAGCTCTCTGGTTTTTTTCCATTGGTGCTTCCAGGGTTTGAGCCTGCAACCCTCTTGCATGCCAAATGGTGCTCCACCGTGGTACTGGGTTCAGGGGGACATTTGGCTGGTGCACGACTGAAGGACTTGGTTGACCCCGGGAATGTTCAAAGCCCCCTTTCTGGGAGTCCAAACAAGGCACTCCATCTGTTTTCAGGCAGAAGGATCTTCTTGGGAAGGACTTCTCTCGTGAAGGGCTGCATCCTTCACGGCCGGGTGTGTCTGGGGTGCTGGCTCTGGCAGACATGCAGAAGGTCTCAGCTTCCAACTAGGGATTTCCAAGGAGGGCTGGAAAAAAATCCTGCCCAGAGGACTGCTGCCAGCCAAGGTCAGCAGCAGCAGCATTGCAGATGAACTAGCCAATGTTCTCACTTGGTACAAGGCAGATTCCTAGTTGATTTTGCTACTCTGTGGTCTAAAGGAGCTGGATCAAATTTGCATGCATGCTGAGCATGTTGACAGGGAGCCAGTGTGGTGCAGTAGGACTGGGTTCAGGACTGGGACTCAGGCGATCTGGGTTCGAATCCCCGCTCAGCCATGGAGCCAACTTGGTGACTTTGAGCCATTCACAGACTCTCAGCCCAGCCTACCTCACAGGGTGGTTCTTGTGGGCATAAGATTGAGAGAGCAGCAGGAAGAGAATAATGTAAGCCACTTTGTAAGAAAATTAGTGGGATATAAATCTAATAAATAAACAGTAAAAATGATTTTTTCCATTTTTTTCATTGATTTTTTCCAGTAAAGAATATGGGATAGCCGCTGTATCTCTTTTCCTTGCCCTGCGCCACCAAATACAAAATGTACATTGGGATGGAACTGATCTATATATTAGTTGTCCATGGAATGAATTGTGCAAAAGGGAAGCTGTGGCAGTGCAGTAATTAACCTGGGCATGATGCGGTCATAGCAGTACAATTAGGGTGCATGGAAGCCTGAACCCCGGACCTCAGCCACGTCTGCTTTTGCTCCACAGGACATTCCTGCTGTGAGACGGTGAAGGTCTCCCTCTGTGCCACGAAGGAAGGCCAGCCCATTCTGGTGGTGGCTGAGGACCGCTTGCAGTTTGTGCAGGATGAAGCCCACGACGCAGCGCAGTTCCTGGCCAGCTGTGTTGGCAACCAGCAAGCTCTGAACTTCACACGGTTCCTGGACCGCTCCCGGCCCCCTGCTGGGGACGTGGACTTTCTGGACGAGAAAGTGACTTTGGCGTTTCGGCACCTCAAATTGCCAGCCGAGTGGAATGTCTTGGGAGCAGAGCACACCCTGAATGGTGAGATGGGTAATCTTCTCTGTGTGGTGCCTTGGGGAATTTGAGTGCTTGGTTCACAACGCTGTGTCTTGGGCTGGCCAGACTGACTGCGCTGGATGGGATAGTTCTTGAGACAATCGAATCTCCCCAGGCCTTTGCTTTTTTCATTCATTAAGCTTATATCCTAACTTTCCAGGCAAGATGGAGTAGCTTACAGCTATAATCCCACACAGTCCAAGTTTGCTTTTCATTTCAGTACTTTTGGAGAATACAACTTAGACCTATGTCTTAACTTCCTGTCTTACATTGGAGCTTCCAGACAGAAGGTTCCTAGTGCTACTGCTGATCAAAAGGTGTTGTGCAGCTATTCAGGGTCCCCTTTAGGGAGTCCTCCTGCTAAGAAAGCAAAAGTCTGAAGAAGTGTCAGAAAATGCAGGAGGGTTAAGAAGGAAGATGGCATTGGCGAGATCCCCCAGTAAAATCGCATCAGTGAGGTTGAGAGATTCCCGGCTAAAAGACTAGACTCCTGCATTCTTGAAATATCCCAGAAAAAGTACTGTGTGAGCTAGGGACTTGCATACTAAGTAATGCATTACTGTAGGTACTGTGCTGTAGGTACTACTTTTCCAGAAAACTTCTCAAATATCAATTAAATCGGACTCCACTATGCATGTGTATACATCATTAATATCTAGCATTTCACTGTTATTTAGAATCACATCTACAGTATATCACAGAGGTGAGTACACCCCTCACATTTCATAAATATTTTATTACATCTTTTCATGTGACAACCCTGAAGAAATGACACTTTGCTACAATGTAAAGTAGTGAGTATACAGCTTGTATAACAGTGTAAATTTGCTGTCCCCTCAAAATAACTCAACACACAGCCATTAATGTCTAAACCGCTGGCAACAAAAGTAAGTACACCCCTAAGTGAAACTGTCCAAATTGGGCCCAAAGTGTCAATATTTTGTGTGGCCACCATTATTTTCCAGCACTGCCTTAACCCTCTTGGGCATGGAGTTCACCAGAGCTTCACAGGTTGCCACTGGAGTCCTCTTCCACTCCTCCATGACGACATCACGGAGCTGGTGGATGTTAGAAACCTTGCGCTCCTTCACCTTCCATTTCAGGATGCCCCACAAATGCTCGATAGGGTTTACGTCTGGAGACATGCTTGGCCAGTCCATCACCTTTACCCTCAGCTTCTTTAGCAAGGCAGTGGTCGTCTTGGAGGTGTGTTTGGGGTCATTATCATGTTGGAATACTGCCCTGCGTCCCAGTCTTCGAAGGGAGGGGTTCATGCTCTGCTTCAGTATGTCACAGTACATGTTGGCATTCATGGTTCCCTCAGTGAACTGTAGCTCCCCAGGGCCAGCAGCACTCATGCAGCCCCAGACCATGACACTCCCACCACCATGCTTAGCTGTAGGCAAGACACACTTGTCTTTGTACTCCTCACCTGGTTGTCGCCACACACGCTTGACACCATCTGAACCAAATAAGTTTATCTTGGTCTCATCAGACCACAGGACATGGGTCCACTAATCCACGTCCTTAGTCTGCTTGTCTTCAGCAAACTGTTTGTGGGTTTTCTTGAGCATCATCTTTAGAAGAGGCTTCCTTTTGGGATGACAGCCCTGCAGACCAATTTGTTGCAGCGTGCGGCATATGGTCTGAGCACTGACAGGCTGACCCACCACCCTTCAACCTCTGCAGCAATGCTGGCAGCACTCATGCGTCTATTTCCCAAAGCCAGTCTCTGGATATGATGCTGAGCACATGCACTCAACTTCTTTGGTCGAC